>NC_070602.1:117087279-117395432 GCF_027172205.1 Podarcis raffonei | reverse complement strand
CCAGGCCTTTTTCAGCTTGTCTAGTGTGATTAGGGCAAACAGTCTCCCCATGGCTTATATTTCACTTTATTACACTGGAGAAATAACAAGATTAGATGCATCTTTAAAGTAAGCAGATAAGATTTGGATAAATATATCATTTGTGATTTTAGCAGGCCAGGAATAGCATTTTGTGTAAGTCAGGCAAGTTATGTATTAACATTGTGAACAGGTTTTTTTTGGGGGGGGGAGCAGAAGGAGCTTGAAAAACTGTGAGCACTGCACTGGCAGAGTAATGAAAACTAATTTAGAAAGAAATAATGGCAAGAAATTTATTCAAATGGCTCTTTGTGGAAGTAGAAATATTGAAAAGCACCTTAAAAATCCAAAAGCAAGCAGCCGTTACTAGTAGTTCCTAAGCTATAATTCCTTTGAAATGAGGGGCAATTCTTAAATGTTCTGCCATATTGTGCAGTAAATTTTAAATACCATGGCCCCAGTCCATACAAAGCTACTCCTACATTTCTTTGAAATCAACAGGACTTAAGCTACCACATGCTTACGTGGAAGAAAGTTAAATCAAACTTATTCTCAGGTAAGTGTGCATAGGATTGAAGACTTGGGTGCAATTCAAACCCTCACCCCTGACAGTGATGCCATTTCTGCATCTGTAGTCCAGCCTTTCACGGTGGCTATGGCAGAAGGCATGGGAAAGAAGGACCTGGCCAGATCTCTGCACCAACTCCAGGCTGCTGCAACCACTGGGTCTGGATCAGGCCTGATGCCAGTGGATCTTGGGCCAGCTCAACACCACCTCTTCTCCATTCTCAGAATGTCCCATTTCAGGACTTTCTGCTGGCAGGGATATTGCCAGAGCACTACCACTTGTCTGTTTGGAAGGTGGAAGTAGGAGATTGATTCTGACAGAGATGCTTGTGCTTCTCCATTAGCAGTAAACAGTGAGAGTCTGATTCCTCCTGCAAAGCTGAGCAAAGGGACACCTCTACTCAATCCAACCTGGAGCAAGGGGTGGGCTTGGATTTTTTGGTCAGTTGCAACTAGCTCCCCCGCCCCCCATTGTTTGCAGAAGAGCTTTACTAGCATATCTAGTATCGGAGCCCTAGCTTCAGGGACAATTTGGAAGGCCGAAAGGAGAAGGCCTTTGCTGAACTAACTCCCTCCCCTTAAATAATGGTGCAAAATGGTGGTTATCGTTCTAGGCTGGCCTTCCCCAACTGGATGCCCTCCAAATCTGTTGGATTACAACTCCCATCATCCCTTATCATCGGCCATGCTGGGTGAAGCTGATGGGAGTTGTAGGTGGACTAGGACCTGGGGATTCTCAGCCACATGGAGCCCATGGGGTGATTTTGGGCCAGTCACTATCTCTCAGCTTAACCTACCTCACAAGGCTGTTGTGAGACTA
Organism: Podarcis raffonei; assembly: GCF_027172205.1. NCBI lineage: Eukaryota > Metazoa > Chordata > Lepidosauria > Squamata > Lacertidae > Podarcis > Podarcis raffonei. The sequence goes on along the minus strand of NC_070602.1, from coordinate 117,394,027 downwards.
AAATGGAGAGGGGGAGAAGCTTGTATGCCACCTTGAGCTCCTTGGAGAATAATAATAATCAATAATAGCTATAAATAAAATAATAAAACAAGTAAACATCCAGAGGGCACCAGCTTGGGGAAGGCTGGTCTAAGGCACTGTTATAGTCTACACTGGCATGATTGATTATGCTATTGTAGTAGATTGTAAATGTTCTAATTATGCATTGGAACAGCTCTCAAGTATTAGCAATAATTGCATCAGGGTGACACTCCCATTGCTAATAACAAAAAATCAGGATAATGCCCTTTGAAAACCATCTTAAAGGGGCACGAGAGACTGCAGTATCCTTATGTGCACTGATTTACTGATTTTGAAAAGCTAAATCATTACGAAGCAGGCACTCTGCGCATCTTCGTGTAAGTGGCTCTCAATCTTCAGAAATATTCAGTTCCTGGATAAACGCTTGATTCTATATTTGAAGTCCAAAAACAAATAGGAAGGCTATAATTTTTTTCTTCTCATTTGTGACTTCTTGAACACGAAGGCTCAGGATGTTGACCTATAAGAAAATAATCATGTTTATGAGAAGAAGTCACTTATTCAGTCAATTTCTTCTTGCCTCTGTGTTCATACTAGTGCAGGGTGATGTCTTCTGTGGCTCAAAAAGGGAAATGGAGGGGGAGGTTGTTTAAATTTTGATTTCCTGCAAAAAAAGAAGTTAAAAGTCATGTATGCATTTCTAGGTTATATTTTTAAGAATAGTGCCTGCATGGATTTATACAGTTTGTAGGGGGCCTTGTAATATATCAAGCAGAACCTTATTCTGAGTGAGACTTTCTGCATTACTTTTCTTTTTTCTTTTTTACTGTACAGCACTTTCTACAATTCCTGCCACTAGGAAGGGGAAAGTGTCCCATATCGTAACATTCATGCTTTTCTGTGCCAGGAGCCTGTACGTGCTTGGCAGTTGCTTTTGTAAAACTGGACCTGTATTGTATGAAGATTATGAGTAATAATAATAATAATAATAATAATAATAATAATAATAATAATATATTATTTCTACCCCACCCATCTGGCTGGGTTTCCCCAGCTACTCTGGGCGGCTTCCAACCGAATATTAAAAACAATACGGCGCCAGACATTAAAAACTTCCCTAAACAGGGTCATCTTCAGTTGTCTTTTAAAAGTAAAATAGTTGTTTATTGCCTTGACATCTGCTGGGAGGGCATTCCACAGGGCAGGCACCACTACTAAGAAGGCCCTCTGCTTGGTTCCCTGCAACCTCACTTCTCGCAGTGAGGGAACTGCCAGAAGGCCCTCGGTACTGGACCTCTGTGTCCGGGCTGAATAATGGGGGTGGAGACGCTCCTTCAGGTATACTGGACTGAGGCCATTTAGGGCTTTATAGGTCAGCACCAACACTTTGAATTGTGCTCGGAAACGTACTGGGAGCCAATGAAAAACAACGATCCCATACGGGAAATGTTCCCAATGTTGTGCCCTCTGTCAGGGTTCTGGGAAGAGATATATTACTCATCTGTGCTTTATTTCTTTTTTTGGCTATTGGATGCTTGTTCTTTGTGAAAGATTCCTCCTTTGTGCGAAGTTTCTCCATCAGCAATCTATACTTGTATGCTCATAGTGCTAAAGACATTGAGGTGGAGTAACATAGCTTGCATTGAAGCACACCTTGATAATGAAATCTTGCAATTGTGGTGTCTTGCATAGCTATCAGTGTGCTGCGATTGTTTTGCTACCATCGGTGGCTTTGGAGGCAAAGGCAGGGGAACAGTGGACTTTTAAAAGGAGAGTGTTTTAGCTTTATTAGGGCTGTGTTACACTGTGGGTATAAATGTGTATGAGCTATGAGGGAGGATAGGCTCTGAACTACACTTCTCATTTGCCACGCCTCACTTTTTCCCACTTCTCTTGCTGGTGCTAGACTCCGCTAGTGCAAGGGAGTCACTAGACTAGTGTAGATTCACTATCCTGGTGCGCTTTGCCAGAGCGGGGTGTTTGTGTTGTTGTCGCAGTGTCATTTTCCTTCTTCCCCAGCAGGTGTAACTCAGAGATTATGGATTATGCTGCCATATGTTTGGTTCCAATTATTAAGCACAGACAAAACAACAGTGTGCATGTCTAACTCAGAAGCAAGTACTGCTGCATTCAGTGGCACCTACTTCTGTGTAAGTGTATATAGGATCAGAGCCTTTATGCATTTGCAAATGAATACAACAATAGTGTCTGATTTGCAGGATTTCTTTTTGCCAAAGAATAAATTTGCCCTCTTCAAAATGGCATAATTGTCCATGCTCCAATATGGAAATGGAATGTACTGATACTTTAGAAAAGAGACGTGAGGAAACAGATACACTGCTTGATCCTAAATTGATTGCAATCAGTATTAAGACTGCAGCCCTCAACACATTCACATAAGTAAATGTGTTTAAGAGTGATGCAGAAGGCAACAGAGGTACACGTACTTGTGGGGGGAAAGAGCCCCACTGAAATCAGCAATGTGGGCTCAAACTCCTGCATAGTTGCCATGGGCCTAGTGTTAAGATGCTTTCCCCTCAGCGCAGAATCTGTTGTGATGTTCCTAGTCCCTTTGACCGTCCTCTGGTATCATTACTGTGGTTTAATAGCAAACATGAAAGCTAAAGGTCCAAGCCTTCAGACAGAATCGTAGACACTGATCATAGTTGAAGTCTTTGGCTAATGGATGTGCTGATCAAAGGACGGCTCTACTTTATTCTGGGCCCTGAAATAATAGCTGAAAATGGAACCTTATTATTACATCTTGACTGTGAAAAAAATAATTAATTCAAATCTGTATTCAGCCAGCGCTGTATTTTTTTAAATGGCTGATGATTCGCAGGCCTCATGGTTTTCCCCAAACATTTTTATTATATCCTATGACAGGAAGTGTTTGGGTGGAAAGGGTAAAAAGTTGGGATTTTTAGATGATTTTTAATCTGAACTTTTGTTACATCTTAACCCTTCCTGTCATCCTTTCTTCCTGAGTGGGCAGCAGTCACGGTGGACCATTGTCTCAGCCTTGCTCATCATTCTAAAGCATATTAGGCACAGTGTTTGAAATTCACCAAGCATCAGGCACATTTTGCATCTGGCTATCGGCCAGTTGCGACCAAGTAAAGGTGTCTGGGTTCCAAGATGGTGCCTGTCATCTCCACTGTTATGTGTTCAGTGGTCTGCGTTTGCCTGAGCTTGAGTCTGGACTAAGGATTCTGAGACCCTGCGTTCTCATTCAATACATGATATCCAATCACAGAACATTTCAGGATTTGGGCCTCTGCCATTGGCCCTTAAACTCTGAGTCATGATTCGCAGCTTGGAAGTTTAGACAGCCAATGACGTTGGGAGTGGGAGGGGCCCAGGCCTTCCGAAATGTATATAAGCAGTTGCTTTGCCCCTGTTGTCCAGTTCTGTTAATTCAATAAAGGGTCTTGCTGTTATCACTGTGTCCTGCCTTGTGGGAACCCAGCTACGCTTCATCTACCATCTGGAGGTGCATGCCTGGAGATCCTTGGATCTTGATTGTTTTCACACACTAGCAACACATCCTGTAGAATTCTACCCATTATATTTTACCCGTGCAATAGGAATGAATTTCAGGAACCAAAAAGTCATATTGAAAAATACGACTTTCGAGCCTTCTGGCCCCAAAATGGCAACTAGGCGACTGCAACCCTCGTTTAAGGAGCCATTTGGTGCCTAGCTTATATATCTGACGCAGGTGGGATGCGGGTGACGCTGTGGGTTAAACCACAGAGCCTAGGACTTGCCAATCAGAAGGTCGGCAGTTCGAATCCCCACGACAGGGTGAGCTCCTGTTGCTCGGTCCCGGCTCCTGCCAACCTAGCAGTTCGAAAGCACGTCAAAGTGCAAGTAGATAAATAGGTACCGCTCCAGCGGGAAGGTAAACGGCATTTCCGTGCGCTGCTCTGGTTCGCCAGAAGTGGCTTAGTCATGCTGGCCACATGACCTGGAAGTTGTACGCCGGCTCCCTCGGCCAGTAAAGCGAGATGAGCGCCGCAACCCCAGAGTCGTCCGTGACTGGACCTAATGGTCGGGGGTCCCTTTACCTTTTAGGCAGGTATAGGAATGTGCACCAGGTTGGGATTCCCAGTTTATCTGACTGGAAAGTGGAAGGGTGGGGGGAGAGAGAAATGATATTCCAGTCCAGACCATAGCATCAACAACATAAATATGAATTTGTGTCAGGGGTCCCTTTACCTTTACCTTATATATCTGAGTTTCTAACACTGATTCGGTGGGCATTTCACAGGCAAAGGCTTCTAAATGCTTAACCGAGTCCTGTGCTTCGGCTGTGCACCTGGAGTTGGATGATAGGTTGCCTGAAGCTTAAGATCTGCCAGACACATATAGAAAGGGACTGCGTAATCCAGACTCAATATTACAGCCAAAAAGAAAACATCTGTAGCACATAATATAAATTACTTGCCTGTTCTCTGCAGTTTGGGCAGCTTTAAAGGCTAGATTATTTTTTCCCTTGTTTGTTTTAAGTTGGCTTTTAATATTGTGTTGTTATCTGATGTTAATATATTCAGATGTTTGGTTAAATATGTTTGGTTAAACTTGCGGTATCTTACCACACATCACCTCTTAGCCTGGCTAAGTAAAAGTGGTTGCTAGCCCTTTTAAGGGAGCTGGGTGGACTGAGATGGGATGTCCTTTCTCCCCACCCACCCCAAATCAGGTTTTTTTGGGGGGGGATGGTTTGTGTCCAGGGATAGGAAGTCCCACTTTGTTAGATACAGCCCATTGTATGCAGATAAGCTATAACAGTAATCAGCCAACCTCACCAAATAGGCAATATAATTATGGGTCCTTTTTTTCATTGGTTCTACTTCATGGGATCCCGAAATAGCTACTTTTCTAACTGTCCCAGAATGTCCTGTTGTTTTTATTTAAAAAAATCAAGTACCATTGTATATGTTGTGAGCTTTTAATAATCCCAACTATTACATTACCGTATGTGAACGTGCGGAACGATTTGCCTTTGGTCTACGTGGTCTGTATCTTGCAGTTATTGCATGCTGCAGAAAGAAGTCCTTTCGTTAAGGCAGTCTGCTAATTTCATTTTTTAGTCTTCAGTTACAAGCTTCTGGCAGGTTTTCTGACCACTACTGTTACCTGGTGGCGCCGATATTTCATCAGAGTTAGACAAGCAGACTACCTGGACCTAGGCCCAGATGCCCTGTTGTAAGTGATGAACATGATCCCTTGTGTTAAGGAATTCAAGACTTATAGTGCTGGAATTCCCAAGTGAGTTGAAAGAAAACTGTGTTCAAGCATTCCCTTTGTGCGTTCTCTTTGTGCTTGTTACGTACACAGCATTATGAGCTCAAGCAATTACACATCACCCCGACGAAATCCTTTTTTCAGTTATTGATCATTTATTTCAGGTAGAAAGACTCTCTTAATTTGAACGAATACAAGCCATTAAAGATGCAGATGCTGTTTAAAGATGACCTGATAATAGTGGCTAAGGAAAACGTAGCTCGTGTTTAGCACCATTTTTATTTATTTTTAACTCCGATAAAAATTGACACCAACGTTAAGATAATACATCTCATTCCAGCAGTTTGAGTGAATTTTGTTTGCTTTAAAATCTTATCTCTTAACCCTGGACAATTTGTATTTTATTGTGTTGATCTGTCTGTTTGGGCTGTATGCTGGTTTGGCTTTTTAAGACTTATTGTGGATTTCACTGTATAATTGTTATGTTTTTAAAACATGTCATCCGATGGCCTAGATGAGGCTTCTAACAACTATAAATCAATAAATGCTGTATCCTTCCCAACATTTCCTTTTTCATATAGTAACTTTATGCTTACGTTTTGGGATTGTTTTAAAAAATTATGTTTATCCTACATAGCGTGCCATGCTTAACTGTACTCTGCATTTATAGCATGTCATATGTTAATATGTTGAAGTTGGTATACTATAGATATTGAGTGGCAAGTCACTATTCAATTCTCCTGAATCGGCCCCACTGAAATGTATGGGAGCTGCATCCACTTCAGTAAAATTTGTGCATTATTCTGCTGATTGGATCTGGGTTGGATTAATAATGGTTTGGATTAGATGTCATCTAGATTCCCTCTATGACCATGATTCAGAGGGCCTCATAGGGAACTAGATATGCTCATCAGGGCTTCTTGAGGTGTGCAGCCTGGGAGTCATTTTGGACTCACAGCTGTCCATGGAGGCGCAGGTCAATTCTGTGTCCAAGGCAGCTGTTTACCAGCTCCATCCGGTATGCAGGCTGAAACCCCACCTGCCCGCAGATTGTCTCGCCAGAATGGTGCATGCTCTAGTTATCTCCTGCTTGGACTACTGCAATGTGCTCTACGTGGGCTACCTTTGCAGGTGACCCAGAAACTACAACTACTCTTGAAAGACCTACATTGGCTCCCAGTACGGTTCCGAGCACAATTCAAAGTGTTGGTGCTGACCTTTTTTAAACAGCCTCGGTCCAGTATACCGGAAGGAGCGCCTCCACCCCCATTGTTCTGCCCAGACACTAAGGTCCAGTGCCGAGTGCCTTCTGGCAGTTCCCTCGCTGTGAGAAGCCAAGCTACAGGGAACCAGGCAGAGGGCCTTCTCGGTAGTGGTGCCTGCCCCGTGGAACGCCCTCCCACCAGATGTCAAAGAGAAAAACAACTACCAGACTTTTAGAAGATATCTGAAGGCAGCCCTGTTTAGGGAAGCTTTTAATGTTTAACAGACTATTGTATTTTACCATTTTGTTGGAAGCTGCCAAGAGTGGCTGGGGAAACCCAGCCAGATGGGTGGGGTATAAATAATATATTATTATTATTATTATTATTATTATTATTATTATTATTAATCTTTCCATCCCTCTTGCTTGTTCTCTTTTTTCCCCCTCAACCACTCTCTGCAAATTGCAAGCCTTATTTCATATAATCATACAATTGTAGAGTTGGAAAAAATCCCTGAGGATCATCTAGTCCAACCACTTGCAATGCAGGAATATGCACCATGGTGGGATTGAACCTGCAACCTTGGCGTTATCAGCACCATACTCTAACCAACTGAGCTATCCGGGCTATTTGCTGCTTAGCAAGCTGCTTCGGTTTTTAATTAACCCTTTCAGAAGTGGTTAGTAAGATGAGGAGCTATTATTTGGAAACCTCAATGAGATGCCCTCACACACAATAGCAGGGATTGCTAGATGTCTGTTCACAGGGGGTGTTTAGTGCATTTAACGCTAGTTAAGTCAGTGGGCTTAAGCATGCTTAACCCTGTATAGGAGTGGGCTATAAATCCCTAGTTCTTGGAACTGGGATATTCGTCCCCAACTGGTGTGTGTGTGTGTGTGTGTGAAATTCATGAGCATGGGATCAAGGACCAGAAACCACCAGCCTCTGATCTTGAAATGCATACTGGGTGTTAGCAGACAAAACAATTTAACCTGCAGCCACAAAAGAGAGGTAATACTTACTTCTTTGGCAGGTTAATTAGTTTGCATTTGCAAAGTTCTTTGAAGATGAAAAGTGCTATAAAAATGTTAAATAGTATTTTATATGCTGTTCTCGAGTGGATTAACAGGTGCAGAATTAAAAGCTGGCAGTTGCTGAGAACACTTAACGGTAACTTCTCTCTTTCATCTGCTAATGGTTTTAACTCCCCACCCCGCAAAAAATGTAAGAAATAGATAGAAATTTACCTTATGGTAAATATGTAAACTTCAGGAATGGCTGAGGGAATTCATTTAAAACTGGCTTTCAAAAACGCAACTGAACCAAAAGAAGCATGCACTTGAGTAACCTGGCAATATTGCTTACCAATCTTGACTATTGTTTAATAAAATCCTCTAGTCTGGGAATTTATAGAATCTTGGAATTGTAGAGTTGGAAGGGACCCGAAGGGTCATAAAGACAGAGTCCCTGCAATGCAGGAATCTCAAACCTCCAAGAAAGGACACTCCACAATCTCCTGAGGTTGGACCTGTTTGATATCATGTCTCTTGGGACTAGGGGGTGGCTGTTACGTTAATAAGACCAAGCCATTTTTATTCTTAATCATTTACATTTACAGTTTCCAGAGGGGTAACTGTGTTAGTCTGTTACGGGGGGACGACAACAAAAACAACCCTGCAAAGAGTCTTGAGGCGCCTTAAAGATAGATTCTGCCACAATAAAATCATTAGACTGAAGGTGCCGTAAGACTCTGTTTCTTACATCTGCTGGATTAGATGGAGCTTTGATGATGATGATGAAGAAGAGGTTGGATTTGATATCCCGCTTTATCACTACCCGAAGGAGTCTCAAAGCGGCTAACATTCTCCTTTTCCCTTCCTCCCCCACAACAAACACTCTGTGGAACACAAGTGAACAGCAGAGAACCCGCACAAGAAACGCTGACACAAAACCCCACATATATTAAGTACAACAGAAACATCACCACCCGACCCCAACCCCACTCATATTTCCCCCCCTCCACCTCTTTCACCCTATTCTTCCTAATGTCTCAACAAATGAAAACGATTTGTAAAAAAAAAAAATTGCTACGTGGAAAAAAAATACGAGAGGCATTCCACATACCTTTGTAAATCAAGAAAATCTTTAATAAAAATACATTTTTTAAAAAAACACTCTGTGAGGTGAGTGGGGCTGAGAGACTTCAGAGACATGTGACTAGCCCGAGGTCACCCAGCAGCTGCATGTGGAGAAGCGGAGACGCGAACCCGGTTCACCAGATTACGAGTCCACCGCTCCTAACCACTACACCACACTGGCTCTCTTGATCTGATTCTTATATGTGCTATTAAATTTCTGCCAGCTCTGGAGGAGAGCAGACATGTCTGGGAAATGGAAAAGCTAGGTCAGGGCAGTGTTTTCTTGTCCTTTCCATCATGTTCTGCCACACTCGTCAACCAGTGCATGGTTCAGCTTCATCTCTTTGACCACACATCTAATCAGCTCCTAAATGGAGGAATATCTGCATTACATCTTCAGCAAACCAAGCGACAGCAGAAAGAGGGAAGAGAGAGGGACATATGGTGCCCTAACCAATCGGCCCCCTTTTCCTACCATCTCTGTCATCTTCCCCAGGCTCCTGAACGAAATAGTATACACATGTGCCCTATAGGGGCTTGAGTCAAGGGTCAAATTATAACTTCCCAGGGTTTCTGGTCCTCGGTCCCACGACCTGCAAACCTTGAGAAGTTACAGTTTGCAGGGATTCTAGGCTGCAGGATGCTGCTAGAGTAACTTAGCTCAGCCCTCAAAATTGTTGGAAGGGCAAAAAGGCCAGGAGCGTCAATAGGCCTCATCTTAAAATGAGTTAACTTAGGCCAGGGAGGCTCTCCTGGCGCCCTTATTACAGATATTATTATTATTATTATTATTATTATTATTTAGGCACCAGGCAAAAATGTTCCTCTTCTCCCAAGCTTTTGCCTAATTAAACAATCTACACCCTTTTAAACTGGGCCGGGTGGGTATTTTTGTTTGTTTTTATACTGTAAACCACCCTGTGCTCCTCAGATGGAGGGCAGTATAGCAATAATGATGATGATGATGATGATGATGATGATGATGATGATGATGATGATGATAATGTTTTACTATGGTTTTATGTATGCTGGAATCCTCCCAGAGTGGCTGGGGTACCCCGTCAGATGGGCGGGGTGTAATAAAAATAATAATGTCTGAATCATTTCAGTTTAGCTGAGATAATTTTGAATCTGGTGCACGGAAGTTCATCTAGTACAGTCGTATCCTGGATCCCGAATGCCTTGCGAGTCGAACGTTTTGGTTCCCGAATGCCGCAAACCCAGAACTGCGTGTTCCTGTTTGTGAATGTTCTTTGGAACTCGAACGTCTGGCACAGCTTCCGATTGGCTGCAGGAGCTTCCTGCAGCCAATCGGAAGCCACGCCTTGGTTTCTGAACGTTTTGGAAGTCGAACGGACTTCCAGAACGGATTCTGTTCGACTTCCGAGGTACCACTGTAATAGGATTGTCAATGAGCCCTGTAAGATGGTGCCCATTTTGTGGGGCCCAAAGTGGAAAAGGAGGAGACTTTACCTGTAACTAGGAACTGGGTGGGAGGAAAGACAGGATTTTTGGTCAGGTCATCTTCCATGCCTTTTTTTTCTTTTCTTTTTTCTTTTTGAGAGAGAGAGAGAGAGAGACTTTTGACTGAGGGAGAGGGCGACAATGGCTCTTCAGTTTGTGCCTTTTTCCAGTGGGGAGAGTATGGTTGGCTTTGTTCCTTAGAAGCAAGCTGTCTCTTTTTCCCCAGCAATGGCTCTGAGAGAGCTCAGAGTTTGCCTGCTGGAGGGACACTGGTGTGGGCATATCAAGCACTATATAGTGCTTTGTAGAAGACCGCTTTGATCCCAACATCAATCCAACAATTAGAGCATCTTTTATGAGAAAGACAGCGCAGTATCAGAATGGGTTGCGTAAATTCCTAATATGGGATACAGCCGGTTAAAGACGATTTCACGCTCTAGCGCCAATGGACTAGTGAGCTTCTGCAGCCGCTATTTATGTTTATGACATCATCGCAAAAGAGGAAACGTTTTCAATTTTAAGGAGCTGTGTGGAAGAACTCCGGTAGCATGGATATCCCAACATAGTTGCTGCTATTGCTGGAAATAAATGTGATCTTAACGATGTAAGAGAAGCCATGGAAAAAGATGCTAAAGACTTTGCAGATCCCATCCATGGAATATCTGGAAAGAACAGGGCAAAAAATGCAACAAACATAAATGAACTGTTTATAAAAATTAGTCATAGAATTCTATCAACAGATAGTAAAGGTAAAGGGACCCCTGAACATTAGGTCCAGTTGTGGCCGACTCTGGGGTTGCGGCACTCATCTCGCTTTACTGGCTGAGGGAGCTGGCGTACAGCTTCCGGGTCATGTGGCTAGAATGATTAAGCCGCTTCTGGTGAACCAGAGCAGCGCACGGAAACGCCATTTACCTTCCCGCCGGAGCGGTTTATTTATCTACTTGCATTTTGACCTGCTTTCAAACTGCTAGGTTGGCAGGAGCAGGGACCGAGCAACAGAAGTTCACCCCGTCGAGGGGATTCGAACCGCCGACCTTCTGATCGGCAAGTCCTAGGCTCTGTGGTTTAACCCACAGCGCCACCCGCGTCCCTCTATCAACAGATACAAACCCTCAAAATGCAGCTGTTGTTGACTTACACTATCATATACCAGAGTAGTTTTTAGAAAGTGTTTGACCTTGGAAATTAGGGGTTTATTTGGAGTATAGTTGACTTGGTCCCCTCCAGATTTTGCTGGACTCCAGTTCCCATCAGCTCCAGCTAGCATGGCATATTATCAGGATTGATGGGAGTTGTAGTCCAGAACATCTAAAGGACACCATTCTGGCTATCCTGCCATAACCAACCTGCTCTCTACCTGCCATTGTCGGATTTTTGTTTTGATTGTTTGCAGATTCATTCACCGCTTTGCAGCAGAGCATTACTGAAGTGGTGTACCCTTAAAATAAAATAAAATAAAATATTGCAAACTCAGTAAACCAAAGACAATAAAACAAGTCATACAATTATACGGTTATTCTTTCATAAAATAATAGGTCATGTTTTGCTCAACATCTACAATTCCCATGTCCTTTGTGTGAAAAGTGAACAGGTGGCACGGCAACCCTATCTACTGCAATGCTTTCTTGCATGTATGAATCTTGTCAGTGGGTTTATTACCATGTCAGTTTTGATCACAAACTCTGAGTTTTCATTTAATTTTTTTGGCCTACAGATTGAGCCATTAATTCATTGAGTTAATTGACAATGACTTTACAGCTCTGACTTTCCCACTGAACTCTGGAAAAGCTCCTGGCCTTGCCTATAAAGTCCAGATGTTGTGCTTAAACTAAAATGCCGCATGGAAGTCGAAGGGGAATCGATTTGAATACCACACCAAACTTCAGACAAGGGCAAGAGATTTGAGTCTCTAGTAAAACATGCATACTTTTGGAGCAAGGAGCAGGTCTGAGGGGAAATAATATTGTGCATATTGAACTTGAACAAGCACCCTCTTTCTCTCCCTGTAACTGATTGTACTGCTACTACAAAGAAAGGTATTAAGAGTGATTCCGTAAAACTTTCAAATGGCCACCTCTTCCTTCTTTGCTATTAGCTTGAGTGGCCTATGGTGTTAGAAAAGTAAAAAATGCACTTTAGTGTTTGGAAGACACACTGCCCAAGACAACTTTTGAAATAAGTGATAAGGTCAAGGAGCCGGTAGGGATCATAGCTTAAACAATTTAATATCCTCTGTCTTACACATGCACAGTCAAAACAGGTCTTTAAATAATGTTTATGCCAGTCTTGTGTGTATGGAATTAACTGCAAATAAAGTGTTTTAAGTGTGTTGCAATATACAAATGTGACACTAGATGGCGACAGTGAGCTATGGCAAATTCAATATATTTTTCAAAACGTTTTTTAAAAAAGCATTTTCACAGCGTTTTTTATATGTGTGTAGATTCCACCAGTGTGTGTGTGTGTGTGTGTGTGTTATGAAACAAGGAGTCAAGCATATGTGTAAGGTAGAACAGTATTACGTAGTTTTGCCATGTTGCAGATGTAAGGAATGCAAGTGTAAACGTGGTGAAGTTTCTAGTTTATAATACAATCCTAACAATGTTTACTCAAAAGTAGGTACTTTTGAATTCAGTGGGGCTTACTCCCTGGTAAGTAGGTTTAAGATTTCAACCCCAATCTTAACTCAGTTATGTGTATTTTTTAAGAAGCCCAGGTTAATGTGAAGCAAGGTGCTGAAGAAATATGTGGTTGCCTACCTATTGATCCTTAACATTAACAGCAACTGCCTTTGATGAAGGTCTGAGGATGTGTTATGAAGGCATATGGTCAGTGGCAGCTGTTGTGGTGGGTAAGAACAGTGGAGCTACCCTCCCCAGGTCACTACAACATGGATGGGGAAACTTTTTGGATCTGCAGGTCAAGTGTAGTATGTGGTGGGTCTGGCTACTGTCAATCATGTGACATCACAATGATGTCAGGTGATTGGTGCTTTGACGTCCCAAAGTTGGGACGTCAAAGCACCATGCACAACCAATTCAGGAGGCTTCAGCTCTGGCCCCTTATTGGCTGATGGGTGGTAGAGGCCGAAGCCTGCTTTCCCTTGCCAATGTGCAATCAGGAGCGCACTTGAAGGCTCCCAGTTATGCATTGGCAACCACATATTACCTCAGGTATAAGGCCGTGGTGTATCCAAGAAGAAGAAGAAGAGTTTGGATTTGATATCCCGCTTTATCACTAAGCGAATGAGTCTCAAAGCGGCTAACGTTCTCCTTTCCCTTCCTCCCCCACAACAAACACTCTTTGAGGTGAGTGAGGCTGAGAGACTCAGAGATGTGTGACTAGCCCAAGGTCACCCAGCAGCTGCATGTGGAGGAGCGGAGATGCGAACCCGGTTCACCAGATTACGAGACTACCACTCTTAACCACTGCACCACACTGGCTCCTAAGAGTGGCCAGCCTGATGCTGGGTGCCCATATGCAGGTGACACAGGTGATGATCTTCTCTTGTTCTTTGTCTGCCAGAGGATGGTATATTGGCTCTGTACATGGAGGTTCCATTGAGCTATCAAGGCTAATAGCCACAAGTTATGCTCCATGTATCTATCTCAGAGGTTTCCAAGCTATTTGAGTCCACGGCTCCCTTAACCAACCCCATTCTTTCTGCGGCTCCCCTGTGGGCTACAGGAGAATCTCCCCATGTACGGGAGTTCCATTTTGGGCCGTCGTGTGCATCACTTGAACATTCCTGTTCACATTCCCCTGTTCTGTCCCTACCCCTTTTGGGTGCTGTTTCAGTGCACACTTTTTCAAAGATGACCAGCATCAGATGGCACAGAGGTGCATGAAAATGTAGACAAGCGCATCTCGTTTGCCTATTTGATTAGCAGTGGTGTCCAAACTTTTTTCAAAGAGGGCCAGATTTGATGAAGTGAAAGGCCGTGGGGGCTGACCAAAGAGCCAACCAAAGTTATTGACCTTTTTTTAGGATTGATATTGCTGAGCTTCTTTTAGGGTTGAAATTGTTGAGGGTTTTTTTTAGGATTTTACCCCTTGAAATAAACTGAAATGGACTGGAGTTTCCGACTTTGTGTTGTTATTTTTTCATCAGAGGAGGGAGGGAAGGAAGGAAGGAGGGATGGTCAGCACCCCTGACCATCATTCAAGTCACCCCAGGGTGCCACGGCACACTGGTTGAAAACCATCTACCTGAAGCCCTCTTCATGCTTTGCTTGTGTGAAGAGACAAAGCAAGAAGATAGGGGTTGTGGGGCTTCACTTTTGAAGTCTGGGCATAACTAGTGTGGCCTTCTGATGTGGGTTGTTGTTGTGGTTGTTGTTTGTTGAATTTATATACCACCCTATATAAAAAGTGCGGGTGGCGCTGTGGTCTAAACCACTGAGCCTCTTGCCACTTGCCAATCAGAAGGTTGGCGGTTTGAATCCCCATGATGGATTGAGCTCCCATTGCTCTGTCCCAGCTTCTGCCAGCCTAGCAGTTCGAAAGCATACCAGTGCAAGCAAATAAATAGGTACTTCTGTGGCGGGAAGGTAAACGGCATTTCCGTGCGCTCTGTTTTCCATCACGGTGTTCCATTGTGCCAGAAGCGGTTTAGTCATGCTGGCCACATGACCTGGAAAGCTGTCTGTGGACAAACGCCGGCTCCCTCGGCCCGAGAGCAAGATGAGCGCCGCAACCCCATAGTCACCTTTGACTGGTCTTAACCGTCCAGGGGTTCTTTACCTTTTTACACCCTGTACCCAGAGGTCTCAGGGCGGTTCACAGAATAAAATCAAAATATGAAACCACAAAATGCATAATAAAAAAACCCCAATAACCCCCGCCCTGAAAAAAACACATTTTAAAAGGGCATAGGATGTCAATCAAATCAACCATAAAGGTAAAGGTAAAGGTACCCCTGCCCGTACGGGCCAGTCGTGTCCGACTCTAGGGTTGTGCGCCCATCTCACTTAAGAGGCCGGGGGCCAGTGCTGTCCGCAGACACTTCCGGGTCACGTGGCCAGCGTGACAAAGCTGCATCTGGCGAGCCAGCACAGCACACGGAAACGCCGTTTACCTTCCCGCCAGTAAGCGGTCCCTATTTATCTACTTGCACCCGGGGGTGCTTTCAAACTGCTAGGTTGGCAGGCGCTGGGACCGAGCAGCGGGACCCCGCCGCGGGGATTCAAACCGCCGACCTTTCGATCGGCAAGTCCTAGGCACTGAGGCTTTTACCCACAGCGCCACCCGCGTCCCATAGGACATAGGCCTGGTTAAAAAGGAACAACAAGGAATCAACCATAGGCCTGATTAGAAAGGAACGTCTTTGCCTGGCACCTAAAGGTGTACTGTATAATGAAGGCGCCATTGTTTTTCTCTACACATGAAGTCTTCCTTGGATCCTGGGACTCTGATTGCTTAGGATTCCAGAATACAGAGAAGCCTCTGCGTGAAGCAGCACTCATCCTAAGGAAGCCATGTGCTTGGGGGTCTCCCCTCCCCCCTACTCTCTACTTGCTTTCCCTCTTTACCCGAGTAAAGCGTGAAGAAGAGGGCTTAATTCTGCGCTAGTTCTCAGAAGTGGGGTGTTAATTGGGACGAAACACAGGGCAGCGAGCAACTGTGCAAGCAATCTGCGCTGCGCTCTTGCCTCAGATCATGTGCAAAACAGCAGGTGCAGGCCTACTGAGAGGCACGGCGAGCCGCAACGAGCCCCGAAACAAACGCTGATTGCCGGCCTCATTGACAAAGCACTTTCTGTAGCTGGAGCGGGCTACCCCTGCGACTGTTTCCCATTTGTTTCTTCCTGTGTACCAAAATTAGTTTCATATTGTTTGAACCGAGTGGTAATGGATTCTCCGTCATGCAAGCCCAGTCCCCTTCCAACAAAGAAAAGAGCCTGATTTGGCGGAGGGAGGGGAGGGGAATGCGGCGCTGCATATCAAATACATGCTGATGATGCGGTGGGACGAAGCGCATTCCCCCCGTTTCTCCTTACACCTGTTTGGACAGAAAAGGGTCACAGAGCAGGGTCCCCAGGGAAGCCCGCTGGAGAGGTGATTAATTGCCTACCTGCTGATTAAAAGGATCCAAGCGGCTGAATTCACCCAAGTCCGTTTCCGTAGGTGTCGCCATGTGCTGCAGCACAACACTAACTGCTAAAGTTACAGGCCTTCCAAGTACAGTGGTACCTCGGGTTAAGCACTTAATTCGTTCCGGAGGTCCGTTCTTAACCTGAAACTGTTCTTAACCTGAAGCACCACTTTAGCTAATGGGGCTCCCGCTGCTGCTGCACCGCCGGCGCACGATTTCTGTTCTCATCCTGAAGCAAAGTTCTTAACCCGAGGTTCTATTTCTGGGTTAGCGGAGTTTGTAAACTGAAGCGTATGTAACCTGAAGTGTATGTAACCTGAGGTACCACTACATCCCTATTTCCGAGGGCAGCCCCGGGTTTACAGAAACAGCCCAGGTTTCTGATTTGATCCCGGAATGTCCCGCTTTTCTTTAGGACGTCCCCATTCCATCAGAGAAATGTTGGAGACATGTGACCCCCGAGCCAAGGAGTTAAGAAACTACACAACTTTTAAAAGACATCTGAAGGCAGCCGTGTACAGGGAAGTTTTTTAGTGTTTTATTTTCTTCTTATATAAGTTGGAAGCCGCCCAGAGTAGAGGGGCGGGGTATAAATTATTAGTATGGAATAGGATGTCCCTATTTTCATCAGAGAAATGTTGGAGGGTCTGAAGTAAAACAGTATGAGCTGTGCATACAGTGGTCTAAACCACTGAGCCTCTTGGGCTTGCCGATCAGAAGGTCGGTGGTTCGAATCCCTGCGACGGGGTAAGCTCCTGTTGCTCTGCCCCAGCTCCTGCCAACCTAGCAGTTCGAAAGCACACCAGTGCAAGTAGATAAATAGGTACCGCTGTGGCGGGAATGTAAACGATGTTTCCATGCGTTATGTGTTCCATCACAGTGTTCTGTTGCGCCAGAAGCGGTTCAGTCATGCTGGCCACATGATCTGGAAATCTGTCTGTGGACAAACGCCGGCTCCCTCGGCCTGAAAAGCGAGATGAGCGCTGCAACCCCATAGTCTCCCTTGACTGGACTTAACTGTCCAGGGGTCCTTTACCTTTTTTACCTGTCGTTTGACTGCCTTCTTCCTCTACCCCCTGCCCATCTCTGAGGTGCTTTGAACGTTTTGCAATTCCAGAAGTCAAGGAAACTTACTCTTTGTGAAAACCATGCCCGAGTGTTGACGATGACTGCCTTTGTGCACATGTCGTAGTAACCTTATAACTAGTAATCTCGGGGGGGGGGGGGTTACGCTTGTTTCCTGCTCAGATTGCCTGAGCTCTCGGCCTTCCTCCTCTGCAGAACGGTCTTCTCCCAAAGAGAACCAGGCCAGGCTGGATGCCTGGTCAGGTTTCTGCCCCTCCATCAAATCACAGCTTGGTGGTAAGGTGACAGCAATTCTGCGCCTTCTGGCCTTGAAGCAGAGAAGGGTGGGCCATTCCTTGTCAGGAGGTGTTCTCTCTGTGTGAATGCGGGGCTGGGGGGGGGCGTGAGCACAGCTCTAATGCCCTGCTGTGTTTTCCTGCTGTGAAAATAGGGGTATGCTGTGACAGGCCCCAGGCTGGGCCTTTTCTCTTTCAAAGAGAGAGGGGCTGAAGAAACAGGTGCGCTCTGCGGTTGCTCTATATCTTCTGCCTTTGTGGCGGGGCTGCATCTGGTCAGCTGAAGGCGCCTTTTTATTATTTAAACTTTCCACGTGTGATTAGGGAAATGCTTGATTGCATGGGCTTGCTCCATTATTATTTGGGCTCTGTCAGTTCTGATTGTGTGGCTATTCCTGTATCTTTGTTCCAGCGCACTCCAGGCAATGCATCGGAGTGGTGAACATTTAATCCCTTAGATTTTGGCTTTGTTTTGTTTTGTTTTGTTTTGTTCCGAGCAACTCCACAGGAAACAGAAATCCAAGTCATAAACTTCCACACATGGTGCTGCAGAACTACACAGATCCCATCAACCCATCCTGCTGGCCATTCTGGATGGGGATGATGGGAATTGTAATCTTGGGGCAGCGGGGGGGGGGGGGCTAATAGGTCTCCTAGCCCTGGCTTGTTCAACAACTCTGCATCTCCTTGCTGCTGCATGGAATAACACATGTACCAGACCTTTGGATTTAGTAAGTAAAGTAATTTAAACTTAAAAAACAACACCACCTTCCACGCATACGTGCTACTAAGTGGGCTTCGCAATGACTGCCAATCTGTGTAGGTTGAAGCAGCGATGGTCAATCTGTGGTCCTCCAGATATGCTCCAGCATGTCCATCGGTCTGAGATAATGGGAGTTCTCATCCAACAACACCTGCAGAGCTGCAGGTTGCCCACTCCAGGGTTAAAATGGCCAGTTTGCCCTGGGAATCAACCTTGTGAAGGTTCCCCCAGGGGGTGATGTTCTTGACAAGGCTTGGATTAGCCTGACTGGTCTTTTGTAGGAATTCAACCGCACTGCAAACTTAATGAGATCAGGGCTCCTTCCATCACCTCTTCCAAGAAACAATATTCCGCGGTGGCTTCTCAGTTTTCGCCCGTCTTGTTAAATCTACCATCCGATTCAGCCTGGCGTCCCTGCGCTCAGGTAGGGGCTTCTATTTCTCTCTTGTTGAAACTCAGGCGAGTCTCTTTGAACAGCTGCTTCATCACCAGTTAACCTAGCAGGGGTCGCGATCAAATGTGATCATTCCATACGATTGCACCCAGTGATTTGATGCAATTTACTTTTTATGACTCTGTGGAGTTTCGGGGCTGCTTCCAAGTAGGAAAAGCAACACAGGTGAGATAATCTTCTTGACCCATGTACTCCCTTGCGAAATACCTACAATGTGCTTCACAAGATACAATATGCACATTTCTTCCCTCCCACTTGTGTACAGGTGGCCCAAGTATTTATTTGGCTACAGTGGATAAGAGAGGGCAGTGATAGATTCACATGCTTTGTGTACACAAGGTCCCTGGTTCAAGTCCCAGCAGTGTTAGAAACTCAGATATATAATCTAATCACCAAATGGCACCTTAAACCTGGGCTGTGGTCACCACAATGCAGTGTCTAGGCTCTGTTTCCCTCCCACCTATGGGATGTTAAATTATTATTATTATTATTATTATTATTATTATTATTATTCATTCATTCATTCATTCCACTTTTATACCACTTTATATTTTAAAGAACAAATCTCAAAGTGGTTTGCAACACGTTAAAACATACAAATAAAACAATCTGGAATAGAACTAATTCAAGCTTCTGGGAAAATATTTCAAATCCTTCCCTAAGTGACATCACCTCCTGGCAATTAGAAGGGGAAGAAATGGAGGCAGTGATAGATTTTACTTTCCTGGGCTCCATGATCACTGCAGATGGTGACAGCAGTCACGAAATTAAAAGACGCCTGCTCCTTGGGAGAAAGGCGATGGCAAAGCTAGACAGCATCTTAAAAAGCAGACACATCACCTTGCCAACAAAGGTCCGTATAGTTAAAGCCATGGTTTTCCCAGTAGTGATGCATGGAAGTGAGAGCTGGACCATAAAGAAGGCTGATCGCCAAAGAATTGATGCTTTTGAATTATGGTGCTGGAGGAAACTCTTGATAGTCCCATGGGCTGCAAGAAGATCAAACCCATCCATTCTGAAGGAAATCAGCCCTGAGTGCTCACTGGAAGGACAGATCCTGAAGCTGAGGCTCCAATACTTTGGCCACCTCATGAGAAGAGAAGACTCCCTGGAAAAGACCCTGATGTTGGGAAAGATGGAGGGCACAAGGAGAAGGGGATGACAGAGGACAAGATGGTTGGACACTGTTCTCGAAGCTACTAACATGAGTTTGACTAAACTGCGGGAGGCAGTGGAAGACAGGAGTGCCTGGTCCATGGAGTCACGAAGAGTCAGACACGACTAAACGACTAAAAAACAACAACAACAAAGTGACATTTTGCTTTCCCCAGTCGCCAGCCTGGCATCCAGAGATATCCATGTGGTCGCCATTGGGCCTGTGCTAGTCACAAAACGTGACTAGCACCTGGCTAATTTTGAACACTTGAGTCCCAATATCTCCAGTATGAAGGTGGATTGTTGGCCACTGTGGGGATAGGATAATGAACTAGATAGGCATTTGCCCTGATCCACCAGGTCTTTTCTTCTGTTCTTCAGGAGCAGCTGGGAGGCGATCTGAAAGACATGGATAGCTCGGTTGGCTAGAGCAGGGTGCTGATAGCGACAAGGTTGCAGGTTCGATCCCCATACGGGGCAGCTGCATATTCCTGCATTGCAGGGGGTTGAACTAGATAATCCTCAGGGTGAGATGCTGCTTGTCAGAGTAAACATTACCAGGTTAGGTGGAGACACAGTCTTAGCTGTGCACCTTCCCCGTGTTCGTTTATTATTACATTTATGTTCCACCTTTTCTCCAGAAAGTTCACGATGGTATACACGCTTCTTCCCCTCTCCGTTGTCTCGTCACAGCAACCCTGTGAGGAAATTTAGGGCTGAGAGACCTTGACTCGCCCAAAGTCACCCAATGGGCTTCATGACTGAGAGGGGATGTGAACCCGGATCTCCCAGGTCTAAGTCCGGCACACTAACCGCTGCTCCACTCTGGATGCCACTACGCAGATGACAGCATGGGCATGTTTTGTGCTCAGCTGTGAAATTGCATAACCTGAGATTCGTGTCTTGAGCTCTTGGGAGGACGGGCAGGGTACAAATAAAATGCTTGACGAGTTGGATTCAGCGTGGAAGGCACCAAGGTCCAGGCAAGGTCTGCTGAAGGAAGGGGACCAATGAGGAGGCAGCTCTCAGTGTTTTCCTCTGCGTCACCCGCCACACTACCCCAATCCTCCACAGCAGATCCTTTTAAGGGACACGGGCTGCAGGGAGAAGGCAGAATCTGCTTGAACTGCTCCTTCCACATCCTCCACTGGGAGTGGGGCTGGGCGATACCTGGTTTTCAGCACCGTGATATATCACCAGCTAAACACCATGATGGGACGTGGGTGGCGCTGTAGGTTAAACCACAGAGCCTAGGACTTGCCGATCAGAAGGTTGGCGGTTCGAATCCCTGCGACGGGGTGAGCTCCCGTTGCTCGGTCCCTGCTCCTGCCAACCTAGCAGTTCGAAAGCACGTCAAAGTGCGAGTAGATAGATAGGTACCGCTCTGGTGGGAAGGTAAATGGTGTTTCTGTGTGCTGCTCTGGTTCGCCAGAAGTGGCTTAGTCTTGCTGGCCACATGACCTGGAAGCTGTACGCCGGCTCCCTCAGCCAATAAAGCGAGATGAGTGCCGCAACCCCAGAGTCGGTCACGACTGGACCTAATGGTCAGGGGTCCCTTTACCTTTACCTAAACACCATGACATACCGATTTATGACAGTATCCGAAAGGAGGATGGAGCTGTGTAGAGGCATTGGCTAGCTTCACGGTTTCCCCCGCATCGTGACTTTTGCCGGCACCTGCTCTTGTGATTCACTCCCGTCTGCAGCAGGCAAGGGAGAGCTGTGCTGGCAGAGTTAACGGGCTGCAGGACTCGAGAGAAGCATTGGCTGGCTTTACGAGTTTTCCTATGTTGAGATTTTTGCATAGTATACACACACAAGCACATCATATCATGGTAAAGGTAAAAGACCCCTGAACGGTTAAGTCCAGTCAAAGGTGACGATGGAGTTGCGGCGCTCATCTTGCTTCCCACGCCAATAGAGCCAGTGTTTATCCCCAGACAACTTTCCGGGTCATGTGGCCAGCATGACTAAACCATTTCTGGAGCACTGGAACACCATGACGGAAACCAGAGCGCATGGAAAACCGTTTACCTTCCCGCTGCAGCGGTACCTATTTATCTACTTGCACTGGTGTGCTTTTGACTGCTAGGTTGGCAGAAGCTGGGACAGAGCAACGGGGGCTCACCCTGTCGCGGGGATTCGAACCGCCGACTTTCTGATCGGCAAGCCCAAGAAACTCTGGTTTAGACCACAGCGCCACCCGCACCCACTGGGAGTAGGGCTGGGCAATACCTGGTTTTCAACACTGTGATATATCACCAGCTAAACATGCCGATATACCGATTTATGACAATGTCTGAAAGAAGGATGGAGCTGTGTAGAAGCATGGGCTGACTTCATGGTTTTTCCCACTTTGTGACTTTTGCTGCCGCCTGCTCTTCTGATTCGCTCCCGCCTGCAGGAGACAAGGGAGAGCTAAGCCAGCAGGGTTAACAGGCTCTGCAGGACTCGAGAGAGCCAGTGTGGTGCAGTGGTTAAGAGCGATAGACTCGTAATCTGGTGAACCGGGTTCGCGTCTCCGCTCCTCCACATGCAGCTGCTGGATGACCTTGGGCTAGTCACACTTCTCTGAAGTATCTCAGCCCCACTCACCTCACAGAGTGTTTGTTGTGGGGGAGGAAGGGAAAGGAGAATGTTAGCCGCTTTGAGACTCTTTTGGGTAGTGATAAAGCGGGATATCCAATCCAAACTCCTCCTCCTCCTCCTCCTCCTCTTCTTCTTCTTCTTCTTCTTCTTCTTCGAGAGAGAGAAGCACTGGCTGGCTTCATGAGTTTTCCCATATTGAGATTTTTGCATAGCATACACACACAAGCACATCATAATTCATGATATGTTGCCAAGTCAATAATTGTGAAACCGATATCATGATATGGACTTCAAACCGGTTTGGGACGATATATCGCCGAGCCCTAACTGGGAGCATCCCATAAGCAGAGTTTTGCTCACATGAACTCTGGATCCAACCCATGTGTATACACTTGTGTGGCTGTGAAAAAGAGGGCCCCATATTCTTGGTGAGCTGGCTTGGGCGCAATAGGTTCCCCATGCTTGACTTAGAGCTTGGGTGGCCAACATGGTGCCAAGATGTTCTTGGACTACAGCTCCCATCATTGGCCATGCTGGCTGGGGCTTATGGTAGTTGTAGTCCATCAACTGCTGCTGAGATGAAGGCGGCAGCAACCAAAGGCTGAAATGGCCTGGGTGAACCAGCGTTTAATTCCCCCCCCCATATAATTCTCCTTTGCTTCCTAGTCTGTTTAGTGCCCCTCCTCACACTTGGCAGAAGAGATTCACCTTTTCACAGCAGTACTTCTTCATTTACAAATTACAATTTTCCCAACAATTTGCTGTGTATAAAAATTGGCCTTGCGTGCAACCGGCCACTTAGTTGGAGAATGGAGCCTGCAGCCTTGATGCATTCTGTGAACAATTGGTAATAACTCTGAACCGACCCCATTTACTGCAATGGGAGTTCTTGACTACAGTCTGAATTCTTACCAGATTAACTCTGCCACCCACTTTTGCTCTGTGCTAAGTTTGCTACCGATGCAAATGTCCTCTGAAAACCTAATGGACTTCCATGTGTGTATACGCCAAAACAATTTGTCTCGCTGACCTGAGAGGAAATTTGGTCTCTTCCGTGTGACCGCAAATGCCTCTTTTTCTAATTCTTAATATTGGCTGCCCAGTTATTCTTTTCAGTGATGTGGATACAATACTTAGCAAGCAGTAGGTGAGGGTGGTTTTTCAAAAATCTTCTGGTTTAGTTTTCAATACTTTCCCTCCCTTTTAGCTCTCTGAATGATTAATGGGAATAGGAAAATAGTGTTGACCCATTTGAATCATGTTGGACAACCTTCATTGCTCATCTGCATAATGAAATACACACTGAGCATTACGTCTTAAGTGTAGGAGCCACTGAACTACAAATATTTCTCTAATTCAAATTATGAAGTAAATTATAGAACGTTCAGTACTAATAATAGTATTAAATATTAAGCCACCGTGTAAATTGTAATTGTCAGGGAGAACCATAAATTGAAAATACTATTATCAATTTAGCTATAACAGATAATTTCGGTAACCTGCCTCCCTCCCTCCCTCCCTCCTTACAACACTGCATTTTTTTTGGGGGGGGGGGAGTCTCTGTGTTGAAATCCACTTGTAATAAAACGCTAAAATCAGAGTGATTTATATGTGTATCATTTTGTGTTCCATTTTAAGTTAGCAATATTAATTTGCAAGGCTAAAATATATTGATTTTTTTATAACACTGTTATCTTTTTGCTTGAATGCAATTTTTAAAAAGCAAATTATCGGTAATTGAGATGGAAAAATCATTCTGGGCAATGGTTAGGAAACAAAGAAAACCATTGGGCTCTAAAATAATAATAAAAAACCCCCACGAATTTTATGAAACGGGGACATAATTTGCAGCGTTTTAAAATAAATGCAAACTTTAAAATGGTGAACTTAGTCTGCGGGGTTTCTATGGTTACCCACCTTCAGACAGCTTTATAAGATGCGTAAATAGGTCTATGAGTGATTTATAATTATTTGTGTGGGGTTTTTTGTTTGATATGTTGGTAACCTTGTGTTCCGTTTGCATGTAATACATTTTGCATGCTTTGGTTTATGTATATTTTAGCACCTTTGATTGACAATGATTGAGCGTTCCTTTCTTGATTTTTTTTGTCATAGATGATGGATGTTGATAGTGTTGAAAATGTAAACAATTTTACTTGCATCACTATTTTGATAAACAAGGACTCTCTTATGCTAAATAGGGGGGGGGAGGGGGGAGGACCTGTATATCTTGAGCAGGAAAGCTCCTTTCCTTTATGGTGAACTGCTCCAAGCAGGTTCTGTAATCCTGCCTGTTAAATATATTCATCAAATCAAACGCCAGACTCTCG
This sequence comes from Podarcis raffonei, assembly GCF_027172205.1. Lineage (NCBI taxonomy): Eukaryota > Metazoa > Chordata > Lepidosauria > Squamata > Lacertidae > Podarcis > Podarcis raffonei. Next base: position 117,369,201 of record NC_070602.1, on the reverse strand, counting down.
TGTGAATAAATATGCTACGTATGCAAGAATGCCACACTTTAGCGGCTGCCTGACATGAAAACAAACAATGTTCACGAAGCTACCAAATTTCAGATGAAATTGGACTTTTGTCTGGAACGTCTTCATTACACAGTATGTGGTATGAAATACAAAAAAATATATTTTCGGATTCCATCTACATCTTATAAACGCCAGGCCGCATTTTGTCTGTCTGTGCATTTGTCAGAATATCTCTTCCAAAAATAGTGGGGTGACCCCCAACCTTACTTAGTCTAGCATCTAAAGTTTGGGGGACATCGCTGTTCTAGTTGGAAATTAGCTGCTCACGCCACGTACAGTGGTACCTCGGATTACAGACGCTTCAGGTTACAGACGCTTCAGGTTACAGACTCCGCTAACCCAGAAATAGTGCTTCAGGTTAAGAACTTTGCTTCAGGATGAGAACAGAAATCGTGCAGTGGCGGTGCAGCAGCAGCGGGAGGCCCCATTAGCTAAAGTGGTACCTCAGGTTAAGAACAGTTTCATGTTCAGAAGGGACCTCCAGAACGAATTAAGTTCATAACCCGAAGTACCACTGTACACCAGGTGTACAGTTCTTGAGACCCTCCTGTCCATGCAACAGGCGAATGGGACAAGGGAATAAGGAAGAGAGAGGGGAGAAGCTTGCTTTGCAGCTCTTTTGGATCATGCTTGGAGAAGAGTTGATCCATAAAGACTGGGGAGGCTTGCGTCCTGATTTCTGCATCAGGAGGGGGAAATGTGCGGACCTGCTGATCTCCAGGGGAAACCTGCAACAGAGCACATAAAGAGGTGGGCACAGCCCCCCAAATAGTGGCTTGCGGTGCCAATCATTGCAACACAAGAGGCGGTCAACAATGTTAGAAAGACAGATACAGTGGTACCTCGGGTTACATATGCTTCAGGTTACATACGCTTCAGGTTACAGACTCCACTAACCCAGAAATAGTCTTCAGGTTAAGAACTTTGCTTCAGGATGAGAACAGAAATTATGCTCCGGCAGCACGATAGCAGCAGGAGGCCCCATTAGCTAAAGTGGTGCTTCAGGTTAAGAACAGTTTCAGGTTAAGTACGGACCTCTGGAACGAATTAAGTACTTAACCCGAGGTACCACTGTATACTAACCAAGAGCCAAATGGTTCCTTAAACCATGGTTACAGTCGCCAAAATGGAAGGTCTGGTTGCCATTTGGGGGCAACACAGCTCTAAAGTCTCATTTTTCAAATGATGTACTGACTGTGATTGATTACCAGTTAAACATCTGGCTAGTTCAGATGACCTGGAGGAGCATCCCCATCGTTCTGCCCGGACACTGAGGTGCGGCTCCGAGGGCCTTCTGGCGGTTCCCTCACTGCAAGAAGTGAGGTTACAGGGAACCAGGCAGAGGGCCTTCTTGGTAGTGTGGAACGCCCTCCCATCAGATGTCAAGGAAATAAACAACTATCTGACTTTCAGAAGACATCTGAAGGCAGTCCTGTTTAGGGAAGTTTTTAATGTTTGATGTTTTATCGTATTCTACTGGGAGCCACCCAGAGTGGCTGGGGAAACCCAGCCAGATGGATGGGGTATAATTAATATGTTGTTGTTTATTGATTATTATTATTATTATTATTGACAACCTTTAGCTAAGTTAGGAACTTTGATAACTTAAAGAATAAAAGTCACTTGATCCAGGGACAATCCACATACATATTGGCATATTCTGATCTCTTTTTCTTAATGGTGACACGGACCATTCCTAACATAGGAAAATTCTTCACAACTGTGAGCAGGGCAAGGGGTGGGCTGGTATTTAAGTGAAGGCAAGCTACGGCAATTAACTATAACGTTCCGCACCCTCCTGCTCAGACTGCACAGAAAAAGCATTTTGATTCCTGAAATTCATTCTGATTGTGCAGTTAAAATATAACTGATAGAGTTCTACAGGATGTGGGTGTGTGAAAGCAGTCAAGATCCAAGGACCCCCCCAGGCATGCTCCTCCAGGTGGTGGAGATGTCAGGTGCCATCCTGGCACCCTGGTATCTTCACTTGGTCGCAATTGGCCGATTGTTGTTGTTGTTTAGTTGTTTAGTCGTGTCCAACTCTTCGTGACCCCACGGACCAGAACACGCCAGGCACTCCTGTCTTCCACTGCCTCCCATAGTTTAGTCAAACTCATGTTAGTAGCTTCGAGAACACTGTCCAACCATCTCCTCCATCGTCTCCTTCTCCTTGTGCCCTCCATCTTTCCCAGCATCAGGGTCTTTTCCAGGGAGTCTTCTCTTCTCATGAGGTGGCCAAAGTATTGGAGCCTCAGCTTCAGGATCTGTCCTTCCAGTGAGCACTCAGGGCTGATTTACTTAAGAATGGAGAGGTTTGACCTTCTTGCAGTCCATGGGACTCTCAAGAGTCTCCTCCAGCACCATAATTCAAAAGCATCAATTCTTCGGCAATCAGCCTTCTTTATGGTCCAGCTCTCACTTCCATACATCACTACTGGGAAAACCATGGCTTTAACTATACGGACCTTTGTTGGCAAGGTGACGTGTCTGCTTTTTAAGATGCTGTCTAAGTTTGTCATTGCTTTTCAAGAAGAAGCAGGCGTCTTTTAATTTCGTGACTGCTGTCACCATCTGCAGTGATCATGGAGCCCAAGAAAGTAAAATCTCCCACTGCCTCCATTTCTCCCCCTTCTATTTGTCAGGAGGTGATGGGACCAGTGGCCATGACCTTAGTATTTTTTGATGTTGAGCCAATAGCCTATAGCCAGGTTCAAAATGCACCTAGCACTTGGCGAATTTCAAACACTGGCCATCACTATGGGCCAACAGAGGAGGATGGGCTGTGGGCCCAAAGAAGGGAGGAACCTACAGGAGAAGGGGTGGAGTTGGCAGAGAGACCCTGAGGGCTCCCCAAAATGTCTCTAGCCCAAACTCCTGTAGTTTCCCCATTCTAAGGGAGTGGGGAATCAATGTCATTGTTCAAACTTTGGAAGGATTAATATTTAATTTTGTAGTAGCATGAAAGATACCTGAAATGTATCGTTTGATCATAGGCATGCTGAGGCTTCTGTGGCTGTTACTTGCATTTGTAAATTCTCTCTCAATGGGAGGCTAACCCCCATAATGTATAAAATTGTGTTTTCAGATTCCTGCAACCACTGCTTATAAAACAAGATAATGCAGGTAATTAACCAAACCTGACACGGTGGAGGAAAATGCTCACTGCTAGATGCCATTTCCAAACAAGCAGTATTTTATTAAAAGATTTCTCTCAGAAAACAAATTCTGACATAATTTATACTTTTCTCCATTGTTGAGGTAAGGCTGGCTTTATGGCTCAAGCAATGGTTGTTGTAGTTTCTCAGGTACATGGCTGCAGAACTGAAATTAAAATATAATGCCCTCCAACATTTCCCCAATGAAAATAGGGTCGTCCTATTCCATCATAATAATTTTAATATATATACTTTGCCCATATGCCAAGCCACTGTGGGCAGCTTCCAACATACAGTGGAACCTCAGTTTTCGAGAGTCTCGGAAGCCAAATGATTCAGAACCCAAACATCAAAAACCCGGAAGTAATTGCTTCCGTTTTCAAACACACCTTGGAAGTCGAACGGCTTCCAAGGTGCGTTTCTCCATTTTTTCAATAGATTTTGCAGACCACCCATTGGTCCTCGGTTTTCGAACATTTCGGAAGTCAAACAGTCTTCCGGAACAGATTACGTTCAAAAACCGAGGTTCCACTATATATAAAAACATTTTAAAAAATTAAACATAAAAATACTTCCCTATACAGGGCTGCCTTCAGATGACTTGTGGGTCAGATAACTCTATACTCTCCAACATTTCTCCAATGAAAATAGGGTTATCTTGAGGAAAAGTAGGACATTTTGGAATTAAATCAGAAACCAGGACAGCTTTTGTAAACCTGGAACTGTCCCTAGGAAATAGGGACACTTGGAGGGTCTGAAATATTGGTGAGTAACTGTAGGGTTGGTATCTATTTTATTTATACAGTATGTAAAGAATGCTAAGAGTAGCTTGCATAGGAGAGTGCAGAAAACTATTATGCTAGATTCTTCGTTTTCTTCATGGATTTTCTTTATGGATTTATGTTAAAAACCAGGAACACTGACAGGATTATTACTGTTTTTAAACCAGGTTATTTTCCTGTACACATATAGTGCAGGAAGCAATATGTACATATTAGTACATTGTACACAGAATACAATTGTGTGGCAGTTATGAGTCCTTCTTTGCTTTAGCTTTGCAAAAAAAGTAAGTGAAGCATTGTATGCAACACGTAAAGGACACAAACCAATAGGAATGTTGCCCATGCAGGCACCATTGAAATTAGTGGGAGTTGTGTAAGCATGCATTAAATATTTCCCAGTGGGTTGCACTTGGGAGATGTGCCTGTTAACAATTATTTATCTTAATGCCTGCTCATTAGTAGGCTTTTGTCTGTGTTTAAAAAATCTAAATACTAAATCTGTTGAATGCTTAGTTTCCTGTCAAAATTGAGATTTGGGGGTCAGGAGAGCTGCTATCACTTCAAATTGGATAATCCACAAAAGATATGAGCAAATCTGTACATTCTGGTTATAACTGTAGACATAAAGTTATGTGTTTTCCCCTTTATAACAGAAGTGCAAGGAAGTTAATAGGAATGTTTCTTTAACTGTTTTTTTTTTTAAGTTGAAATTTGCCAGATGTGCTCGTTTGAGGCCTGTATTCCCCTGGTGTTAACCATGTGTGAACCTTTTTTTAAAAAAATTGCTCTGTCCAGCATTTGGATCTGACTTGTTTTATTGAGCTCTCTTGTTGGCTCTTGACTTAGGCTTTCTCTTTATGCCATGCTAGCAGTGGGAAATTTTATCAAAAAGAATATTGAGATGTGAATTCTAGATTTTCTGCTTTCTTCGTAACCCTTTTTACTGTACTGGCTGTAGAGACACGATTTCTTTTCATCAAAGAAATGCCTGTGGTGTTAAAGAAAAGGGGGAAGGGTTAAGAATCCCCTTTTTTAAAAATAGAAAACGCATTACATCTATCCACACTTTTATTAATAGACAATGAAAGCCCTTTGGTCGAAGGATGAATGGAAGATGCTTGCAATACTCTGCTGCGGCTGTTCTCCATACACACACACTAAATTAACTGATCTTACTGTTTTTTGTTTTCTTGGTGTCCCCCCCCCCCATCTCTTTTTTTAAATGTACAATCGCTGGGGCAATCATCGGCCGAAGATTTGGGGATTTATTTTTAAGGGTGTAAAACGAGACGTCTTCCGACTTTCTCTAGGCTTGTTAAAGTTGCACGGAATCAATTGCTATTGATAAAAGGTGGCTCCAAGCCAACTTCCTGGGAAAAAGAGCTCTGGGGAAGGGTCAAGGTTTGTCATGACCCAGGCACTATTGCTTGAATGTTGTTATTATTGGGCCAGAGTACCCTTAGGCTGTCATCCTTCCTGTACTGATTCTGCAGAGTTTCCAACTTACCTTCCTCCATGCAGCATAAAAAAGCAAAATAAAGCAACCTAGTCTCTTATGCTTGCAGCACAAGGACTGCATTATTCTCGGAGATATTGCGACCACAGCATGAATGTTGAAAATGGAGTCGGGGAAATGAAAAACAAGCCACGCCAGTGGTTACGAAAATGACGGCTGAGATTTAATATGCGGTAGTTTACACAGCTGCAAAATGTGCATGTTGCTGATCGATATTAGGTGAGCTGGGCATTATTTGAGTCAACTGCAAAACTTCACATTCACAAAGAATAGCGTCCAGGCAAATTCTGCTTAGTTTCGCCCTGTTTAGGAATCCTGATAACAACCGATTTAAAACATGGCTTCATAGTCGCATTGACATGTGTGCTCATGGGAATATCCCTCCCAGGTGAGGACAGTGGCCAATTGAACACCATGGGTGGTCAACCTGCAGCATGAATATCAGAAATGGTACAATAACAGGGGTTTGTGCCATTCCTGGACAAGGTAGGAATATAGACAGGCCTGGTTTCCTCTCCCGTGTTCCTTGGCTCAGGTTGGAATCAAAACAGCTCCAAAGCGTGGGTTGGGGGATACGACTTGCTTTGGACTTGGATCACGCCTGCAAAAGTTGCCTTCCGTCCAGAACTTTAGACAAAATGTACAGTATCTAGCACTGACCCAGCTATAGAATTCCATGATGTCCCAAAATTCCAGGGCTACCTCCTTCAGCCATGTCAAAATCTTGGAGAGAAGTCAGTTTGGGAGGAAATATACAGGTTAGGGCAGTGGTCCTCAAACTTTTTACCCTCTGGGCCACACTTTCGGAATAAAGATCTGCTCAAGCTACACCATTTTATTTTATTTTTAATTGAGAAGAAATACATAGGAAAACAAAAAGAAACAACTCCTAGCAACACTTGATGTATAACGTAGAACACAACTGCTTTATAAAAGGATCATGGGACATCCAGAAAGTATAACGCATAAGATGACAAATCATTCCCAAAATATAATTATAAACGAGTCTCTTACACATGTACCTTAAGTATGTTTAGAAATTCAAGTGAGAGGTGTGAGCTTGCTGTGGCCAGGTAATCTCATTTATATTAAGTCTAATTTGAGATAAACAAACCCTCATTCCTTTGGATCTTCCCAGCATACTTTCCATCCTCTCCTGCCCCACCAATGTGGCGCACCACACACCCTTTGAGAACCACTGGGTTAGGGGTTCATTGGCTTGGTGAGGGTCTCTGCATTCCAGAACAGCCTTTCCCAACCCAGCTATTGTTGGGCTTCTCATCGTCCCTGACCATTGGGCCATGCTGGCTGGACGGATGGAAGTTGTAGTCCAAAAACATCTGAGGACCTAAGGTTGGGAAAGGTTGTTCTCGAAGACACACTGAGAAGCTCTTGGGTCTCTGTCACCTGTCTAGGGCAAGGGCAATCTTAGAACATGAGTCAGACAATTGGTCCATCTAGCTTAGTGTTGCCTACACTGAGCGGCAGCTGCTCTCCAGGGTTTCAGGCAGGGGTCTCTCCCAGCACTACCTGGGATTGAATTTGAGACCTTCTCTGTGCATGGCTGGTGCTCTAACCACTGAGCTGTGCCCCTTCCCTATAGCCACTGGTGTGAAGAGGGGGAACTGCAAAACTGGTGATCTTTAAAAACTAGAATAGTCTCCCTATGTTATTAATAGGTTTTATAGTACTTATGACTTTGATTATTTAACAATATCTTCCTCTCCCCCTCCATTTATTTTTGGCTTTTTGATTAGATGGGCACTTTTATAACGCAGTGGTGAGATAATTCTGTTATACCAAACTGATGATATAGAAGTGTATTTCTGAGCAGCATCCCAGTCAAGTATTGTTCATGTAAAGTGTATTGCTTTGCTGTTTGGCATGTAATACGGTAGAATGACGCGGGTGGCGCGGTGGTCTAAACCACCGAGCCTCTTGGGCTTGCTGATCAGAAGGTCGGCGGTTCGAATCCCTGCAATGGAGTGAGCTCCCGTTGCTCTGTCCCAGCTCCTGCCAACCTAGCAGTTCGAAAGCACGCCAGTGCAAGTAGATAAATAGGTACCGCCGCGGCAGGAAGGTAAATGGCATTTCCATGCGCTCTGGTTTCCGTCATGGTGTTCCGTTGTGCCAAAGCAGTTTAGTCATGCTGGCCACATGACATGGAAAGCTGTCTGTGGACAAACGGCAGCTCCCTTGGCCTGAAAGCGAGATGAGCGCCGCAACCCCATAGTCGCCTTTGACTGGACTTAACCGTTCAGGGGTACTTTACCTTTACCTTTATGGTAGAAGGGCCATTCACCTCCTTGAGCAGCCTTCCCCAACATGAGGCACTCTAGATGTTTTGAACTACAAATCCCATCATTGGCCATGCTGCCTGCAACTGGTGGGAGTTGTAGTCCAAAACATCTGGATGGCACCACATTGGGGAAAGCTATCCTAGGGCAACAAAAATTCATTTAGGGCAAGTTGCTTCAGACATTATATAAACAGAGTATATTCCTCTGATTAAAATTTCGGCACGCACTAGACCTCAGGGTAACTAGCCTCGCTGAGATGCGAAATAGTTTATCAACTGAAAATGCTGAGTTTGATCTTGTCTCAACACTATCATGCATTTATACTATCAGCAAAGTGTTTTATTGGATTTTAACACTGTATGATTATAGCCTGCTTTAGGTTACATGGGGAAGGGCAGGTAAGAAATCTTCTACATAAATAAATAAAGGTCCCCCCCCAAGTCTCTGGAAACTGCAGATTAAACAATTACTTAAAAGTATATCATACAATGCAATTCATTCAATGATCGGCCTCTAGATTACTTTCCTAAGTACAGTCATACCTCATGTTACGTTTGCTTCATGTTAGGTTCTTTCAGGTTACGTCCCGTGGCGACCTGGAAGTACCGGAAAGGGTTACTTCCAGGTTTCGCCGCTGGTGCATGTGCAGAAGCGCAAAATGACGTCATGCGCAGAAGCGGCAAATCGCAACCCGCGCATGCGCAGATGTGCCACTGCGGGTTGTGCTCTTTTCATGTTGCAAACGGGCCTCCGGAACGGATCCCGTTCGCAACCAGAGGTACCACTGTAATAAACTCAGTTCATTCATGGGCAAGGAGATGTTGTAGTTCAGGAATGGGGAACTTGTGGTCCTCCAGGTGTTGTTGGGGCTCCAACTCCCATCAGCTCCAGCCAGGATGGCCAGTGGCCAAGGATGATGAGAACATCAAGAGGGCCACAGGTTCCCCATCCCTACTACACTGGAACTGATTCACAGGCGTAGTATAGATTGCTAATTTTGCTGCCAGGTCTGTGTTCCCTGTGCATTCCATTTCCATTGTCAAATTCATCATATGGGTGTGGATGAACATCATGGATAGGTGGGTGAACATGTGTGTTTGCATATCTTTCCAGCCATTTAGGTCGCTATTTTTTTAGACTGATCCTGTATTTCTAGTAAGCATACGTACTAGGAAGTAATCCCCATTTTCCAAAAAGTTTAGGTAGCCAGTGGTAGCCAGCAACCACTGACTAGGCTAAGACTATACATTGACAGAGTCAATTGCAATGGTGCCACTTCAACCCCAGTCAAAGTCCAGGGCTCTGTCCTTTGGGCAGCACAGGTTCTCTTGCCCATCACCTTCCTCCAAATCATGGAATCATATAATTGTAGAGTTGGAAGGGACCCTGAACATCATCTAGTTCTAGGCCAGCTCCCTGCAATGCAGGACTATGTAGCTATTCCATACAGGGATGGAACCAACAGCCTTGCCATTATCAGCATCACAAATTAACAAGTTGGAACAAATGTAGCTGCGCGTTGAACTTCTGACAGGTGGGCATTCTCTGTGGCCTGCACTATTGTTCTGTGTATGCGCTAAAGATTTGTTATATGTCCAGAGCTGGTGTAAGGTGCTTCATATCCTTGCAGGAGGCTCCCTCAGTCCCCAGAAGTCCTGTGACCAGTAGTAGCAGACCATGGGGTCAGGCAGAGCTGCTTTCCTGATATTGATACCTCCGCAGCTTGCCTGAACAGCACTAGAGCAGTGCGGCAGCGGAGTCAGGACTGGATAGATGCAGTGGCAGGAACACCAGACGAGCCTCTTTGCGTCCACACAGCCCTGAATTTACCTAGCTCCAGTGCCATCCAGGTAAGCCACAGGGCTGCTTCTTCCTACCATGCTTGCTGCAACTCCTCCTGGTTTTGTCACTCTTCCTCTGCGTTGCTGCCGCCCTCCCTGAGCATGCAGACAGTGGCAACAGTGAGGAGATGAAGCAGCCTCTCAGTGGCATAGCATGGGTTGCCACTGCCCAGGGCTGCGCGGAGGGGGGTGGGTGGGTGGGAGGAAAATGGATGGAACACGCATGTGCATTCAGCTGCCTAATGGTGTATACATCACCCAAGGGATTGCAGCTACAGAGATAAGAAAAGAAGAGTCGTTCCGTTGTCTGGAGAGGTCGCCGCCTGGTTTGCATGGAGAAGCTCTTTTCAACAGAGTCCATCAATGGAAGCGCACAGCACCGAGTGTTGAAATTTTGCACCCCCTAACATTTTTGCACCCCCTACACTACACCACTGGAGCAGCCTCCTGTATCTCCCCCCTTGAACCTGCAGCCAGCATTTTGCAAAAGCTCTCCAAAGAATGATCTGGATAGACTGGCTTGCAGTCTGAAAAAGTAAGAAGACTGTGGGGGCATGAAAGTTTCAGAGGATTCCCAGGGATTGTCTTGTTTAGGGTGGCCATGGCACAGCAAGGATGGATTCACAAGAGGGGAACAGACTGCGGTGGGTGGGACTTCCTGCCTCTAGGGAACTTGTAGGCTTAAGAGGCTAGGATTTGTGAAGTGTGGGGCGGGTGGTGAGGGGGGGGGGAGAGAGAGAGAAAGTGGAGAGAAACACATGAGAATTGTCTTCCTTGGGGCTAAACATTTCTTCTGAGGGGCCTGTCCTGTAGCCATGATTTCCTGCCACGGAGGGGAAAGGGCTGCGAAGCATCTGGAGAGAAGGAGACTCTCTTTACCAGCTTGTTTCCTGTACGTTAAATTGGAAGGCCTTGTCTGTGCAAATATATTTCAAAATAGAGCCTGCCCTTTGACTGTCTCTGTAATTGCATGGCTCTTGCAGTGTTTTATTTGGCTGCCAGAGTAGTTAACCCCTGGAAGTAAAGGGTTGAGGATGGCGTGACCAGCACGGGTGTGTAGACATGGCCATGTGAATGCCGCCTTGTTTAAATAAGCCTGCTTACCCACAGCCCTTTTTCTGCAACATTTGTACTCTCTCTCTCTTTGTGTGTGATATATATATATATATAAGTACCACACATATATAGATATTTATAACATGCAAAAAGTTGGTTTAAAATATGCTAGCTCCTGGGTGTACAGATAATGAGGTGGTTTTAGCTACCCAAAAGGGGGGAGGGAGTTTTTTCACTGCTTTGATGTAACCCACATCTGTCAGGCCTGGCTGGGGGTGGGGGGTTGAATTTGTTTTTGTTTAATTTCAAGGGCTCTTTTCTTCCCTATTTGCCCAATCAGTTTAAGCTTCTGCCCCAGGCACTCCCTTGTGCTGTTCTTTTCTTCTGCCAGCGCACAGGTTATTGCGTGTGAAATGTGAGCTCCACTTCTCTTGCGCAGGTTACAGAGAGTTGCAAAGACCCTTTAATCTTTCGCGGTGTGGTTTTCAAGCACATGTACCCAGCCCATCCCCAACCCCCCGGAATACAACACAGATACAGCTACATCGGTCTATCATTGAGCGCTTGGTGTCCTGCCTTCTAAGAATCTGTGTTGTGACTTATCTTAGCGTGAAACATTTGGTGTCTCTGTTTAGGAAATTTGAACCGCTTAACTAGAGTTAAGAATAAAAGCCTTGCACATTCCGGTTGAATTTGTTAGAGTCCGCAGTCCGTTTTCTCTCTCAACCTGTTGCAAAAGAGTTATCCAAATTTAAGATTTATTTATTTATTTTTAAAAACCTGGACAGACGAGCTTCGTTGCTTATCCCTTTGTGCAGTCTTCTAATGTACTAAATATCTTGAAATACGGGTTTGCAAATTAGTAATTTCTTTTAAAATTGTCAGACAATTTTGAATTCAGATCAGACATTAGTGGGAAATCGCTAATAATTTAATGCTTGATTCAGACAAATTTTCTTCACTCAGTAATCAGTTTCTTAAGAATGATAACCTAATGGGCCTTTGTAATTGATGTTGTCCACTTTTTGAAATTATAAATGTTTTGGTTTGGGGTATTTAATTGGCATTTGCAAATTGTATTACAATTGGTTAGTATTTCACAATTTTCGAATTCTTTGTTGAGTGTGGGGTGTGTGTATGTGTGTGTGTGTGATATTTTAATTAGCAGTTGCCTTTATTTACACTGTCATTTCCGCTGTGGCAAATTTTCAGCAGCTTAATTTTGAGGTTAACCAAACAGGTTTTAATAGTTTGATGAAACATGAGAGCACTTGCACTAATGTGTGTTGAAAATAATGTGGGCTTCTAGTTCCAGTTATTGATGGACTATGTTACTGCTCTCTGGAACATAAAGCAATTATTCCTGCAACTATTAAATAAGAAACACTTTAAAAGGAGTCATTGCCAACCTTTCTCTCCGGGGTGGGGGATCTTGTTGACCGGAAGAAAAGTCACATCTGAATTACTAAAATCAGCTTAATTAAGGGTCATTTTGGAAATACACATAAAAATTCTTACTACTCAATGGGTGAAATGGAAGCATTTCATTATATACTGTAGCATGCATGAACAGATAATAATTAAAACAGACCTGCAGTAAAGAGGCTAATAAATGTGGGGCATGTAGCTTGCTGTAAAATTAAAATACTCTTTCCACTCCAATCATCATCAGCTGAGTTCTTCATTCATCCCCTTTAACTGAGTCAGTTAAAAGAGAACCAAGAATTGTTTTAATAAAAAGATTACTACTTTTTCTGCAAGTTATTGAAGAGGAAGCACCCCAGCAGAACTATATTACTGAATGTTAGTTAGTATCCCTGAAAAGTATAAGAACAAAGGTGTAGATTTTATGAAGGACACGAACCCGTTTTACATCAATATTCAAAGCAAAGTAGAAAAATGACAACAGCCAAAGAACCCAACGACTGATGGGATTTTTATTATGTACCCTGCTAATTCCTGTTATAGAAGTTTGTAAAGGTGTGATTTATTCATCACAATTTCCTCTATAGATTTGCAGCCTCTAGGGTACAGTGGTAGGTGGTCAATTTTGCACCACTTTTAAGATTAGTAGTACAGAATGCTAATTTTGGTGTGTGTGTTTTTCCTTGCGGTTCCCCCATAGAAGTATTTTAAAACTAAAACTGCGCCCGGTAAGCAGGCCTTTGCTGTTGTTGATAAATCAGTGGGCTTAAGTATATATAATATCACATTTGGTTTTTAAAGCAGCATTTCATCTTTCTTTGAGATGTACATCTAGGGCACTAAACAGTTTAATGCATGAGAGGCTGTCAGCTGTAGAATAAACAGGAGTAAACAGAATTTGACAATGGCTTAGATTTGCGTAAAGTGTTCTTGTCGGGTGGAGGCGAAGTCTGTAGCAACTAGATTGAGAAACACAGCCAGCAGTTCTTGTCTCTAGTGATGGATGATGTTAGTGTATCAAATGGGCTGTGAATGTTAGAAGTTTGGAAACTTGAGTGGATTTGGAGATTTAAAAAAGTACTTTATTTGTAAAGAAAACAAGCCAAGGCAGAGTAGGCTTTTCGTTGTTCTGAAGACCCTCTCCGCGTATTAGATTTCGCCCTCATCATGCTTGCTTAGACTGCCTTTTATGTTAAAACCCCGAGGAGGGGAATAATTCTGGTTTCGTTTTTTTACGCGTGTTTATCTTAACACATTTCTTTGCAAAGGCTCTTCTTTGTGTGCTGTTGCTGCCTGGTCCTACGCTGGGGTGTAACTCTCTGCCTGCTGCTGCAGCATCCTGTATGAAACAAATGAGCTGGTGTTGCAGGTTGCGTTGGAAAGCGAGGGAGGAAAGAAAATCCTTGCTGCAGCTTGCAGCAGTCACAAGAGGGAGCTGAGGACTGGCTACATGGGCCTTATGATGGAGCTGAAGCAGCCTGCCTCCCATCTATCCCTCCCAAAGCCCCTCTCTGTTCTGTTCCTTCTCTGTGCTTGCCATAGCTGTGGTGAGATCTGCCGGTCTGGCAACAGGAGAGCCAGTTCTCCCTCTTGCCTGAAGCAAGGAAACGCCAAAAAAAAAAAACCCTGCCTCTTGCGTCTGCCCTTGAAGCTGCGAACACAATCTTGTGCACAGCAGGCCATAGGATCCGGCCTTTATTGCGTCGTATCCCTTAATTCCAGCATATAACAAACAATTATTACAGACACTCCAAGTATCCTTGTTTTCCAGGGACAGTCCCGGATTTACAGAAGCCGTCCTGGTTTCTCATTCAATCCCAGAATGTCCTGCTTTTCCTTAGGACGTCCTAATTTTCATCGGAGTAATGTTGGAGGGTATGGAGTTATGCAACCCCCGAGCCAAGGAGATAAGGAACTGTACATCCTTTAGAAGACATAAAGGCAGCCCTGTATAGGGAAGTAATGATAATAGTAATAATAATAATTTATTATTTATACCCCGCCCATCTGGCTGAGTTTCCCCAGCTGCTCTGGGCGGCTCCCAATCAAGTGTTAAAAACAATACAGCGTTAAATATTAAAAACTTCCCTAAACAGGTTTGTTTTTATGTATGCTGGAAGCTACCTATTGTGGGGCAACCCAGTCAGATGGACAGTGTATAAATAATAAAATCATTGCTATCATCATCGTTGTTAAATAGAATGTCCTTATTTTCACTGGAGAAATGTTGGAGGGTATGTTATTATTGGAAGGGTTCTTGACATTATCCTGTCATTTTATTACTCACTTTTAGAATATATTCCTCCCCCCCCCCCATTTTTTCCCCTTTTGGAAAAGTGGTGAAAGTTTAAGAGAACTTTGACTACTGAGTTTGCGGTCATTGTCAAGAGCCACATTGTGGAAAGGAAAAAGGCACCCATTGTTTCAGTTTGGGTACTTGGGAATTAAGCACTTTATAAACTCTTTGTGAGCTGCTTTACCACCCTTACTCATATTTACAGTATCTCAGCCAAAAAGTGCATGACTTGACAAAGGCAGGATCTATGTCTAAGCAGAGATTTAAACTTAAGTCCGGTTCTCTAATTTTTGGACTTTGCTGGCTGAGGGAGCCAGCTTGTCATTAATTGAAAGGTTACTTAATTTATTTCTTTCTGCTTCTTCTTAAATGTCTATGCAGGGTCTGGCTTGACAGCAAACTCCTTCTTAGATAGGGAAACGCTGAAATGCACTTCTGTGATGAACAAATCAGCGCGGCCTGATTCATAACAGAGTCTAAAGTTATTCGCAGTGCAATGCCATGTATTTTGTTTTTTTACACACAAGTTAGTCACACTGTGTTCAGCAGAATTTACTCTGGCCCGCCAGATGTTTGGGACTACAATACCCATCATCCCTGACCACTGGTCCTGTTAGCTAGGGATGATGGGAATTGTAGTCCCAAACATCTGGAGGGCCAGAGTTTGCCTATGCCTGCTCTTGGGCTTCCCGATCAGAAGGTTGACGGTTCGAATCCCCATGACGGAGATTTATTTATTTTTAGTTATGTGTCTCCTCCATGGCTCACATGGGCATCTTTCCGTGAGCGGTTATATATCTACCTCTGGCTTCCTGGCAGACCTGTGAACTGTTGCACATGTTCAGGACAGGTGTTTTAATGAGTCTCTTGGGCTCCCTGCCTTTTACCCAAGTCCCTACACGACGTAACAGCCCTTCCAAAATCTCTCTGAACCACACAAGAGGTAGCCCTTCCCCCCCCCTTAATTACCAGACAGAGCGCGCTCAGTATATTTCAGGCTCGTCTGCGAGAGCTGGATTTAAGTCATCCCTCTGTGTTCCTGCGCCATTAGTCCATATACTATACTTCTGGGATAATGGAGAGTAGAAAGTTGCTGGTAATGTGTTGGGCCTCTGTTGTCCCTTGAGGTGCTATACAAATCTAAGCAATTTTCGCTTACTTGCCACTTGTCAAAATCTGGAAAGAACATTATGAACCCTGCAGAAATTCTTAAAATGGCAGCTCCTATTCAGCCAGGGCTTTTGTTCTGTAATTTTTGGGCTCCTGAAAGGAGTGCCCCACTGTTCTAATTAAAATAAATGGGCAAAGGACAGGCTTCTGCATTTCACATGTTCTATGGAGTACTAAGGGTTGGGGGGGTGGGGAGTATAAAAGAAGCCAAATATTTTACAAATGTAGAGGGAAAATGTCTGCACCATAGTTACAAAGGCTGTATTTTGTAGGGGGCGGGGGGAACAGGTAGAACCAAAAAGCTGGTAGCCTTGAAGAAAACAGAGACAAGTTCCCCCCCCAACATTTTCTAAAACTATATATATATATATATATATATATATATATATATATATACATACATATACATATACATATATACACATACACACACACACATACACACACACACACACACACACACACACACACACACACATATACACACAGTGGTACCTCGGGTTACATACGCTTCAGGTTATATACGCTTCAGGTTACAGACTCCGCTAACCCAGAAATAGTACCTCGGGTTAAAAACTTTACCTCAGGATGAGAACAGAAATCACACGGCGGCAGCGGGAGGCCCCATTAGCTAAAGTGGTACCTCAGGTTAAGAACAGTTTCAGGTTAAGAACGGACCTCCAGAACGAATTAAGTACTTAACCCGAGGTACCACTATAAGCATTTTTAGCAAATCACATTTAAAGTGCATTTATAGCAATTTAACAGGCATGGTTTCCTCCAAAGAATCCTGGGAGCTTCAGTTTCCAAAGAGCTTCAGTTCCTGGAACCCTTAACAAACTACAGTTCCCAGTGCTTTAAATGACCAAATCATTCTTACTTTACCATTCATTCAGGCCTTGCTACTTCTTCCCCAAACTCCATCCTCTCCCTTTGTTGTTGTTTTGCATTGTCTAACTTAGATTGGGGGGCAAGCGGTAGAATTCGATATAACAACCAATAATGTGTTCCTTCTCTATAAAATTGTATGACCATGTTATACAGATGTCCTGTATTGGGTGCAAAGGATGAATGAAAGCGAGACATATTTATGTTGAAGATATGTGATACAACTGCTGGGATAGCTCAGTCGGCAGAACATGGGACTCTTAACCTCAGGGTCGTGGGTTTGAACCCCACATTGGGCAAAAGATTCCTGCATTGCAGGGGGTTGGACTAGATGACCCTCGGGTCCATTCCAACAATGATTATATGAATAAATGAGTAAAAAGTCTCCAGTAAGAAGGAGATCGCTACTCATCAAAGAAAGGAAACTTCCAGATAAGGCTCCTTCGTTTAACCATGACCACAGGGGGGAAGGTATTTCCACACATTAGTTTTGATTGGCCTGGATAAATTAATACGGGGCAGGGAAACTGGTGCAACTAACTGGGTTCCATGTTAGAGGTAAGGAGAAAATATTTTGTTCCGAGAACAGTTGTTTGGAAACTATGGAGGACTTTTGCTGCTCTCCCTTTATGGGTGCATACTAATGTGTCTGATAGTAAGCTATAATCCTCTTTGATATGGGACTGTCTGCTAATAAGGTTAGATAACCTTCTATTCTGGAGTTAGGCCCAGTTTACCTGAAGGAACATCTCCAGCCCCAAGTTTCCAAGCACGATTCAAAGTGTTGGTGCTCACTTTTAAAGCCCTAAACATCCTTGGCCCTGTATACCCAAAGGAGCATCTCCACCCCCATCGTTCAGCCTGGACACTGAGGTCCAGCTTCAAGGGCCTTCTGGCAGTTCCCTCACAATGAGAAGTGAAGTTGCAGGAAACCAGGCAGAGGGCCTTCTCGGTAGTGGTGCCTGCCCTCCCATCAGATGTCAAGGAGATAAAGAACCACGCAACTTTTAGAAGACACCTTAAGGCAGCCCTGTATTGGGATGTTTATAATGTTTGATGTTTTTTAATGTTTTTATATGTGTTGGAAGCCACCCAGAATGGCTGGGGCAACCTAGCCAGATGGGTGGGGTATAATAATAATAATAATAATAATAATAATAATTAATTATACTAGATAGAAGATGCTGACATCCCTCCCAGCAAATACTATTCTGTGAGTGTAAATAAGCTACGCTTAAAAAGATTTAGCAAAGCAGAACTTTCTAGAGGGCATAGGGTTTTGTTGTGGGTTTCATTGGTAGTTTTAGTATGATTGTAACAGCAATGCCGTCGTAAAATGCTATTTAATCATTCCTTTTATGTAGATATTATATATATCTATATCAATCCACAGGTTGCACGACTGGCCATCAGCGACTTTTCTCTTCATCAGTTGATCATATCTACTTACACAAGCAGTCAAGCATTCAGCAAAGAAGATATCTCTTTTTCCAGAGACAAAGAAATGCTCCCTATAGCATAGTCTGGCCAGCTACGGTTTCTCCGGCTCATCCAGTTCCTAAGGTACTGTAATTTCTATTATCTGATCCTTTCTCCAGTCAATATAAAGGTTGACTGCACGAGTGATCAAGTACATTCATCCCTGACAGCTGGGAGTTTGAATCATGGTTTTGTTACCAGGGCTGAGATTTGATATTGGAACGCTGGTGCACCAAGTTCCCTGCTCCCTGCTATGCTAAAGACAGCGCCAAATCAATTTCTCAGCCAGTTTAAATCTGATGCTCCTTCAGCTGCCGCAAACCCAAATGCGCTTTTTGTTTTGTTTTGTTAGTCTCGTTGTTTAAAAAAGAAAGATATTTTGCAATTGGTTAGAAGTCAAGTCAATGTGAACTGACTGCACTTGGGGGGGGGGGATATCACTGTACCTTTTAAAAATAGCAAACTTAAAAACATTTCTGTCCATTTCCAGCTTTGTTTATTTGCTTCCACCTAAAAACTGAAATGCTTATTAAAAGGTCAGTGAGCTGCCCTGCTATGTATCTTATCAAGTAAACCTTCCTGTTACTTGCTGAAACTAGCTTCTTGGAATACAGAGAAGGGATATTTTAAAAGGCAACCTGGAAAGTATGGGTTGAGGTTGCCGTTTTTTAAATTTCAGTGTTCATTGAAAGTAGTAACTCAAGCTATTTCATAGATTTGACATACGCATTGTCCAGTCCTATGCGGTATTTACTCAGAATGAGTCCCATTGGTTTCCATAGGGCTTACTCTCATTGAACTATGCTTAGGACCTGATCTCATGATGATTTGCTCAAAAACTAGTTCAGTGTAAGTCTTAAAGTAAGAAGAGGTGCTTAGCTTTCAGGACAACTCCCATTACAATGTCCCAGCTCCTTCAAAGAGCTTCCTGCATTCTGTGTGGAGGTCTGTGCTCAATGTGAAGGGAGATTCAAAGCACATTTGGGTAAAAACAACAACAACAACAACAATTTTGTTATTTATACCCCACCCATCTGGGCAGCTTCCAACATATATAAAAACATAATAAAACATCAAACATTAAAAACTTCCAGTTACAGGGCTGCCTTCAGGTTTCTTCTAAAAGTTGTTTAGTTATTTGATGGGAGGGCATTCCACAAGGCGGGTGCCACTACCAAGAAGGCCCTCTGCCTGGTTCCCTGTAACCTCACTTCTCGCAGTGAGGGAACCACCAGAAGGCCCTCGGAGCTGGACCTCAGTGTCCGGGCTGAATGATGGGGGTGGAGACGCTCCTTCAGGTATACTGGGCCAAGGCCGTTTAGGGCTTTAAAGGTCAGCACCAACACTTTGAATTGAGCTTGAAAATGTACTGGGAGCCTGTGTAGATCCTTTAGGACCGGTGTTATATGGTCCTGGCAGCCGCTCCCAGTCGCCAGTCTAGCTGTTGCATTCCAGATTAGTTGCAGTTTCCGAGTACAGTGGTACCTCGGGTTAAGTACTTAAGTCGTTCTGGAGGTCCGTTCTTAACCTGAAACTGTTCTTAACCTGAAGCACCACTTTAGCTAATGGTGCCTCCTGCTGCCGCCACGCCGCTGGAGCCCGATTTCTGTTCTTATCCTGAAGCAAAGTTCTTAACTTGAGGCACTATTTCTGGCTTAGTGGAGTGTGTAACCTGAAGCGTATGTAACCCGAGGTACCACTGTAAATACATTTAGAAGCCTCCCCATGATTGGGAACTCCTATGACACGATTAGAACCTCCCTTCAGACCTTTGAGCTCAACACCTGAAGGTCAGAAGTGGAGCTGGCACATGGGGAATGTTTGGGGTGGGGCTTGTATACCTACATTGCCCCGCTTTTACCCACCTGCTAGGGCAGGGCGATACAACACGCAGCCCAGGGGCAGCAATTGGCCCTCGGAGCCTTTTTTGGGGCAGCACTGGGCAACATTTGACACACATACCCCTGCAGCACTTGCACTGCCTACCCAAAACCAGGTAAGGAGGCACTGGGCTGTAGGAAGGAGACGTGAGGGCTCTGTCAGGATCCTCTTATAATCCCGATATCCCAAGTCTAACATTGCTTCCTCTGGCTATTACTAGCTTCTGTTATGCAAGTTCTGAATTCTGGAAAGTAAAGTAGTATCTACATCTTAGATGTTTTCAGAAAAGTAGTAGTAGCACAGGTGCATGAATTTATCTATAAATGTGGTGCCAGATGAAATGCCAAAAACCAGTTTGCAGAGATTGTGGAATCCAGGAAGCTTGCCTGTTTTCTGAAATGCCTTCAGTGATGCAGATCAATGAAATAAGCCGTGTTCTGTTCTGATTTGCCTGCTCCCTTGCTATATTATTTACTATTGTTGTTATTATTTGTTTTTCTTACCCGCCCTTCGCAAGAAGGTCCCAGGATGCAGCTAAAATAGGCAACAACAGCCCCAACCATAATCCTGTTGGAAAACAAGATATTGTAACAAATCCACCCCCACCTCCATCCAAAAAAAAATCATTCCATGCAACATGTTACAGGGAGGATACCAAAATCAATATTCAGATTTAAAAGGCTGGAATGGGTAGCTACATACACAAAGCACAGTACTAAGACCTGCATGCCTGAGCAACCAATCTGCATTCTGATTTTGATGTCAAAAGGAAGATAGCGAATAGTGAGAACAACCTCACTGAAAGTGTAATTAAAATGTGTGTGTCTATTATTATGTGTGTCCTGTGTCTGCAAAGAGCAGCACTTTGGCGGCTGCCTTTTTTATATTTTGCGCTGCCTACATTTTGGGTTCCACAGTGCAAATCCTTATCAGAATCAGCCTCGTGGGCCAATCTGATAGGTGGGCAGCGGCTTCCTACTACCTTTTAGTCACATGGCATTACCGTGACATCACATTATTGGCAGGTGGGCAGGGCCCGTCCACCTGTTGCAATTGGGGTTCCCGCTTGGGAACCGCAGTCAGCCCTGTGTTTCATGCTTTGGGAAGCTCCGAGCATAGGGACAGCAAACTCCTTGTTTCCCCCCCCCTTCCATTTACAAAGGCAGGATAAGCAAGTCTGAAGATTGCAAATGACAACTGCAAGCAGGCCTTTGCTTGCAAAACATAGCTTTGTTTCTCACCTTTGTAAGGTCGGCATATTCCAAAGAGCAAAAACCCGGACCCCCCCCCCCATCGGGGCACCCCCTCCCACTATTGAACATCTCCGTCAGGTGGCTAGCGCTGTGAGCCAGCCTCACACTGAGAGAGAGAGAGAGAGAGAGAGAGAGAGAGAGAGAGAGAGGAGATAGGAGGGAAGGGAGAGAGAGGTGGAATCTACACACATAAAAACTGAAGATGCTTTTTTTAAAAAGCGTTATTAAAAATACATTGAATTTTCCATAAGGCTCACCATTGCCATCTAGTGTCACATTGTATATTGCACTTACTTAAAACACACTTAAAACATTTTATTTGCAGCTGTATAGCTGAATCCAGAGAGAGAGAGAGCGCAACATCAGAGGGCACCAGGGAGGGAGGCCCACGCTGAGAAAGAAAAAATTATTTTGGCAAGAAATCACCCCTGTTGCTATATGTCCAGGTTTCCCCGGACATTTTGCCGAGTTCCAAAAATCCCCCCAGATGCCATTTTCGGGACGTATGGGGTGGAGATCCTGCTTAGCGCTGAGTCTGGGTGTGTAAGAGAACTCTCGGCAGGGAACTATTTTGCACAACTGCACCAAGAAGTATTTCTCTCCCCTGCATTAGCTGCTGACGGGCGGGGGGTGGGGTGGGCAGTGATCCTGCATAGCATTAGGCTTGGTTGCATGAGAGAGATCCCTCTTGTACACCCAAGCTCAGTGCTTTGCAGGATGGCTCTCCCTTCACAACTGCTGAGAGCAAATCTGCTTAGGGCTACGTTGCAAAAGTGCTGCTTGAAGCATCTGTCCCCATTTTCCTTGAAATGAAATGCAGTCCCCGCACTTCAGCTGCAACAGGAGCATAGGAGTTGCCTTAAAGTGCTTCTCAAAAGCTGTATTTGAAGAAGCTCGTGCTCTTCTCTGAACCAGTGGCAGCCACTGCTGCCTGCCTGCTTGCAGGAAAAGCATGTGAACTGCGGCAAACAGTGCTTTTGAGCAGATCTGAATCTCTGCTGATCAGCTGATGTGTGGAGATTGCATCCTACTGCCTCTATGGGTTGATACCGTTTCATGCTGGGAAGAGGGCATGCAGGCAAGGCAAGATTGAGCCCTGTCTTCCTGTCCAGCAGCTGGCATCTTCAGGTGGGCATGGTGTTGGAGAAGTGCCTTTGTAGGCAAAACTAGAACCCCTGGCAATTCGAGAGTGGCCTGTCAGCCTGTGATTCCCCGCCCTTGATTTATACAGTCATACCTCGGGTTACAGATGCTTTGGGTTGCACGATTTCAGGTTGCGCACCGCACCGAACCCGGAAGTACCAGAATGGGTTACTTCTGGGTTTCGGCGTGTGTGCATGCTCAGAAGTGCTAAATCGCACTTTGTGCATGCACAGAAGCGCCGAATTGTGACCCGTGGATCGCGGGTTGCAAATGTGCATCCCGCACGGATCACATTGGCAACCTGAGCGTCCAATGTATATAGAATGTCTGGGCTCTACAGTTTAAGGCTAAAGATTGATAAATCATATGATTGAATGTTCCTCCATACAAATACAAAAACCCTATTTACAGTGGTACCGCAGGTTACATACGCTTCAGGTTACAGATGCTTCAGGTTACAGACTCCGCTAACCCAGAAATAGTGCTTCAGGTTAAGAACTTTGCTTCAGGATGAGAACAGAAATTGTGCTCCAGCGGCGCAGCAGCAGCAGGAGGCCCCATTAGCTAAAGTGGTATCTCAGGTTAAGAACAGTTTCAGGTTAAGTACGGACCTCCAGAACAAATTAAGTACTTAACCCGAGGTACCACTGTATAGAAAACTAGCATGTTGGAGAGAAGAGTTCTAGCCTAGCCTTTATCCTGACAGGCTTGCTGTCTATGTAGAGGTTTTCATTGGTGTGCTTCTTGGGAGGCACATTTAGTCACACGAGTCTCCACCTGCCTTCTGCAACAGAAGCCCAGTCACAGGTTTACCACTTCATTGAGAAATAGGCCTCACCCTCTGTCCAAAGTCAAGAATAACTCTACACCCCAGTCCCATCTGTCCTGCAGGTAAAGCCACACATCCAAACTGCAGCACTACACAGGAAGAGAGCATGCATTGCAATAAACATCCCTGGAAAGCAAATAGCTTCAAACGAATGAAGCAAAGCCCGCAGGATAACGTAAATGCTGAGCAAGGGTTTGCCCAGGTCCCAAATCTACCGTATTTTTTCCTCTATAAGACTCACTTTTTCCCTCCTAAAAAGTAAGGGGAAATGTGTGTGCATCTTATGGAGCGAATGCAGGCTGCACAGCTATCCCAGAAGCCAGAACAGCAAGAGGGATTGCTGCTTTCACTGCGCAGCGATCCCTCTTGCTGTTCTGGCTTCTGAGATTCAGAATATTTTTTTTCTTGTTTTCCTCCTCCAAAAACTAGGTGCGTCTTGTGGTCTGGTGCGTCTTATAGAGCGAAAAATACGGTAATTGTATTCACTGCCAGGGCCCAAACCGTTTTTATTTATTCATTAATTCACGCACTCACACAGTCTTCTGCCTTCTCTAGCAACAATAAAATCCACAGTCCTAGAATATCTCCATCTATAAATAGCCAGTTCCCAAGGTTATCCCTTTTGCCCATTCACAACTTTGTGAAGATACAAATGGTGTGCTGTCAGTTCGGGATACAGGAGTGGGAAAGAGTGGGTGGCAATACCACGGTCCAAAAATGAACCTTGACTACAGATCATGGTTTGTTGGGAGCAAAACAAACCACAATGTCTGTGTCAGCCGTAATACTGAACCGGAGTTCGTGGTTCTTTTCTTCACAGCATGAGCAGGGATTTTTAAATTTTCGTTTATTTTGTTCTTTAATATCGTAAGCTACTTTGGGAAGGCCATGGGCAGCATTCGTAAGCAGACTAAAATATTTTAAATGAATAATTTTTTAATTAAAAAAAAAAAACAGCACAAAGTTGCTCTCACAGACCTTCCAAGTGTCCCTATTTTCCAGGGACGTCTCTGATTTAGAGAAGCCATCCCAGTTTCCAATTAGATCCCGGAATGCCCCGCTTTTCCTTATGATGTCCCTATTTTCATTGGAGAAATGTTGGAGGGTATGGAGTTATCCGACCCACCAAGCTGTCTGAAGGCAATCCTATATATGGAAGTTTTTAAAAATGTTTAATGTTTTATTATGTTTTATTATGTTTTTATGTATGTTAGAAGCTGCCTAGAGTGGCTGGGGCAACCCAGTCAGATGGGCGGGGTATAAATAGTAAAATTATCATTATGGAATGGGACGTCCCTATTTTCATTAGAAAGATGTTGGAGGGTATGGCAAACCAGTAACTATAGACATCTTCCACAATCTGGTGTCTTCTAGATTATTGAAACTACAATTCCTTTCATCCCTCTTGATTAGACTTGCTGTCCAGGACTTACGGAAAGGCTGCACTATGGTTTATTTACCACATCGTGCAAACACAGCCCATAATATGTGTGTTTATATTTGTGCGTATAAAGATGTGTGCGGTTGCGTAGTAAAGTCCAGCGAAGCAATTAAGTAAAGAGTTGCCTGAATTTGGAGTCGCCCCCCTGAATTTGGGGGTTCTTGGGTTGTTGTTTTTATTTCGATTATATATTTTGTGGTTTTATATTTTGATTTTGTTCTGTGAACCACCCTGAGACCTCTGGGTGTAGGGCGGTATATAAATTCAATAACTAATAATAATAATAATAATAATAATAATAATAATAATAATAAATCTTTTCCACAGAATTCCCACCTGTGCTGTTTTGTGGATGGGGGTGGGTTGTGGCTTACATTTTTAAAAGCTGGGATTCCTCCCCCTCGATTTCCCCCATAGCCACGAAGAAACCGAACAATTTCGCTGGGTTTTGTCCGAAAACACAGCGCCGTTGTTTTTTTAAAAAATGGGGCTGCGAAACAGGAGCCGGTTTGGCTACTTTGAGGAGCCTTCTGATAGTTTTAAGCCTCCGACTGGGAAGCAGCTGCGGTATTTTGAATTTTCAGTGCTGTAAGGTTAACAGACTATCAAGAGTTGCTGGCAACGGACAACGTTAAGTTCAAAAGGGCAGTGGCAGAAACACTGAGGCAGCCTTGAGGGTTTGCCCTGATGGCTTAGGAAGGTCGCTAGGGCGAACGAAAGGCCAAGCTGCCATGAAGCAGGGGGCTCTATCTGAGAAAATGATCCCATTGTCATTCTCTCTTTTTTTTCTGATCTTCCATTTTCAATCCTTTCCCCCCCCCTCCCAAGCACATAAAGAAACCAGACTATGTGACGACAGGCGTTGTACCAAGCTGGGGAGACTACATAGAAATTAAGAACGAAGATCAGATTCAAGGGCTTCGCCAGGCTTGTCAACTGGCCCGTCACGTCCTGCTTCTGGCTGGGAAGAGTTTAAAGGTAACGACCGCCACGTGGAGGCTTGGCCAGTCCTCGCCTTTTTCGTCCGGCATGTTTTGAGTTATGCCATTCTCGGTTTGTATTGAAATATCCTTTTTTTAAAAAAAAAAGTTTGCAGAAATAGTGAAAAGAGAGTTTCAGCATAACCGTGCTCTCAGCTCTAAATCTGTATTAAAAGAGCCCTAAATTCAGAATGAATAGTTTCAGCTAAGCTTATATGCTGAGAACATTTGTTTAACAACCACAACTTATTATTCGTACCCTGCCCATCTGACTGGGTTGCCCCAGCCACTCTGGGTGGCTTCCAGCATATATAAAAACAGAACAGAACATTAAACCTTTAAAAAGCTTCCCTATACAGGGCTGTCTTCAGATGTTTTGTATCTCAAAAGGGTATTTTTTTTAAAAAAATAAATATTATTATTCATGTTGCCTCATTCCAGAAAGGTGGGCTAAGATCCATGCCTGTAAGGAGAATATGGAAAACTAACTTTCTTGACAGCTGGAAAAATTGGGACTTGGAGCTTGTCTGTATGAACGAAGAAAAGGTCTTTGGATTCTGGTTTCCACCAGGAGTGTGTATAACGTATTAGATGCTATGTAAATAAAGCACTTGTAGCTCTACATGTAACCCTAATAGCATTTAATCAGGGTTTGACATACAATTTACTTGAATATATATATTCCAACATGCCGTGTTGCATATGTTTGTCCTAAGGCACATGAGATTCAGCGTTGTTTAGTCACAAAGCAAAATCCCTTTGTTCATACTTGCTAATTTTCAGCTGTGCATTTATGTAAATTGGATTGGGCTGCTGACTCCTTTCTTAGCAATTTTACTGCTCTTGCCTCCCCTTTCTATGCCTTAAACAGGCATATTTTGAGCTTCAAACTCATTTATAAAGCAGGCCGTGGCATAACGTCAGGAGCACTTGCTATTTTTTCATGTCTCTTTAGGATATTTTTCTGTTGTTTGCTTCCCTTTTATTAAGAGAAGAGCTTTATGAAGAACCTTTTACAAGATCTTGAGAAATTGAGGGTATTTTGCTTTAAAAAAAAAAAATCTGCCCTAAAAATAGGAAATATAATTTTGGTTGCATGGAGACACTACTTGGAAGGAGTGGCAAAAGAAGATACAGACAGAGCCCAATGGGACTTGCTCCCAAGTAGAGGTGTATAGAATTGCACTGTTCAGATTTCACTGTAGCCCACTGGGAAATTGTATAATTAGCTGAGCTGTAACTTTGTCCTTCTGCGCATATTAATTCCAGGAGGTTAGATTCAAAGAACCACATGGGGTGTCCCATGTGTGCTTTTCCAGCAGCAGCAGCAGGATTTCCCTGCCCCCCCCAAAAGCAACTTCTGGAGTTCAGGGAACTTCCAGCAGATCATGCAACATAGCCCTGGAAGCTGGAGCTGGGGTAGAAATGAATTTAGTGAGCTTCTCCATGCATGAGCACAAGTGCCTTCCATGTTGCTTCGGGCACTATGGAAACGAGTGAGTAAGCTTAACTACCGTATTTTTCCGTGTATAAGACACCCCCATGTATAAGACGCCCCTTGCTTTTGGGGACCCCAAATTTAGAAAATGGGCATATGCACTATCCGTGTATAAGACGCCCCCCATATTTTTAACCTTATTTTAAAGTAAAAAAAACCCTAGTCTTATGGAAAAGTATGGTATATTTCTGAGAACAAAAAAATATACAGTCTGTGCATGTCTGTATATTTTTATTTTAAAATATTTTAGTCCACTCAGATTCCAGAGCAGGATGCAATTAAAAATATTAATATTTCCCCTTTATAAATATTTTTTGTTATACTGCTTGGATTAACGCTGTGCAATGTCAGCATTACTTCAATACAGATTGTATTTTTGGAAATCAGTTTTGGTTCCTTAGTGGATTTCAGTGAATTATGCAGCCAGACATTTGCACCCAACTTTAGTCACTGCTTGACCCAGTTATGCTTCAGTCTTCTGCATACTCACCTGGGAATAAGTCGTGTACCACAACATACATTTAATGCACACTATATGTGTTTAAAGCACATGTTTTCCCCACCCATCCAACTAGTTTACACCTCACAGAGCTACAGCTCCCAGCGCCATGATAAACTGCACCTTCCAGGGTTATTTTGGGGAGAGACATGCTTTAAAGGTATGTTGTGTACACAGTGTAAATCCCACTGAACTTATCAGGACTTCCTTTGAGCAGGCAGGATTAATACCAGTAACACAAAGGCTACAATCTTGTGCATCCCTACTCAGGAGTAAGACCTATGATTGTTATTTAGACTTGTTAGTCACTTGTTATCGGAAGGCCTCCAAGCGCTTTACAACAAATTAGAAACATAAATATAAATGCATTATACCGTTAAAAACAAAACAACCCCCGTCACAGTGTCAGATTGCAAGTTGTGTTGACACCGGATTAAGTGTAAACTGAGGGGCACAGCCGAAGCAAGTCAAGTCGCATAAGTTATTTTGGCTGAGCTATTTTGGCACTTGGGCCAGAAATTCCCACAGGCACTTTCCCCCCTTCCTGGCAGTAATTATACAATAATCAGAAATTAAATGACTTAACAGTTTGCTGCTCTTTCATGACACCCAAAATCTGTTGCCTGAGGCAGCTGCCTCGTTCAGCCTAATGGTAGGGCTGGCCCTGATGAGGACACCGTTCCCGGATTGCAGACTGGAGAATCTGTTACATCTGTGGCCGTAATGAATATATAAAAATTCAGGGACCAAAAGGCCATCTAGTCCAATCGCTGAAATTGCAGGCCTCCTTCTTAGTGTGGCAGACTTGTGACGGATAATCTTGCAGTTTGTGTTTCATTGGTATTCATGGGAAACGGACCGTGTGGTAGAAGATGCAACCGGTGGACCTGATCTCTCCGTTGCAGAAGCTCTCTTGAACATTATAAAAATAGAAATGTCTGTTCAGCTGACTGTGTTTGGGCATACCCTGTGGAGTTGCTGCCAACAGATTCAAGGGCACTCAATATGGTGCAACAAGAGATGGGGATCTGGACTGCCGTGAAGATATGGAGGTGGCGTAGAGAGAAGAGAAGAGATAGCAAGAGCATATTGAGCTTTAAATATAAGCCAAAGAAGTTTCTGGTGAAGATTACAGGGAAATGGGAGCCAGGACAGAGAACAAGAACATGGCGTCCGTATGGATGAAGTGATAAGCCCTGAATGTAAGTCGAGCACCTGGTTTGGGGACCAAAGCAAAAAGCAAAAGATATGAATGAAGAGGCCCAAGGAGAAATATGTTTTAATGATAAAAGAAAAGACATAGATCAGAGTTGGAAGGGACCCCAAGGGTCGTCTAGTCCAAATAAGCAGCTGTCCCATACAGGGATCGAACCTGCAACCTTGGCGTTACCAGCACCATGCTCTAACCAACTGAGCTAACCAGGCTGATAGTGAAAGGCTGGTTTTGACACATTTTGCTGATCTTCCAAATATCAATGTTGAGTACAGGCTGAACATAGGAAGAAAAAAAATAACTGTTTCCTACCAAGCCAACTTCAAACCCATGGGTTATGAAGCTGGCTTGCTAAACTAGCTTCAAACCAGGTTTGAACACAACACTAAGTTGGGATTCTTAAAATTTGAAACTATACTCTGAAGAAGTCCTCCTAGCCAGCAGGAGGAGAAGAGGGGAGTGCGAATGCAGACACTTTGCTACTGCCTATTCTGACTCATCCACATGGCGCCAGGGGCGTAGCGTGGGTTGCCAGGGCCCGGGGCCACACGGAGAGGGTGGGGTGGGAGGGAGGGAAACTGACAGAGTATGCATGCACATTCAATGGCCTAATGACTTCTGCATCACCCAGGAGATCACAGTCGCAGAGATAAGAAAAGAAGAGTTGTTCTGTTGTCTGGAGAGGTCACTTCCTGGTCCACATGGAGAAGCCATTTCCAACAGATCCCAGCAACAGAAGCATGCAGCTGTATTGAGGCAGCACTGGGTGTTGAAATTTTGTGCCTCCTAACAATTTTGCGCCCCTGTGCCCCACACGCTATGCCACTGCATAGTGCCAAAGCATGGCTTAGAGTGATGTGTGAATGCGGCCATGTGTAATGCATTTCAGAAATTCAGTCTAGATGCAACTACATAGGTCAGACCTCCTCAGGAATGGGCGTAGCTGATGCACCAGTTTAAGCTGGACAAAGGTACTCGGGTCACCTCCTGAGAATCCAGGAGCAAGGGTAAATTGAGGAGTACCTCCAAACCAGTTCTTCAGGCGGAGTGCTACCCCGTCCCAAACAGTTTGAATGCCTATTCCAGAGCCTGTTCCCACACAACCAGGAAGAGCACCTCTGTCTTGTCTTGATTAAGCTTCAGATGATTAGTCCTCACCCCACCCATTACAACTACCAGAACATCAACAGTTTCCTTGATATCAGATGAAGATGAAAATGAGCCACACATCCTCAACATATTGATGACGACACACTCCAGGTCCCCAGACAATCTATCCCAGTGGTCTCATAGAGATGTTAAATCGAGTTGCCATATTTCAAAAAGTCAAAATACAGACACAAAGCGAAATCGCTTTTTAAAATTGCCTATTTTGAGCTGTTTTCTAGGGAAATTAGCAAAAACAACACTGCCAACATTGCTTCCCATACGTCTGGAATTTCCCTGACATTTTGGTGACTTCGGCCTGGACACTGCTTCCAACTACAGTATTCTGGGTATGTCCGGGAAATTCCGGACGTATGGCAACCCTGAGTTCATGCACTCCAGCGGGCAAGGCATCAAGCTAGAATCTCCACTCCACCCAGGCATGCTGATAACTCTCTCATTTTGATGGCATACATGTTGGCATTCAGATACACCGACTTTGCTCTTAGGGGGAGTGATATCTAGAATTAATTGGAAGAAATTGATAAGAATGCCATAAAGCAAAGCTTTCTAAACTCTGTGTGGGCTGCAGTGTGTAGCTGTGTCTCATGAATGCTCTCCGCACTCCTCCCGGGGCTGGAAATGGGTTAGTTTAACCTCCGGTTTGATAGTAAAACTGAACCACTGTCGCCATGAAATGATGCGTGTCTAAAAAGTGTGTCACCAACCTGAAAAGTTTGGAAAGCTCTTCTGTAAAGGGGAAAAAAGTAAGATGGACAAACCTTCCCCTACACTTCTCTTGTTCTGTTGAAAATTGCCCCTTCAGCCTCATAAAAACATACTACCAAAGAGGAAACAGATAGAGATCGAAACAGGAGCTTGGCCTCCCCCCAGGAATCAATGCAGTTTGTTAAAGGTGCTGAGAGTTAGGAGACTCCCCCCCCCCCGACAGAGCTACAAATCCTAGAGGAGGGTTCAGCAACCTGGTCCCTCAGACCATGTGGTGGGCTGGACTATATTGGGGGGGGGGAATGAATTCCTATGCCCCACAAACAACCCAGAGATGCATTTTAAATAAAAGTACACATTCTACTCATGTAAAAACACGCTGATTCCCGGACCGTCTGCGGGCCGGATTGAGAAGGTGATTGAGCCGGATCCGGCCCCCGGGCCTTAGGTTGCCTACCTCTGTCCTAGAGTTCCCTGAAAAGAGGGAATGGCTGTTAAACCACTCAGAAACTTGTGGCTTTGTGAGGTGAACTGGTGTCTCCCAGCACCTCTCAATACCCTTAACAAACTGCAGTTCCCAGGAGTCTTGAGGGGAAACCATGATGGTTTCAAGTATCACGATACTGCTTTAAATGTATATTGCAGATGGAACCCTGGTTTCCTAGGTCCACATCTCAAACCCTGCTTGGATCTGTAGCCGTGTTGGGAAAGAAACTGAACCTGCTGAACTGCCTGTTGTTAAAATCACAACAGCCCTCGTTGGGTCATGAGTTTTCAGTGCTGTACGTCAGTGAAGACAAAGTATGTCTGTCTCATTTATTTATAGCTTGCCTCTCTGCCCAAAGGCAGTGAGGTCATTGCCCATCTTCCGCGGTGGTGGAATTCTATCCAGAGTGAAAGAACAGAATTCCTTGAATGGCTTAAACCCATTGCAGCACCTGATGTGCTCCCACATACATCATTGTAACTCCCAAACCTCAACTGTTATGTCCATTTCACATGGAAGAAGGAATCCATGCACAGTTATGGCATGACCTGATTTCCTAAATCTTTTTGCTGTATTGAGAGCTGCTGCATATGGCTAGAAACCAAAGTAAGGGACTGAAAGTTTATACCTATCATAGTGCCTCTGCTAAAGTGTCGTATTCATAGGCTTATAGCTCATTCAAATCACAACCAATTTTCACAGGAACACTCAAAGGCACTTCTTGACAATGAGGGAGGTTTTCCTACCAAATTTCAACTTTCAACCCTCGCCATTTCACAGCTGGTTCTGTTCTGGGGAAAAGAGTTGTAATGATAATATTTAAAGTGTATATTTTCCTCCACTTTACTCATATTCAAAAATGGTCCAGAGCTTTCTTCTTGTTCTTCTTCTTCCTCTGGAAAATCCAAGCCAGAAAAATGGAAGTTTCTGGAAATGATAGGTGTTTGAAACCGGGGTGTCAAAATGAAAATGCTAATACAGGTTTAAATTGTATTGTAGTCAGGGCTGCTTACACTGCTATACAAGCTGTTTCCAAGTATGAATAGAAATATTAAAGTGGCATGGCAATTCTGAATGTGGTGCTAGCATATACAGAGGAAAATAATTTTGATTGTAGAGAGAAGTTTGGAACAGGAAATTCTTTTGTCTAAAGCTGTTGAGGAGAAAATGGCTCTCCAGGAGAATGCAAATGCCATATTGCGGTTCATTATTTATATAGCACTATCAGTGTATACATGGCATTTTATAGAGTAACGTAACAAAAACGCAGGACCCTGCACCAAGGAATCTACTTCAGCAGATGTGTGGAAGTGGCCTGGAAAGGCAAAGGGTGCATTTGTGGTAAGGATGAAATTTAGCCAGTGTTGGGGGGTGGCTCCCAAGATGGTGGCATTGTTGGGAATTAGCTGGGACCCCAAGACCAGCAAAGCACCCGTCAACCCCACAATGCTGCCATTCTCTTTTTTAATATATATATAATTTTTATTAATTTCAACATACCACTTATTATACATTCCACAGAACTTCACATCTTATACAATCTTTTTGGACTTCCGTCAGCACCTTTGATGATCCACCATTTTTATCATTTCTTCTGTATTTCTTAAATTCCTATTGCCTTTAATTATCTTAACTCACAATCCACCTCTTTAGCCATTTTTGCAATAATTCAAATAATTTACCTCACAAAACTTCTTGCAAACCTACAAACGTAATCTGGTCATCACAATTACTTTTCAAATAGTCTGTAAATTTACACCAGTCTTCTGTGAATCTCTGGTCCCGCGGGTTTCGAATTCTTCCAGTTAGTTTATCCAATTCTGCATAGTCCATCAATTTCATCCTCCATTCTTCTTTTGTCAGTGATTCTTCTTGCTTCCATTTTTGTGTCAATAATATTCTTGCTGCCGTCAATGCTGCCATTCTCACTTTATAAGGACCTTCCAGGAAGAACAGAGGTCAAGTGAGAGAATCCTCAGTTTGCACAATCTCTTCCAGATTAAGGTGTGGTCTACACATGTGGAAGATTAGGCTGTACCTCTTCAGATGGTATCACTTCACTTTATGGAAGTGAGTCGTGGGCAACTTACAACCATCAGGAGCCATGCCTCAACGCCTTCCACATGCGCTGCGTCAGGAGAATTTTGGTTACCACACGGCAGGACAGAACTCCAAACAAAGATGTGCTCTCTCAAGCCCACGTTCCCAGCATGTTCGCACTCCTGTCTCAGCGAAATCCACGCTGGCTTGGTCATGTCCACAGAATGGAAGATGGCAGGATGTGCTCCTGGGAGGAAACTGGCTTCCTTCACCAGGCCAATTGGCAGACCAACTCTGCACCACAAAGATGTCTGCAAAGTTGACCTGAAGGCAGGCCACATCAGCCCTGCCATACGGGAGTTCCTTGCAGACGACCACAGTGCCTGGAGACAGGCAGTCAAGTTGTGTATCCATAGCAGCGACCAGTGGAGAAATGAGAGAGAAGAAATGCCATGGTGCCTTTGCAGCAGCACAACCAGATGCCTTCAGCTAAACTTGCCTCTACAGCCACAACAGGTGCTGCAACCTTCCAACAGCTTGACCTCAACCCCAAAGGTGCTCTCCTCCATTGTCTCCCAAGACAGATGGATGCCAACCAACACATATGGCAGAATAGCCTGTACTGTTTCAGATGGCTACAGGTGGGAGAATACCGCTTTTGAAAGTTCCCTACATAAGCACCTCCTTTGTAACTGAAACGTAACAGTAATACAGGTTCTAACCTAGCAAGCTACCTGAGGACTGATTTATTTAGAGTAGGATTCATAAATGAACTCCACTACCTGAAGTATAAATTACTCTCACCCATGCTATTACTTGGACATTCTGCTACAAAGGCAGACCAAGTCAAAGAGTGCTCCAGGACCATAATTCTGTGGTAGAGCAGTGTATATCTTATCTTATTTTCTTTTTTATTATTAAATTTATATACCACCCTTCATCAAGAGATCTCAGAGTTGTTCACAGAGAAAAAATACAAGATAAGACACAAGTAAATAGTTAAACCAAAACAATAAAACAATAACCGCCCCCCTCCTTCCCACAGATACATTTAAAAGGCTGTAGGATATTAATCAGCCACGGGCCTGGTTGAAGAGGAACGTTTTTGCCTGGTGCCTAAAAATATATAATAAGGGCGGCAGGTGAACCTCCCTGGGGAGAGCATTTCACAAATGGGGAGCCACCACAGAAAAGGCCCACCCTCTGGGCCTTGTGGAGGTGCCACACAAAGAAGGGCCTAAGATGATGAAAGCAGAGTCCGGGACAGTTTATATGAGGGCCCTTGACATATAACGGTCCTGAGCAGTTAAAGGCTTAATAGGTCAAAACCAGCACTTTTAATTGGGCCCAGAAGCTAATTGGCATACAAAAGGTCCCAGGTCCAGGTCCCGTTATCTCCTGGTAGGGCTGAAACCCTGGAGAGATACTAACAGCCTGTGTCAACGATGGTGAGCTACGTAAATAAATACTCAGTACAAGGCAACTTCCTTATGTTTCGATGTCCCTGTGGCCACTGGGCTTCCTGTTAGAGAGCAGTCTTTCCTGAGGGTCCAAAATCCCGAGCTACCTGTTTGCTTTTCTTCTGGAAGTGACCAAGTGCCTCCCATAACAGGTGCTTGGTATTGAACCGTTCTTCAAGGAAGCTAATTTTTGTCAGGGGCACAAGCTGTGTGGTAGCTCTAGTTTCTCGTTAAAAGCATTCCTTTTATCGTGTTCCATATGCAGGGCCCACTAGGCACTTAATTCATCGCAAATTTTAAATCACAATCTTTCAGGTTGGCATGACTACAGAAGAAATAGATTGCTTGGTTCACCATGAAATAATCAGGCAAGATGCCTACCCATCACCTCTGGGCTATGGAAATTTTCCAAAATCCGTTTGTACCTCAGTCAACAACGTGGTGTGCCATGGGATTCCTGACAGGTACTCCGAGTTCTTGTTTCTTTTCCCTCCCATTGCAGAATTGAAATATTTTGCAAGTACAGTGTGTATTTCTTTTTATATTTTATACAATATAAATGCACGATGCTTTAAATCCACCCAATGCCATTGCCACAAATCTATGTTTAATTCAATGGGTCTGAACGGAAGCTTCTTCCTTAGTAGAGATTTCACAGCAGCCACGCTTAGTGAATTGCACCCAGTGCCCGCAGCAGTTTTATTGAATGCTACCAAAAAGAAGTCCTAATACAGCTGGTTGTCATGCTGTAAGAAAATGATGTTGGCACATAAGGAAGGTGTGCAGTAATAAAAACAATGATTAGTGCTTTGCCATCTCTTCCCAGCAGGCTATGGGGCGTTATCATCCAAGAGAGAGAAAATCACTCAAAAGAAAAATTATATTACCTAAAGGTGGATTTAAAAAAAAAAAGATTATACACCAATATATAGCTAATTATTAATTAATATTGCCTCTTCACAAAGTAAAAGGTGCCAACCATCAGTCTTGTAATTGTGATAAGATAATGATGGTTATAATTTTCCTTTCTTGCCTTTTATATTATTTTATATTATGATATATTATCCCATTTATTTGTTTGGGATTCTTTTGAACCGGTGGGAGCTTAAAGACCAAAAGTGGCGATTCCATCTACCTCCTCCCTGTTCTGCTCAATTATGTTCGCTCCTCTTATGTTTGTTTAGGTGTATATGTGATTATGTGCATGTTCGTGTGTGCGTTCTTATATTTCCTTATTGAGAACTGCCTATCACCATTATGTGTTGTTGTTTTTTCTCCCCTCCTATGACGATGCTTAAGCCGCCCTCTCCAAGATGGTGATATTATCAACATTGATGTCACGGTGAGTAATCCGTGTTTTTGGGGTTGCTGTTTTTTAATAGCCTTTGATCAACTTTCAGAATTTCTAGTAGCAACAGGAAGAATAGTAGATTGCAAATGTAGTGTACACGGGGTAAATGTGCCGTTTTACATCGAAGCCAAGCAGCTGGTTTCCTCTTTTGTTTTCCCCCCCACACACACACCCTCTGTGTTTATTCCAACTAGACCCAGGCCTGACTTGAATTTAGGGCTGGAATCAGATGCACTGAGATCAATGTTGGCCTAAGTGAAATGTCAACCCAATCCTGCTATGTGTCATGTTTTTGAGAAGGTGTAATTGTTATTGATCCACTGTGTAGTTAATGCAGAGCACCACAGTACTGGGCAGCAGCTGAAGACAGATATGTATGAGATGAGCTAACATGAAGAAAGCCAGCATTTTTCCTTCACTCTGCCAAGATTGATCTCCCTCTTCCTGCTGATTTTGAGTGGGGCCTGTCATTATCTTACTCTGTCATTAGAGGCTACATTGGCCTGTGTATGTCAGTCTATTTGGACAGCAACTCTTTTGCTTGCTGTATTCCCTACATTTATTAAAATCCCTGAAGGTAGTATTGTGTTCCATTTGTGGCATAAGAGCCCTGAACCGCTTTGCTCACAAATACGCAACTTGATCTGCGGCTCAGTTAATCCAAAATGCTTGGATTTCCCTCGAGACTTAAGTTTATAGCCCAATTCTTTGGCTTTGAACAACCTGACTCGCAGCTCCCTTAACTCCCTTAACTTCCCTTGAGACTTAAGTTTAAAACCCAATCCTTTCACTTATCTGAGTTGTGGATCCCACTGTGTATATAGATATATAGATATCCAATATAGCCATTGATCTAAATAGGGGCGTTCCATTTTTGTGGTATGAATCTTGGTTTGAAAATAAACCTTGTAAGAACCAGTTTATGCTCAAAGCATAAATAGGAATATACACAGTTATCAAAAGAGAAAATAATTGGGTTTTGTCAATATTTCATAACCTCCTTTCCTTTACAACTCATTAAATTGATTTTGGCCATTATATCTTTATTATGCATGTAAGTCCTAAATTTTAATCTTTTAAATAACATATATGTTTTTAAACTTCCTGGGTTTTTGGAAGCTTCAAGTTTAATTGTAAATTTTTGTACAATGGGTACTTCCTTGATTCTAATGGTGATTTCAGCTTTATTCCATCTGTTGGTGCCTCTGTCATGTTTGTAGTCCATTAGACTCCTTTGAGGATTTTTTGTTTTTTTGTCATTTTTGCCTTATGGACGCAGTGACCACCCATCAAGTTAGGCAGATTTTGCAATACTTAAGAAAAAATTGCATAACCATTCAGTGTTTCCAAATTCTGCAGTGATCATTACTAGGATGATATTGAACATTAGCCATACTCAGGGTAGACTCATATAATTAAGTCCATTAATTTTAATGGTTCTACTCAGACTTAGTTGGACACCATCCCTTGCTTCCTCCCCATAAAATTTATTTAATTTAACGTTGGCACAGGTTGTACACTTTAACCTCTGAAGTCAGTTCATGTTTGATAGTTTAGATAGATGTGGATTTAGATATTTTGATCTTTATACTGTAATAAGTATTAGTTT
This sequence comes from Podarcis raffonei, assembly GCF_027172205.1. Classification (NCBI taxonomy): domain Eukaryota; kingdom Metazoa; phylum Chordata; class Lepidosauria; order Squamata; family Lacertidae; genus Podarcis; species Podarcis raffonei. The sequence goes on along the minus strand of NC_070602.1, from coordinate 117,331,674 downwards.
GTGGGGGTTTTAATAAAATATAACGTACTGCATTCTGCACAACCCTAAACTAAGCATTGTAATGTCACCCATTTAACTACAAGTGACTTTTGCTGTTCAAAATACATATAGGCCTAATCCTCAAGTCTTCCATGTTGACAATCACAGGCAAGCTACACGTTAGATGCCAAAATATGAAATGATGCATTAACTGAGGAAACATGCATCTAGAATTATTGAATTAGGTGGGCATGGAACAGCTTAAAAGGTAAAGGTAAAGGTAAAGGAAAAGGACCCCTGACAGTTAAGTCCAATTGCGAACGACTCTGGGGTTGCAGTGCTCATCTCTCTTTACTGGCCGAGGGAGCCGACGTTTGTCCACAGACAGTTTTTCTGGGTCATGTGGCCAGCATGACTAAGCCACTTCTGGCGAAACCAGAGCAGCGCACAGAAACACCGTTTACCTTCCCGCCGGAGCGGTACCTATTTATCTACTTGGACTCTGACATGCTTTCAAACTGCTAGGTTGGCAGGAGCAGGGACCGAGCAATGGGAGCTCACCCTGTCGCGGGGATTTGAACCGCCAACCTTCCGATCAGCAAGCCCTAGGCTCTGTGGTTTAGACCACAACACCACCCACATCCCATGGAACAGCTTAGTGGGAAGATTTAGTATGGAAAAATAGGAGGTGAAGAAAAGCTTACGTATTCTCCTTCCCACACAATATCTTTGCTCAAAATCTTACCTTCCTAAAGCCACCTTTCTAAACCAAAACTATCCATCAGGGCATTCCTGTATGCAGTTGTGGGAATTATGCTGTTTGTCCTAAGAGCGGCCAACAGTGCAGTCCTAGCCATGTCTACTCATAGATTAGTCCTGTTGAATTCAATGGGACTTACTCCTAGGTAAGAGGGGTTACAGTTGTGAGGGGCATAGCCTGGGGAAAGTTCCGAGGGCCGGTCAGAGAGGTCTGGGGGCTACATTCAGCTCCTAGACCAGTGGCTCCCCACCCCGGTTCCAACTGAAGGGCAATTTCATAAGCAGCCTGTGAGATGGCATAAGGGTCTTCTGTTCAAAGTCAGAGGAATCAACATGCACAAAAAGAGCTGTCAGGACTATGGTTTCCAGTTTCTTTTGACGGACTCTTTATCTTCCGATTACTCGCTTTTAAACACTGTACCAACACAACAAAAGTTGCATAATGGACAAGCCACAAACAAACTTTGCATGAAGGAGGAGCGATATGAATATTTCCCCTTGCTAAACCCCCCAGCACCCACTGAAGACTTTCCGCCCTTATTTCAGCAGGCATTACAACAGAACTCCATTATTTTAATGTTAACTGGGGTTTTGTGTTTTTTTTTCTAACCTTTATTGCATTGGATTGAGTGACTTGTTCATTGCTTAGAGATGACTGCAATTAAGCAGTATATAAATTGTCCAAATAACTATTAAATGTGCCTTGATTTCCCCCCTGAGGCACTCCAGAGCACCAATTTTTGCAGCTGCTTTTTTTGTATGCTCTTCTGCAGTTGTGTTTGATTCCTTCCAATGTTTGAGAAGTCACACATCCTAAAATACCTTTTTGGATCCTTGCTGCTGTCTGGAACCCACAGAACTACAGCTTGGACACATCCCATGGGACTGTTTACCCGCCCCCCTTTTTTAAAAACAAACAAACCAGCAGAGCCATGTTACAAAAGTACTTTTGAAAGTCCCTTCTGTTTTAGGAAACACTTTGCTACATCCATTTATTTATCCACATTAAAGGTGCATATTCTGCTTTTTTTTTGGTCCAGTTATCTCAACAAGGTGGCTTACAATGCAGCTGCAATAAAATAGAATACAATAGAGTAGAATACAAGCATTAAAAAAGCCTTTGAGAAAATAATGTTCTTGCCTGTCATGACTCCCAGAGTAACTCATTCCCCAAAGTGGAACACCATTAGTGTCACTCTTTCAGTAGTAGCAGAAAGCCTACTATAAAAAGCTCCTAGAAAATGTAGATCAAAGCAGTCTTGGACACAGCACCAATCGCATGGTTCCTTGGATCCTGGCCTCTAACGATATTGCCTCCTGGAGCATACCCTCCAACATTTCTCCGATGAATTTCTTTATTATTATTATTATTATTATTATTGTTGTTGTTGTTGTTGTTGTTGTTGTTGTTGTTGTTGTTGTTATTATTATTATTATTTATACCCCGCCCATCTGACTGGGTTGCTTCAGCCACTCTTGGCGGCTTCCAACATATATAAAAACATAATGACACATCAAACATTTTTTTTAAAATCCCTATACATTGCTGCCTTCAGGTGTCTTCTAAAGGTTGTATAGTTACTTATCTCCTTGGCCTGGGAGTCGCATAAGTCTGTATCCTTCAACATTTCTCTGAAGAAAATAGGGACGTCCGACAATAGCCGCCCCTCACATTTTTCAATGAAAACAGAGGTGTCCTAAGGAAAAGAGGGATATTCTGGGATCAAATCAGAAACTGGGATGGCTTCTGTAAATCTGGGTCTATCCCTGGAAAATAAGGACACTTGGAAGGTCTGCTAGAGCCCATGTGCCTGATTTTATATAATGCATATAATGCATTATATATATATTATATAATGCATATAATGGTGCAAATAAATGGCTCAGGACCACAATACCTCAAGGACCACCTCTTCCCATATGAACCTACCCAGACCCTGAGATCATCTTCTGAGCCCCTCCTTTGTGTGCCCCCTCCTCAAGAGGTTCAGAGGGTGGCAACATGAGAAGGGGCCTTCTCCCCAGTGGCTCCCCATCTGTGGAATGCTCTCCCCAGGGAAGTTCGCCTGGCGCCTTCATTATACACCTTTAGGCACCAGGCAAAAATGTTCCTTTTTAACCAGGCCTTGGGTTGATCTGATTTATATCCTATGCCCTTTTAAAATGTGTTTTTTGTGGTGGGGGGTATTGGGTTGTTTTTGTTTTTATTATGTATTTCGTGGTTTTATATCTTGATTTTATTCTGTGACCGCCCTGAGATCCCCGAGTATAGGGCAGTGTATTAATAATAATAATAATAATAATAAAATTGTTTGAGCCACTACTGCTTCTGAGGCAGCATGCTGTATCATTCAAGACCATGGGTAAGCAAACCAAGGTCCGGCGGCCAGTTGTGGCCCAGTCGCCTTCTAAATCCATGGACGGTCTGGGAACCAGCGTGTTTTTACATGAGTAGAATGTGTCCTTTTATTTAAAATGCATCTCTGGGTTATTTGTGGGGCACAAGAATTCGTTCATTCCCCCCCAAAAAAAAATATAGTCTGGCCCCCCACAAGGTCTGAGGGACAGTGGACCGGCCCCTTGCTGAAAAAGTTTGCTGACCCCTGTTCAAGACGGTTGGCTCTGATTCTTACCCCCAGCTTTTAGATCTTCCTTCTATTTAAAACAAGTATATATTAGGTGCCCTACAGCCCACTTTTGCCATGGAAACAAAATATTCTTTCTGCGTTACAGGGCCATTGGCAGTTTGTAAGCTCCTTCTCCTCGTGCCATTAGTTCCTTCTACTAGTCTTTCCCCTTGTGACTGATGCTTTGCGTTCTGGCATTGGATCATTTTACCCTAAGACCAGATGACATGTTTCTAAAGCTGTAGGCCTCAGCACACATGCCCTGAACATGAATTCTGTGGAGCTCAGTGGCACTTACTTCTGTAATTTTGATAATGTCGCATTTATTCCCACAAAGGTATGCTTGTTGTAGATTCAGATTTGCCTTTTCACTCAGATCTAAGCTAATTCCAGTGTTAACACCCCTACCTTTAAAGTACCATTAAAAAAATAATTTTCTAAAGTTCACTCCAAATTTTCCCTTATAATCATAGAACCTTTCCTGGTACCATAATGGGAAAATCACAAGTGAAATGTCTACTTCCTGCAGTTATTGATCCTCCTCCTTTTGGTTAGTCTATAATAATTCATATCTAATATGTCTGAGGAAGACTTTCTTGACAGTGTTTATAATTAACCTTTCCTAATGGGCATAAGCTGGGCCATTTCATAGGTAGAAGCAATGATTATGGACCAAAGAAAAGGACAATTGCGGTACATGGCATTTTACAATAATTTGTTTATGGATGTGTACACAATCTATAAAATGATTAAATAATAATCTGTCTATCAAATGTAAATGCTCTTTTGGTGAGCGCAAATTGTCTAGGAATAACAAACTAAATGTATTTTACTCTTATTAATTTGCGGAAAAATTAGAGACTACGGCGGAATGTGTTTTATTTACTGCAATCACATGGACTTCACATATTGTTTAAAGGATTGTAGAAACCACTTCTTTGTACTTCCCTGACTACCAACACACTACAGCTCTTAACCAATAATTATCATGTAGGGCTATCCCATCTCTTAATAGACAGTCATAATTTTAGGATTGACACTTTGAAAACTACTATATTCTACTTATTTGCTGTAACTATTGTTTATGCATCTTAAAAATATAAATAATGAAAGATGAATTGTATGCATTGTAGCAGTGGTTAATAAAACAGTACCAGCGTAATACATCTTTATAAAAGATGTATACTTTATACTGTATATCTTTATACTGTCTTGCTTTTCCAAGGCTATGGAAAAGTGGCTGAAATTATAAGATTTGATTTTTAAACTATGCTTCTTTTACCCACCCGCAATGTAGCAGTGGCTTAAGGGATCATGTCCTTTTGTGTCTGAAGGACCGAGAGGTAAAGTAATAAGCAAAAGTATACTGAGAAATGCCCTAACTCCTGAAAGAAAATAGTATAGAGGTTTTACTGGGTAGTGAAAAGGATAGCATCTGTTGGTTTTCTATTCATTAAAAATAATGGAAGCAATTAACCAAATAAAATTGCTGTACCATCTCCATTTGTTAGGTTGGAGCAGGTGGCCTGGCTGCTTGCATCCAGTGGGTGAAATCCAGAAAGACATAGGCTGTGATCCTGTACACACTTACTCAGGAGTACGTCCCATTGAATTGAATAGGACTTCTGTCTGGCTAGACATGTATAGGATTGTTAGGCATGCAAGTCCCATGAAACTTTAGGGAGACTTTCAGTGATCTTATGCACCCTTCTTAGAAGGAAGTTGTTTGAGTTCTGCAAGACTTTCTTCTTAGTTGCGATGGTCAGTATGGCAGTGAACAGTTACATGCTTAATAGTGCAGTCCTATGAATGCGGGTGGCGCTGTGGGGATGCGGGTGGCGCTGTGGGTTAAACCACAGAGCCTAGGACTTGCCGATCAGAAGGTCGGCGGTTCGAATCCGTGCAATGGGGTGAGCTCCCATTGCTCGGTCCCTGCTCCTGCCCACCTAGCAGTTCAAAAGCACGTCAAAGTGCAAGTAGATAAATAGGTACTGCTTCAGCGGGAAGGTAAACGGCGTTTCTGTGCGCTGCTCTAGTTTGCCAGAAGTGGCTTAGTCATGCTGGCCACATGACCCGGAAGATGTACACCGGCTCCCTCAGCCAATAAAGCGAGATGAGCGCCGCAACCCCAGAGTCGGTCACGACTGGACCTATGGTCAGGGGTCCCCTTACCTTTACCTTTATGAATGCTTAGTGAGAAGTACATAGTATAGTGCCTAGTGTAGCTTACTCCCTAGTAAGTGTGTGCACTTCCCTGGGGGGTAAGTAGTCTTGAATATAGTGGGATTTGCTTGTGGCTAAATATGAATAGGATTGCTTATTCATATTTAGGAATAGGAATGTGTCTCTATTTTCCAAGGACAGTCCCAGATTTACAGAAGCTGTCCCTGTTTCTGATTTGATCCCGGAATGTCCCGCTTTTCCTTAGGACACTTTTCATTGGAGAAATGTTGGAGGGTATGGTAGGCTGTCCCTATTTTCAGTGGCGAAATGTCAGAGGGTATGGAGTTATGTGACCCCCCAGCCAAGGTGATAACCTTTAGAAGACATCTGAAGGCACACCTGCATAGGGAAGGTTTTTTAAATGTTTAATGTTTTATTCAGCGGGTGCAGAATGCCACGGCGAGACCCCTTACGGGGTCCTCGCTGCGGGATCACATTCGCCCGGTGCTATACCAGCTGCACTGGCTCCTGGTGGAGTGCAGAATCAGGTTTAAGGTGCTGGTTTTAACCTTTAAAGCCCTATTTGGCCTAGGACCCTCATACCTACGGGACTGCCTCTCCTGGTATGTCCCACGGAGGACCTTACGGTCTTCAAACAAAAACATCTTGGAGGTCCCAGGCCACAGGGAGGCTAGGCTGGCCTCAACCAGAGCCAGGGCTTTTTTGGCTGTGGCTCCGATCTGGTGGAACGCTCTGTCACAAGAGACTAGGGCCCTGCGGGACTTGACATCTTTCTGCAGGGCCTGCAAGACAGAGTTGTTCCACAAGGTCTTTGGCCAAGGCACAGTCTGATCCCCTCCTTTGGTAATCCTCATAGAACTCTAGCCCATGGTTGCCATTAATTTGATTTTGATTTGATTTTAGAATGAACGGATTTTAGAATGCTGTGTTACTTTTATTGTTGTTAGCCGTTCTGAGCCCGGCTTTGGCTGGGGAGGGTGGGATATAAATAAAATTTTATTTTATTTTATATTTTATATTATTATTATTATTATTATTATTATTATTATTATTATTATTATAATATATTTTTGGAAGCTGCCCAGAGTAGCTGGGGCAACCCAGTCAGATGGGTGAGGTATAAATAATAAAATATTGATTGATTGATTGATTGATTGATTGATTGAATAGGATGTCCCTATTTTCCTCAGAGAAATGTTGGAGGTTATGGGATTGGACAGCATGACTAAAAGCATAAGTGGAAACAACTATCATTTAATATGGTGGGATTTTGTTTTCAGAATGAACATGCATAGCCTCAGGCTATAAATCACATTCAATTGGGTGGGAGATGACGTGCCAAAAGCAATCTGGATTTCACCTAAATTTTCTTTGTAACATGTCTATCAAACCATCATCCTCTCTTTAGTTATGCCCTGATGTGTGTTTACTTGGAGGAAAGTTTTATGTTGTACAATGGGGCCTATTTCCATGAAGACAGACATTGACTCTTTCAGGCTTTGTGCAGGATTAATCCCAGGTGTTTCCCTTTAAACTTAACAAGAAACATTTTGGCAAGTGCTAGCTTATTAAAATAATGCTTCTTACATAGATTTTATTATTGTCTCTTGTGTACCTTATCGTGCATAGTTCTTAAACAGCAGATATTAAGACTCTACCATTCTAAAATTGGAGATGTCGTCAGCTGAGAAATCTATAAAGTACTCTAGTTTGAAACTATTTAATGAATGTTAGCTGCTGATAAAATCTGAGCTGCGTAATACCATATAGTGACAAAGCTAAGACTTTGGTTTCTCCGATGTACCTCCAGATAACCAGTTTAATCAGCATTTATCCTGATCTGCTACCACAAAGGTTACACAGTGGTTAGGCTATGTCTGGTCTTTATTGAGCAGTATTAGCCCTGTGCCCTGCATTGCTCCGAAATTCTAGGAAACAAACAAACAAAAACCACCAGTGCAGTTTTAAAATCAGTGTCGTTCTGAAAGGGGCAGCCACCATCTTGATTCAAAATGGCATCCAGTTGTACCCAAACATAAACGAAAACCTGCTCCTTGAACTTAGGAACCATCATACAAAATTGGATTACGATACCTTAAGAGGCAGAGCAAACTGACAAAAATAGCAGCTTTCCAAAACATATAGTAGATCCATTGTGCTTTGTTACTGGGACAGTTATATAGCAATGAGCATTCATCCTGATTCGCTTGTGGGGTATTTACATGACTTTCTGTTGAAACATCTATTCATTCCCACACTTTTCAATGCATTTCCCCATCACATTCCAAACTGCAAAAAAGCCATTTTTTAAAAAGCTGGTTTGTTGCACTAGGGCAGCAGCTCATAAGTCCACTTTAATTGTGCAAACCTGAAGTTCTAGAAAGCACATGAATCTCTCCTGAAAAATACAGATTTTGGAGGCACCCAGAGAGCATTTTATTTATACTGTGTACATGTCCGCCATTGCCAGTCTTCTGCCTTATTTTCTTTTTGAAAACCCAATAAGATGCAAAAAATAAAATAAAAAAGCATTGTAACAGATGGTTATGAGAACTGTTCTCAAATGTGGCAACTAAAGATGTCCCAGCTGCTGAAGCTATAGATGTTTGTATAAATATAGGAGTTATGGAAATCCTAAATTCCAGATATGGAGCTGTCTAATCTATAGGTGTGACATACATTGTAAACCTCAACAATCCTATGTTGGCCTTACGTTCTCATCCTTTGTGCCATTATCTCATCTCATGCCCTACATGATCGAATCTGTTGCAGGAATGAAGAGGAGAGGATGTTCAGTGCAAGATGAGATTTAATTTTATTTCCAATAAGTAGCCTCTCAGTAAGTGTGTCCACAGAAGGATGGTCTTTAGGCCTAAATCCCAATTCTGGCTTATCCAACGGATTGTTCTTTCTCAGGCTGACCTTTGCATTTCGTTCTCATGAGGAGGATAATTTCTGGTACATTGTTTTTAGTTTTTCCAGCCTTGGCTTCCATGTTCCTCGTTAGTTTACTCATCACTGTTAAAGCCGCTAAAATCCTGTTGACCAATGTGATTTGAATAGCCTAATTCTGTGCAGGACCGTAGCCTTAAATTCACAGCCTTTAATTTCGTAGCTCGTGTTTGTGGAGAAAACCTGCGCCCGGGTTGATGTTTGACAGTGACGGCCTTCTCATTATCATGAATGATCACAGCTAACAGACGAGAACTAACGCCCTTCCACCACCCAATTTTCTGTTCCACTTGCAGCATTTCAATTATTTTATTTTTTACTTGCACCTTAAACGCATCGTGAAAGAAACCCAAGAAAGTCCTGGCACCTGGCTGCAAAACACAAATGTCTCTTTTGCATTTCTGCATGTGCTTAGGTATACTTCAATGGCTACCATGGTGACACTTCCGAAACAATTCTAGTGGGCAACGTGGATGAGTCTGGTCAAAAGTTAGTGGAGGTTGCCAGGAAATGTAGAGATGAAGCAATTGCAGCTTGCAGACCTGGGGCTCCTTTCTCTGTAATTGGAAACACAATCAGGTAAGCCTTATAGTGACAAGTAAAGGGAAGGCTGGCAAGTGGGACAAAGGTTATTGGTGGTTTGGTACAAAGCTGATGACATGTTTTATGATTCAGAACCATCATTTCAGTCTGATATCACTATGTGAACTGCCAGGCTGTAATGTTGTTCCCTGGGTAAGAAAGGATTTTTAAAAGTGAATTACACTAGACAGGGTCAGTGGATATAGCCCTGTAGGAAAAGCCAAAGACATTTCTAAGACTGGCTGCCTCCTTACCTTTGCAGGTATGATTGGTAGCTGCTTTGACTACCTTAATAAAATCATATTGGAGATGGAGGGGGGAGCGTTGTGTCTGTTGCCTGATAAATAATGCCAGCAAGGACTTTTTATCCATGCCATGAAGAACTGCTAAAGGTTGTCAGAATTATTCAGTGCTACAAACCCCTTCCCCTTTTATAACAAAATGCAGTCAGATTTAAATGCAAGGCAGCTCTCTTTAGGAGGTCCATCCCTTGTGAGAGGCTTAGATCCTGGAACAATATGATAAAACCAATGGTCCATCATGTTCTGCTTTATTAAAACATATTATTTGACCCTTTTACTATTTGCACACATTTTTTTCTTTTTTAGAAATGTTGCGCCTTAATGCCCTTTAATTAATATGTTAATGCTATCGGGAAGAAATTGCATGAATCTCGACGCCTACAAAAACACGCATTGCTCAGAACCCTGAAAAGATGCTGTCTTCCCTTTCTCCCCCACCCGCCTCTGTATGAATCTTCAAATACTTTAAGAGAAATAAGAAAAGAGAGCAGGAAAATATCAGTTTGATGTATTTATAGCTTTAAAAATATTGTAACAGAGTCTGAATCAAACTTTAGTAAAACCACTTTGGGTTATATCCAAGAAGCTTTTATTGAAGACTTTGTATAAAATTGTGTTTTTGACAGTTTTAAATTATAGGCTAACTAGCCTGGGGAAAAAGGATAGTGTCTATCTGTTCTTTCATAGGAAATGTTGAATCAGACCCCTACTGGGAAAAGAAATTTAATGCATATCTCACTATCTTACTGTCCATGAATGTAATAGAAGTGAATTCAAAATGTAGTTTTATTTTTGCAAATGGGATGAGTCGATGGATGCAGCTCCATATTTTTGAACACCTAGGGTTCAACAAATTTACTGGTGGTGCTCTTGCATTTTAACAAAATTTATTCTCGAGTCGAAGGGGGCACAGAAGACGAGATTCTTATTCAAGCATTCTCTCGAGCGCTGCATTCATGGCTGTGTCTAAAGGGCATGTCAGCCTTTGATTCTCTCTGAGAGGTAATTATCCTTTTCCTGTCACGGAACAACAAATGATAGCTAACTACAGAGGAACATTTGCAGTAGTCACATTCATCAACTGCAGGGGAAAAAAAATTCAATTTAATTGTGCAACACAGCTGCACATAGGCTTTTTGAGCATTGCTGTTGTTCTCCCTGTCTTGCTATTCCTCCCTACCAGATCTATTTTTTAAACTTTTTTTCCCCTCCCTGCTTATTTTTCCCCCTCTTCCACCTCCCCCCCACCCCCATTTTTTTATATTTTTTTTGTCTCTTCTTCCATTTTTACTCTCTGTACTTTCTTGTTAAAGTAATTTTCCTTTGTGGCTCTCGTTCTTTTTTTCCCCTCTCCCCCCCCCATTGAAGGCTATGAATGTAGAAAATTATCACAATTACTCATATAATTGAGCCTCTTTGTAGCAAGTGCAACTCCAGTACCCTTTCTCCATCATGAAAATGGTTTCATTATAGGGTTTTTCATATTCTCTGACACCATCTACACAGAGGAAAAGGCGTGCAGATGAGATGTACTAGGAATAGGGTAGATCAGGAAGGTCACAGTGGGAATAATTAGCTCTGCTATGGAAAGAGCATCTAGGCCTTTTACCGCTACATAAATGTACTGTCCGTGGCTTTTAGTCACAAAAAAACTTACTAACAAATGGAGCTCCCGCCTACTACTTTGAAAAAAAGATTTGTATCAACACTACAATTTTCCATCATTAAGACTAATAACACAGAGCCTAGTATACATCAAGGGGAATAAAAAGAAAAATCTCACATTCAAGTGGCGACTGGGTGCTGACCTTTGTTCCCCGTTTTTTTTGTGTACGACTTAACTCTTTACAAAAAGAGAGCCACATGCCACACCAACACGCAGGTGAACTCCAGCCAGTGCTAGCAAAAGTAGCAGCATTCACTTGGAAAAATCTGATAAATCTCCGCGCAGGGTAATGCATTTCATTAGATTCACCGCATTAAGTCTAGCTGTATTTTTTTTTTAAAGGATAAAGAGAAGAGCAGAATTGAAAGTGACATTGGCCTCTCTCTCTCTCTCTCCCCTCTTTTTTGCCTTTCCCCTCCTCTCAGTGTTGATGCAGAGGTCAGTATTTCACCGCATGTAAATGCGTATGCAAAACTCAGTTGAAAAGCAAATTAATTTGGATTGGTCGCAGTCACAATCACATCCAGAATAACAGACCCCCGATCATCTGTGCTCCTACCTATTGTCTGTTTCAAATATGCTGGTTTTGCTCAACCAAGGCTTTTTCTGGCCTATTGCAATGTTGCATATGTAGGCTTTGTCACTGTATATTCATGTAAACAAGATGAGAGTTTGGTGGGGAAAATATATTGATTTCTTCCTTGCCGGCATTATAGGAGAGACCTATCAAGATTTGAATGTGTGTCCTTCTTTCCACAAATGTGCTTGGTATGCTTACAGCGTGTATTTTGAGATTCCACAGAAAACACATTATGTTAATACATTGGATGCATTTGAATGGATTCTGTAATCCAGAATGTTCTTCGATTCTGGGACCAGAACTCAAAGAACTGTAGCGTATCTACTATTCCGAGAAATGGATATATTTACAAAAATTATTTAGCAGATTGGTTTCCTTTGACTAGGCAATTACTAACCGACTTTTATTCCGTCCATTTAAGTTGACCGCCAGAATTCAGATGAAGTGTAATGACTGGATTTGAATGATCTTTATGTACACCTTCTGCGAGTTTTCTGTTAAAAAGCCTCTGTAAGTTAGTTTCTAAAGCAGCGAGGCATGTTCCCTGGAAGTCGTTACTTAGATCTAAACAAATAAATGCAAACATAGCTGTAGTTAAATCAAGCCAATTTCAAACTTGTAGTTAAAATTACCCAGATAAGAGTATCAATAAATGGTTTTAAAATGTTTTAACTTATAAATATATGTTTTGATATTAACTTAGAACAATACAAAGGCAGACTTTAAAAAAAGAAATCTGTTTCTATCAGATTATGCACATTTAAACAATAAGTGGCTCAGGCAAAATAAGTCATTTTAATGTCATCTGTGATAGATTTTCTTTGACAGCTACTGTAAATTACAATTACACTGCTTCTCCCTGCATTTGAAAGTAAGCATTGCAATAAATTATCTTTTATTTCAATCCATCATGTCTGCCTTTCAGAAACAGAGCACCTTAAATAAAAGTTCAGCTCTATTGTAAGAAAAATATAGTAATTTGTGATAGTTTGAAACTAAAAATGTACCTTTCTTTAAGGAGAAAGCCCTAAATTGTGGGCTTTCAAAAAATATTACTAATTATACTTCATCGTTCATTGTCATTAGAGGGAATCCCTGAACTTGTGTATTCTCTTAAGTCTAGAACTGCTGCTTAAGGAAAATAGTTTAAATTCTCCCGGGAGCATTATGTAATCAACCGGGTAAACCATTGTGATACTGTTGAAAAAAAATCCATAATCCAACATATAGGTTCCAAAGTCAGGTTGCATCTCTGTTGGCAAAATTATGCCCTTTCCACCTCAATCAGTGCTGATTAACAGGGCAAACGGGTTGCATTTGGCGAGGCGGCCCCTTTTCAGTGCTTCTGAATCAGAAATAAAACTGACGTCTTTGTGCATTTGTTTGTTAGCAGTTGTTTCCTGTCTCTCAGGTTCTGTAGCCATGGTTTGGTTCCCTGCCACACACTTGATTCCCACCACACACACCCTCACCTTGTGTTATGTCTCTTCTGAGAATTACGCAATTTTGCATTTGACAGTTGTGAGCCTGGCCGTTTCTAAATAAGCACCTTTCCTCCCTGTTCCCTTTTTAAAACAAAAAACAAAAACATGTATTTTTTGCCTCTGTTATTCCCTCAACACAAGATTAGTAGCACACATCTAGCAAACCTGCAGAGATGTGCAATTACGCAAAACGTAAAAGAAGGTGGAATTCTGCAAACTTGGACCAGGTCGGAGGGCGAAAGGATAGGGCTCATCAGAGCTTAACAAGGGACTATAGACTTGCGTCCAGGAGAGACAGGTTTCTGTGCAGAACTCCTAGTACAGCCGCATAAACTGTAGTCGGAACACTTGCTCTGCTTTTTCATCATAAAGCTAGTTTGCGCAGTCCTTTCAGTTGGGTGCGAAGGTGGGCTCTTAGCTTTCCTAGTTCTGTGCTTCCGTGGAGAAACATGCCATGTGAACTGGTGTTTCGTGGCTGTCGTCAGCTTTGTTACCGTAGCAGCAATCAACACACACACACACACGGCAAAAAAATTTTTTAGCTGCAAATATAGGAACTTTGGCTAACTCCACTGTCATAGATATGGTTAACATGTGCTGTTTGAGCATGTACCCAAGCAACCTTCATGTGGGCAGAAAACGTACTGCGTGGGCTGGCATAAACTTCATAAGCTGCTTGCAGCGCAGAATATACAAGTTCCATGTGCTTCAGGTGTGCTTCAAGCTTGTTTCTCACTTGCTACGAAAACCTTGCGCCAGCAATGCCTTGGCTCACATTGCAGCCATCTCCGTAGGCTAGGCTATGCTTTAGGTTGAGACTAAGTGAAAATAGATTTAAAGGTAACATGCATTCTGCTGTAGTGCTCTGTAAGAGCTATTATTTTCGTAGGCGGAAGGGTATTTAAAATCTGCAAAGAGTGACATCATACTATACCATTTCCGAATCAAGTGTTGGGGGCAGGGGCTGTCACATATATGAAAGCTTCTCCTATGTGTAAAGCTGATGTTCTAGGATAGAGTTGGCCATACAGCCAGCTTTTCTTGGACATTACCAGGATTTCAAAGGGAGAAATAACGTCTGGAGGGTGTTTCTGAAATGTGACGCTTTGTCCTGGATCTTAGGCAAGTTAACTGTTAAGTTTTGGTATTTTTGTAAAAAAAGAAAAGAAAAGCTCAACTACTTTTGGATTTGTCTTAAAAAACAACTTTCCGGGTGTCCTGGTTTTTACTTTCTGAAATATGGCAACCCTATTCTAGGAAGAAGTCTTCTAGGTGAAGCTTTCCCCCTACAAGTGTAACATTCAGTTCAATCTTTAGCTAAAGGGGTGCTTGTATAGAAACAGTGTGCTGGAAATCTAGAGGTGGTGTGGTTGAAGGAAACAGTTGTCCAAGTTTGCACACTTGAATTGCCCTTTTGCACTCCTTGCTTCAGAGGAAAGGTTTTGTGTGGTTCAAATCCATTTCCTAACTGTTCCTCTTCCATTCTCCCAAGTCTGCCCCACAATATTCAGGCTTTCTCAGTTGGAAAGACACTGAGTCCATAACAGAATCAGAGCACCAGATCTTTCTGTGTTCTTCCAGGCCATAAACACCTTCTCTCCCAGCTTTATTGACTAATCTTCTCCTGGCTGCTACTTTTTATTTCAGCTGAGAAAAGAAGGCAAGGAGGTAATTGTGAATCTTTGTCACTACCTACTTCAGTCGAGATTTCTTTCACCCGGTTCATTGTTGAGGGGTTACAAGTTCAGCATCTCTTCCCAAAGTTTTCCTTCAAAACACTTTTGTCACTTCACACCTTGAACATCTAGACTCCAGTGGCTCGCTAGGGTCACACAAAATTTTGCAGGGAGAAAAAGCTTTCTGGGGCATAGCTTTTTGTCATTTGACTTTCAAGCCCCAAACCAATTTTCCTGATGCCATCCCAGGAGAAACATTTTGGAGAAAGCTCTCGTACTTCCTCTTTCTGTGGCACGTCAATGACACTTGCTGTCACTGTTCTTTTTACTGGATCCCAAGTGGAGAAAGGGGAGATGGTTGGCCTTTTATCTTTCAACATCTCCTCTCTAGTCGTCACTGCGGATAGGTGAATCTGCTAGTTTTGTTTTCTCTCTGTTTCTCATTTTCCCCATCTTTTGGTATGGATTTGGTACGATTTTTGCAACAGATTGTGAATTCAGAAAGGAAGGAAGGAAGGAAGGAAGGAAGGAAGGAAGGAAGGAAGGGAGTCCTCACACAAACGTGTCAGTATTTCAATCCATATTCCTCCTAATACACACATTTTTCTTTGTTTGGAGAACCACATCCTAAAATTCATGTGTTCATGTATTGTTCGTATATTTTTTCAGAAAGCGTGAATTAAACAGGATTGCACTAAAAGGCAACAGAAGCAAACTGTCTCCCATCCCTAGTTGTCACTTATGCCCCTAGAACACAGAGCAGTGTGCGATGTGTAGCACTGGATTTCAAAATGTGCTGTGAGAGGCCTTTTTCCCACACTTGTAGCTCTATAGCTCTGCCTCTCCCTGATGTATTATTATTATTATTATTATTATTATTATTATTATTATTATTATCTTTAAATGCTGGCTTTCGCATGTCCACTAACTGACAAAAGGGCCTTGGGGCCTAATGTACATTAAAAATAGTTAGGTTTTGTCCTAGGAAATTTGGGTTCAGGTTTTCAGTTCATCCATGGTTTTACTGGTTGGCTTTGGGTAAAGAAATGGCTTTTAGCATCTATTCCAACATCTGCAAAATCAGAAAAAGCTAAGCATCTTGCAGGACTAGGCTTGCAAAGTGCCATTGTATCTTTACAAAACACCGTAATGCCAGAGCCATCGGCAGAACTGTGTGCAAAAAAATTATTGAAGTGCAAAGTCATGAATGGAGGAAAATGCAGAAGGAACCTAGTTTGTGCTGTTGATTAGCTTAAACAGACACTGCCCTTTGAAATAAATGTTCAGTTGAATTTCGCAGTGCTGATTTGCCTACTTTCTAAAAGGAGAGGTGATGGATGATTTGTGTAGTCATCTCTGCCTACCACCTAAATTTATTTGTGTTTAAAAAATGATTGGTTGCCTTGATATAGGAGTATGCAGAGTGATAACACAACACAAAATAAAGTAAAAGAAGCTAAGGTTAACAATAAAACGGGAAGAGAAATCTATCTAGAAATTTACTGCACCATCGTTTTTTAAATTGGGTGGTGAAGTGGCTTGGCTGGCACCTCTATAAGAAAGATGCTCTATGACATGGAGTGCATTGGGCACACTGCAAGGTCTAATTTCTTTATAAGGTATGGAACATGGAATGTGGTCTTTCCTAAAAAGTCCAAAGAAGTCCTTAGGCAAGAAAGTGCTCTTACAGACTGGTCCATCAGCAGGTCTACATCCTGCCGAGTTAACCAAGTACAACTCCTTATCAGAAGTTACCATCTCATATCAAAGCATCTTAGCTCAAATAGCATCGTGCCCAGAACTCCAGTATGATATGAAGCAGGAAAAAACTCAAGGACTTTGCTCACACAGCCCTCCTGGGCCAACTATTCAACCTTGGGCTTTAAGATATCTGTGGATGGAGATACCCCCACATCCTTAAGCCAACCTCTGCTGCTGCAACCACTACTCTTCTGGACATAAGGTTCTTTATTAATGTCCGGTTTAAATCTTTTTACCTGCAATTTGGGCTCATCATTATTTGTCTTGTGTGGTTACAGTAGACAAAGAGCTGCTGACCCTGATTCTGCTTAATTAAGGCAACTTTTCTATCTGACCGTAGTTATCAGATAAGGCACAATAATGAATTTTCTGCTATGAAATTGATAGTAGGCAATTTATGAACACAG
This sequence comes from Podarcis raffonei, assembly GCF_027172205.1. Classification (NCBI taxonomy): domain Eukaryota; kingdom Metazoa; phylum Chordata; class Lepidosauria; order Squamata; family Lacertidae; genus Podarcis; species Podarcis raffonei. The sequence goes on along the minus strand of NC_070602.1, from coordinate 117,314,715 downwards.
TAGCCAGGGTGGTTTGAAGGTTGATTATGGTGTGTTTATAAAGGTTGGGATTCAGCTACGTTGCTGTGTGTGTGGAACGAGGTCCACTCGTGCAAAGGAGCTTGCCCCTTCTCTTCTCCCCCAAGCCCCCAAAACCCCTAAATATATTCTGGGAGTTTGAGGGGGGGAACCAAGAAGAAGCGTAGTGGGTGGGTGGGGAGTCTTATTGCATGACCAGACCTTGTTCCCCACACTTGATACCCCACTTAGCACTATGGTGAATTCCACCCATGGAATTGTACTAAGTTGTCTCCTTAGTACAAGAACATCTGCCTGTGCCAGGGGTCTCTCTTCTCCTCTCTTCCCATATTCCCCCACCTGCACACATCTGTTCTGTGTTACCACCACCACCACCCAATACTCGAAAGCAGATTTGGGTCACACACCACAAGGGCAGAAAGAAGAGGAAGTCCTGACTAATAGGACAACTTGATTGGATACCATAGATGGGGAAGGGTCCAGTGCCAACATGGACACGGTGCCTGCAAGTGGACTCCCATAGCCTCAATAGGCCTTGTTTTCTCCCCACACCACACATACACTTGCACACAGGCAACACACCGGGGCATTACAGTAAATGAGAGGGGCCTGCTCATGCCTCGGTCCAGTATATCTGAAGGAGCATTTCCACCCCCATCGTTCTGCCCGGACACTGAGGTCCAGCGCCGAGGGCCTTCTGGCGGTTCCCTCATTGTGAGAAGCCAAATTACAGGGAATTAACCAGGCAGAAGGCCTTCTCGGTAGTGGCGCCGGCCCTGTGGAATGCCCTCCCACCAGATGTCAAAGAGAACAACAACTACCAAACTTTTAGAAGACATCTGAAGGCAGCCCTGTTTAGGGAAGCTTTTAATGTTTGATGTATCACTGTATTTTAATATTTGGTTGGAAGCTGCTCAGAGTGGCTGGGTAAGGCCAGCCATATGGGCGGGGTATAAATAATATATTATTATGCCACCCACGTCCTTGGGCATCTTTCCAGTCTGCAGGATGAAATTCATTCAGACTCCATGTCAGAGAATAAAGAAGGGTCGTGGCTCTATAGAGGCCAGTGGGAATTTTCTGTTTTTAGTACAGGCACAATAGGATTAGACTATGTCTGTAATATGCTCAAGGTCCAGGGTGACTAACAGCCTTTAACATATATAAGGTAAGATCAGTGGGTGACAGTTTTTTCTACAGACCTTTCCCCAAACCCAGAATCTTTGGGCATACAGAGTAAGGGAATGGTTTAACATCGTGGTTTCTGCGCAAAGGTTGTACACACACCAGATTTCTCTAATCGGATTACATTTCCCTTAAGCTTTCATTACTGCTATTCTGTTCGTTAAATGACAGACTAGTAATGACCTATGTGTCTTGGTCTGCCTGAGCCCAGCGCAGTTAAAGTTCTTCAGACGAACCCACTCTTGTCCCAAAATAAAATAAAAAAAGATGGGGAGGTTTTGTTTGAATGCAAGTAACACCCAAAGAATTGGTCTGGGAGAAGCTTGTACAAACATTTGGAACCCAACTGCAAGCTACAATAGAAGAAAAAGATGAGTCAGATCTCATCTTTGCAACAGGGGAAAGCAGACAAGGATTTTCTAAGGTAAGCCAAGGAGGGAAAATGTGTCCCTCTTTAGTCAGGTGTAATTTGCAGCACAGTTGCACAGCATGAGACCTCACTTAGGCAGATGCCCATCTCTCTATTGTCAGCATAGATGCTGCATGGGATCCGCACCTCAGAAGTGTACTACACTGGTGGTTTGACTATTTAGACATTAACTTCTGCTCACTGCCGACTCGCAACCGGCTTGTAAAGTAGGCAAGCTCTTAGCGGTGGTTCTGTGGTCCGTCAGAACTGTGTGTTGTTACTCTTGGGCTTTAGAGAACCTGAATTCATCTCTGGGGAGCTGTGAATAGGAATATGAACAACCCACCCGTTGAGAGGATGATTTTTAGAACCGTAAAGCACCCAAAAGTTTCAGTTGGTAGGTCTCACAATGAAAAAAGAAACTATTGGTTTTAATGCATTCCACGACCCCTTTAAGATGGGTTAATGGAGGGGTCATGATCCCTTTTCGGCCCATGGCATATTTGAAAATCAGAGAAACTGCCGTGGTAAAGGTAAATGACCCCTGGACAGCTAGGTCCAGTCAAAGGCAACTATGGGATGTGGCTTTCATCTCAATTCAGGCTGAGGGAGCCGGTGTTTGTCTATAGACAGCTTTCCGAGTCATGTGGCTAGCATGACTAAACTGCTACTGGTGCACAGAGGACTGTGAGATGTGCCAGTGCACACGGAAACGCCGTTTATCTTCCCGCTGCAGCTGTATCTATTTATCTACTTGCACTGGCATGCTTTCGAACTGCTAGGTTGGCAGGAATTGGCACAGAGCAACAGGAACTCACTCTGTTGCGGGGATTCGAACTGATCGGCAAGCCCAAGAGGCTCAGGGGTTTAGACCACAGCGCCACCTGCTCCCCTTAAACTGCCATGGATATCCTACAAAACCCACAACCATGCACACACTGCAACTTATTTTGTTGGTTGCAAAATTATTATTACTACTACTAGTAGTATACCGCCCTATACCTGTAGATCTAAGGGCGGTTCACAAGATAAAATTCCAATATGAAAACACAAAATACATAATAAAAATAAGAACAGAAACAAACCAGTAATCCCCCCCCCCCTTTAAAAGGGTGTCGGATGTCAATCAGCCCAAGGCCTGGTTAAAGAGACAAATCTAAATGGCCCTTGAATACTTTATTTCAAGTCTAATCTCATCAAAGGATGGGAGGGAACACTGTGGGCACCAGGGAAGGCTTCTTTGGGGGCATATGCACCCGTGGGCACCACTTTGGCCAACCCTGGCTTAGAGCCATTTGGCACTGAGCTCAGGAATGCTGATTTCCCAGCTGTTTTGTGGCTCACATCCTGTGTGCCCAGTGGCGAAAGACACGTCAAAGAAATCTTCCCACAGAAACCAGCACTGAAAGCTACTAGAATATTCGCCAAACGTCCGTGAAATCACAGCAGGAAATAAAAAATGTGGTGGGTGTATGCTTCTTGTACCTACTCTTCCCCCATTGCCTATTCACCTGCCCTAATCACACACACCCCCATTCTGCCATTTGTACACAGACACCCCACATTATTCTCATACTCTTATGTCTAATAGCTTCTCACCAATACAATAGTTGTAGCTCCTTGTGTACAGGACACACAGGCGCTGATGGGCTAACGGCAAATTCCATATAAATTTTACAACTTTTTTTAAAAAGCATTTTCATAGCGTTTTTAAAAATCTGTGTAGATCCAGCCTATACCAGTTTCCAACAACAGAATACAGCCCCACCTGTAAGTTCTTCATGCTAGCAGCTTAGCTTGTTAGCAGTCAGTAAGAAGCATTATTGGCATGTGGTACAATTATGTCTGCTCATTGTTTTGTGTTATTGTGAGCCACTTTGAGCTCAGTGTTGTTCAGAAAAGCAGAATACAAATACTAAGTCAAAACATATCAGCATTCTGTTACATCACAGACCTTCAGGCAGTAACAAGGCATAGAGCATCTTTGCAATGAAATAAAACCAGACTTCTGTCTTGCAGCCAATAGGGATATTTGTGTGGTTTTACCTCCAGTGTATGTTGACTTTGGGGGGTTTTTGGGGGGGGCAGATTTGTTAGGCCACAATATGTAGTGATTGGAAAACCACAACCTGCAGAAATCTGGTTTCTACCTAACTCTTAAAGGATACAGGATAAAGGATGATGTCTGAAGTATTTGCAGCCTTTCACCCCCCATGAAAACCCCTCTATATTTGGTAGCTATAAGGGAATCTGCCAAGAGGCAGAGGCGTTTGCATATTTGTGACATATTTGTCTGAACAGAGTGAGCGTAATGCTTCCTGTCGAGACAAATTGATTTTATTTATTAAAGATGCTGAAACAATTGTTGAGAGGGGCAGTGTAGAAAAGTAAACCCGAGCAGCAGCAACAAAAAGGTCCAACGTTTGAAGAGCATGTGTCCTCCAGAGCTGTTTTTCTGCTCCGAAAATCCAACAACACCCCCAAATTTAGTGCAGCCTTAGTCTACATTTTTGATCTAGAAACCCCATGCTTCATTTGCTCCCAGACATCTGCTTTCCACAGCTCCCTTTCCCCTTGTCTTCTACCCATGCACTCAGTATGAGGGTGTGGCTGATTTTGCTTTCTCTTTGACTTTCCTTTCTTCATATCTCCATTTCCCATTGTTTCTTTCACTCCACGCTTTCCTGACTACAGTGGTACCTCAGGTTAAGAACTGAATTCGTTCTGGAGGTCTGTTCTTAACCTGAAACTGTTCTTAACCTGAGGTATCACTTTAGCTAATGGGGCCTCCTGCTGCTGCTGCGCCACCGCTGCGCGATTTCTGTTCTCATCCTGAAGCAAAGTTCTTAACCTGAGGTACTGTTTCTGGGTTAGCAGAGTCTGTAACCTGAAGCACCACTGTATTTTGTGTCTCTTTCTCCAGTGCCCCTCTAACATTTCTGTCCCCCTCCCCTCTTCTCCCATTGGAAGCCTGCTCTGATCTTAAAATGTTGTGAGACTTTTTCAGATCTCCACCCCACAGTATCCTTTCCCCTCTGCCTTTCATGCTGTTGTCTCCGTCTCTTCGCTCAGCTTCTTGTTCATTGCCTACTTTGCACATGCCTACTCAGCCAGCTTGTCTCCGAGCTCCCAGCTTCCCTACTTCCTGAGATTTCTTCCCGCTTCTCACCCTGGCACACAAAACGTCTCCTCTCCCTGGGGCCAGTGTGCGGTTTAATCCCAGCCAAACTAGCAACCATCCCTTCCCTCATAGAAGCAGAACTGCAAACATGGACAGCTTTGCTCTCCCAGCATGTAGAAGGTTTGTAAACAATATTCCATGCTGTCACACCGGCTCAGCCAATCAGTATCAGAGGCTTCACTGGCAGAAACACAATGCAGTATGGATGTGCAATATACTGTATTGTTGTCACCTTTCACAATATTACATCCAATAGTATCAAATTTCTACTGTTCTGAATGGGCATTTCAGACATGCATTAGAAACTCTGCCCAAATGAATGGATTACACGTTTACATCCTTAGATGATCATCCACTGACTAGCCACTGACTAGCGATGATGATTAGAAGCCCATGCTTTAGCCAGCTGTTCTGCTTTGATTGATTTATATAGTGTATATTTCAGACTATATTTTGAATGAAAATACAGTTGGGGAATTTTTTAAAAATTACGTTTAAATTTTTATTTTAACAAAGTAATAAAAATGTGCACCCTACCCCCGAGACCATTCCATTATAACTATCCAACCTCCCAAAATTTCAACCCCTCTAGTGATGGTTTGACCCCTTTCCATTTTAACGGTACAAATTCTACAAATACCTTCCATATCTCCTCAAAATAATTTCTCCTGCATATTCCCCGTCTTGCCTTAATAGCACATGTCAATTTATCATTAATAGCTATATCCCACACCTCTTTATACAATTCTTCCATTCTATATTCATCTTGCCCCTTCCACTTCCTAGCTATCATAACTCGTGCAGCTGTCAATAAATTTGTCAGCAAGTCCTCCATAGCCTGCGAACCTTCCACCCCCGTTGTAAATCGATAACAATGCTACCTCTGTACTTTTGGTCAGCTTTGACCCAGTGATTTCTGTTATCTCCTTAAACACCCTTTGCCCCCCCAAAAATTGTACATATTTACACCCCCACCACATGTGAACATAAGTCCCCTCCTACATAGCACCGAATATTCCTTGTTTATTTGATTTAATCTTACTGGTGTTAAATCCCATATCCATACTAACTTACAGTAATTTTCTTTTATCCTTATAGACAACATTTTGTACGTTCATTTCTCTTACATTTTCCCTCAGCTTTGACTATTTACCTGCCCTGTTGTCTTTTTCCCCACACCTCTTTTAATTGATCCATTTCTACTAATATTTTATCAATTTCACTGGTTTCCCCTTTTATTACTATATTTTCTTCTTTGTCCATTGCTCCAGTTGTATACAGTTAAACAAAGTTATTTTACTTCCCGATAGAGTTCCTCTTATTTGTTCTTTGCTTCTCATTTTCTCCACTGATTCCTTTATTTTAAGTATTTTCTTCTCTTTCACTTCTTTTTCAATTTCCTTTTTAAAATTTACTGGGAAGGGGTGGGGTGGGGGGAAACTTCTGTTGCTGCTTTAGAGTAAAGCATGAAAAAGACAGTCTCCATTAGTGTCTCAAGATAAGCAGGAAGAAAAAGTCAGACAAACCCAAATAGAAAATTGATTAAATTATTTTGGCACCAGCAAGCACACACTTGGAGAAAAGCAGAGAGATATACAAAGGCTTAGTGCTTCATGGAGGGGGGGAATAATGAATCGCTTGTTCTTATCTCTTTTTTTCTGTTCATTTTTATGTGTTAAGTGAGAAAACTGTTAACTTCCTAGCTTCTCATTTCTACTGCTCTTTTCGGTGACTCTAGTGAAACAATTGCGTTTTTAAAAAAACACCTCTCAAATCCTAGTGAGATTTTTTTTGGGGGGGGGGAAGAAAAGAAAAATCTTTTAACTTCCATGTTCCTGCTTCTTTGTGTCATTACTTAACTCCCTGTGAGTATTTAGGAGATCCATAAAGACATTTGAGCTATCATACATTTGAGATCTATACTCTGCTGTGCTCCAGAATCAAACAAAATACTGTAATAGCTAAAGATTTTTTTTGTTGGTGTGGTAGGCAAGCAGTAGCTAATCTATAGGGCCTGTTCAAAAAAAAAATCCATTCAAGGTGTTATCTGTGAGCAACATTAAAAGTTATTGACCTAGTTCTTCACTCTCCCACTTTCCAGCTCTGGGGTGCCATTCACTGTAATGGCAGCGCTATTGTAGTGGCAGCACATTCTTGAGCAATGGGGCAAATGTGTGGGCAGATGCAACAAAAGCTCCATGTAAATAGACCCAGAGGAAGGAATCAAGTCCTCACCTTCATGGGCAGATAGGGCGATTTATTTGAAATCAAACTGGCAAGTATAGTCAACTTTTTTCAAAATAAAATAAATGTAGCTTCTTTAAATGCCTCGACCCTTGGGCTTCTGCTAAGCTCATAAACTGTGTGGAAATCAAAGTCCCTGTGTGAGAGACAGGGAAGGGGAAATCTCAAAGGGTGAGAGGCTAGGGAGAAGAGAGGGGCACCCCCAGGTGAGAGCAGGAAGGAGACCCCCTTTTCTGGGTGGGACAGAAGTTAAGATATGTTTGAGAGAGAGGATCCTGTATTTTTCTATCCTATCTTTTCTTTGTTCTTTTATTCTCTTATTTTTGTGTGTGTGTGACTAGCTTGTCTTATACTGTACTGTGAAAAGTGTTAATGAATATATACAATGGTACCTCGGTTTTCGGACATCTCCATTGACGAACATTTCAGAACACAGATACCGAAAACCCGGAAGTAAGTGCTTCCATTTTCGAACGCGCCTTGGAAGTTGAACGGTTCCGCTGAGGGTTTCTCAATTTTCTCAATTAAATTTGCAGACTGCCCTTTGCACCTTGGTTTTCGAATGTTTCAGAACTCAAATGGTCTTCCAGAACGAATTACGTTCGAAAATTGAGGTACCATGTGTGGGTGTTAGTTATCACATGCCCACTGCAAATAACACAGGATGATGGCTCTATTAAAAGAGGTAATTGCAACATTTCCACATCAAAAGTATATCTGTGGCAGAGTTTATGAATGCAGTCTCTCATGCCTTCCATATACACACTGACATACTACTGTACTCATTTCAAGAGTAAAAGGTAAAGATAAAGGACCCCTGGATGGTTATGTCCAGTCAAAAGCGACTAATGGGTGTGGCACTCATCTCGCTTTCAGGCTGAGGGAGTTGATGTTTGTCCACAGACAACTTTCCGGGTCATGTGGCCAGCATGACTAAACCGCTGCTGGCGCAACAGAACACCGTGACAGAAACCAGAGCACACGGAAACGCCGTTTTCCTTCCTGCCACAGTGCTACCTATTTATCTACTTGCACTGGCGTGCTTTTGAACTGCTAGGTTGGCAGAAGCTGGGACAGAGCAACGGGAGCGCACGGCGTCGTGCAGATTTGAACTGCCGACCTTCCGATCGGCAAGCCCAAGAGGCTCAGTGGTTTAGACCACAGCACCACCCACGTCTGTGTTGTAGGAAACTACACAGCCATTTATTGTCTCTATGGTAATGCAATGCATCTCTTAAGTGAGGCTTTTGTGGAGCGGGAATTGAAACAAGTGGGACCCTAGACTTTCATCCAATTCACTTTCATTCCATGCAATTCCCTTTTAAGTGGTGATGGTGGTGTTCTTAAATTCCAGGAAGAGTGCCTTAAGAGTCTTCTGATTGAAGACCTCTGTCTCTGTTCTGCAAAACATGTCAGCCATCTGCCTTGTATAAAAATAAGGAAATGTGAAAATATATTTCACACTGATTAGGCACTGCAGCCCATGGGTGGAGCTTCATGCTCCGGCACTGGGGGGGGCAGAGAGCAGGTGGGGGCGGGGCTGCTGCGCGTCCCAGGGGCAGGGTGCGCCGCCCAGAGGGGCATGCATCCTGTGTCGGAATCAAGCCTTAGTCAGAAGAATTTGCCACTCTCCAGGCACCCGGCTTGAGTTCCTTGTTGACCTCCCCGTCTGCGACTCCCGGCAAGATCAGGCGAGATCTCAATCGGCGATCCTCCTCTAACGTGAGAAGAACACACCATTCCTCCCCTGCCATCCCCAGGGAGGGGAGAGAGACAGACAGAAATGTATTTACATGCCTTTATTTCTGTCCTTCCAGCAGTACAGAGAAACGTGTCTGCACTCTCTTAACACCAACAGCAGAGAGAGAATAACTCCTCCCATGTACTTCCAGTACAGGTCAGGTGACACTCTGAGCTAACATCCGGTGCTCAGTGGTGTGAATAGACTGTTCCTTTGTTCCCACGGAACAGTCCCAAACATCAACATCCTGTTTGGCTTTCCAGCCACCTGGAGCTCGCTGCAGCATTGCTCCTTTTTCGTAACATCCTGGGGGCAGGGCATGCATCCTGGGGCGTGGCACCCAGCGTGGGCAGGGTAGCAACCGCGATGGCACCCTCCTGGGATTGCGCTGCTGGGGGCGGTGCACTCCCCCTGCACTCCTCTTCCTCCGCCAATGCTGCAGCCCAAACACTGAAATGAGGACAGCAGCGAACTCTGGAGAACCTTGAGTTTTACAGAACTATTTAAAAATCCTTTTTTTAAAAAAATAGCAAAATAGTCCTCTACCCCTTCCCTTAAAAACACAATATAATAGAGCAAGGAGTCAATTGGTTTGGCTTGAACTCTGAAATGAAGCACTCCTGTTAGGAGGTGAGAATGTACTGCAACATTTCATCTATGTTCTATAGCCAGATTAAATACCCTTTGACGCAGTATGTTTCACTTCCAAGAGCCATGCTTAGTTCAGATGCTTCTCTTGAACTAACGGCATTTGCCATTAGTTACTCCTTTTACTCCCAGCCTGTTATAATGGACAATACAAGTTCACCCAGGTACCCGGTATAAAAAATCCCTCAAACCACCCTCACTGAACCGGGTTTTTTTGTGGGTTGTAAACCACAGAGCCTAGGGCTTGCTGATCAGAAGGTCGGCAGTTCGAATCCCCGCGAGGGGGTGAGCTCCCGTTGCTCGGTCCCTGCTCCTGCCAACCTAGCAGTTCAAAAGCACGTCAAAGTGCAAGTAGATAAATAGGTACTGCTCCGGCGGGAAGGTAAACGGCGTTTCTGTGCGCTGCTCTGGTTCGCCAGAAGCAGCTTAGTCCTGCTGGCCACATGACCCGGAAGCTGTATGCCGGCTCCCTCGGTCAATGAAGCGAGATGAGCGCCACAACCCCACAGTTGGCCACGACTGGACCTAATGGTCAGGGGTCCCTTTACCTTTACCTTAGCTTGTATCTTAATGCTGTGGAAACTGAAGCTCGTTAGCAAATTGCCAGCCTGTGCAAATTTGTGTTCTACTCTGGGAAAATATTGACCTTTTCTATTAAAATATATATATATTAATTTACCGGTGTCAACTCCACATGTAAACTTGGCCGTTTAAAAGTGCTTGGGAATGCAACCTAAAGGTTTTGTCCACTCGGCAATTGTGGTGGCTGCATTGTTCTGTCCAAATGCATTAAAATGGCACCTGAGGGGAGAGGTGCTCAACCATGCCTATTTGCTGCGATGATGGCCTTCAGGGAAAGTAACAATTTGGTTTTTATTAATATCAGATGTACTCTTGGGAGTCGAAAGAGCTTGCTTGGGGAGGGGCAATGGCTTCATTTTAAGGCAGGCTCCTTTGTGTGCTGAAGGGGCACACATTAAGTCTCCAATTAAAAGGATCTCAACAGACCCTGGAGAGCTGGCTGCTGGGTGGAACTGATGCTACTGAGCTAGATGGAACCAATGGGCCGACATCGGGGGCTATCAGAATAGCATTTGTGCCCCCTCCCGATATGTGCCTGGATTTGTAGAAGAAATGATTTGGGGTTTGTCTTTCAGCTTGGCACAAATGCTCACACCAATCTGATGCTTGGTAGAACTTTAAAAAGCATTGCCTGCTTAGTTCCCCTATGCCCAGTCCCAAGATAAACATTACTTTGCTTTTAAAGGGTCGTCTGGTTTTTTAGTACCAGGCTTACCCTGTGAAAGGAAGATTCCTCTCTTGTCTTCCGAAGACCCAAAGCTCACCGCTGAAGTTACCCACCTTATTGTGTCTTCCTGGGGCAGAGAGCTTTTTATGGGAGGCCACAATCTTTTTAAAGACAGTGTTTGCTATTCCATAGGTAAGCACATGGGAAGCACATTGGAAATGTGACAGAATGGTTACATTTCTCAAAGAACGCCGTTTAACCCGCACTGAACTTGCAGCACTGAAATTTACTGAACCGGGGGAAGTCTCTAATGGGTTAATTGAAACAAGCATGAATACGTATCTGAAGAGATTTAATGTTTGATTCATTCTTTGAATTCTGGAGTGTGTTTTTCTTTCCTGTTAAATGCTTTCACTTTTGCTCTTCTTTAAAGCCATATAGCCCGTCAGAATGATTTACGAGTGTGCCCCTACTTCGTTGGGCATGGGATAGGATCTTACTTCCACGGTCACCCGGAAGTTTGGCATCATGGTAAGAAGGTTCCTCCATCATCGGTTCATGAGCCTTGCACTTGAGTGTTCACATGCAGGAGATGTGCTCCTCCTTTCCAGCTTAAAAAATAAGAAGGGGGGAAAATGCTAGTGGGAAATAGTCTTAAAATAGCCAGTGTGGTGATCTCCAAATGTTGTTGGACTACAACTCCCATCAGCCCCAATTAGCATGGCCAGTAGCCAGGAATGATGGATGTTGTAGTCCAACCACATTACCTAAGAGGAAAAGCTAAAGTCTGCACTCATCACGTCCGGCACAATTGCCACAAGCCTGCATGTATCAAAAGACACTGGGGATTGTTTGCAGGAGTGTTCTTGAGGAGTAGTCTAAGACCCTTGAGCCCTGCCTCTTTTATGCTGGGCCCTATATCTCTTATCCACTCCCTGCCCTTATTTGTATTCATGTTTATTTTGCATAAAGGGACTCCTAGCCTTGCTGCAAAGCTCAGCACTGGTGAGACCCCAGCCACCAGCCACCTGAATGTGCTCAGAGAGACCTGATCTTGCGTCGATATATATAAATTAGCATGTGCCCATTTTCATAATGGGTCTGTACCCTAAATATTTATCTTTTTAAATATCTAGCAGCACCCCTGGCTGAGCGAGACTGTTAAAATTACAACAACAACAACAACAACAACAACAACAACAACAACAACAACAACAACAACAAACAACAACAAAACATAAACCCCGCATGCATTACTGATCTCAACAGTTTCTGGAGTTGCATTTTGTTTGATGTTCTCCCTGTTAGGATATAGTTCCATTCCACCTTAAAAGGGTACAGGCATGACGTTTGTGTATCACATGCCTGTTTACTTCCAGCTCTCGCTGGGAACTTCCATTGCATGGAGCATGTGCATGTGATACACAAACGTCATGCCTGTACCCTTTTAAGGTGGAATGGAACTATATCCTAACACTCCCCACCTCCAAACAGACTCCAGTTCCCCTCAGCCACAGCCAACATAATCAGTAGCCAAGGATTATGGGAATTTTACTCCATAACATCTGATTTCAGAGTATGCCCCCTACTTGGTTGGTCATGGGATCAGAGCCGTCTTTCCCATTGGTGTTAGTGGTTCGTTGCGCCAGGGCCCCGGCCTCTCAGGGGCACCCTAGCGAGTTTCCCCTTTCCCTGCACGCCCGCCAGCTGTGCCCTGCCAACTATATGGCGGGCGGGCGGGCGGGCAGCTTCCCTCCCCAGCCTCTGCATCTGCTAAAGATGGCCCTGCTCTCGGTCGTTGTCCTCCTCCTGCGTGGGAGAGGCAGAGGACATTTTCCACCACCCCCTCCCTTGTTTTGGAGTTGCCAGGGGGGACGCCAGATATGCTTAAGATGGCCCTGCATGGGATAGGATCTTACTTCCACAGCCACCTGGATGTTTGACATCATGGTAAGAAGGCCCTTCCATTAGCTACCCCTGCTTTAGACTGAAGGGATATCTACTGTTGGGAGTTAGTTTGGTTGTGGGGAATGTTGCATGGTTCTTTTAAGATTTTGAAGTGTTGCAAGACCATAGGGCAGCGTGGTCAACATGCCTTCCAGATAATTGATTACAACTCTCATCAGCCTTAGCCAGCGTGACCAATGATTAGGAATTGAAGTCCAATAACATTGGGACTATCCCAAGTCTCACTACCTTCTGGAAAACGTGGGCTGAAGGATTTTCTTACGTATAAAGTCATCACGATCTTTGACTGCACTGAAACTGCTCGAGTCAGCTTTACCATTCCCATCTATCGTGCTAAACAGGCTGGTCTGGAGAGTTTGCAGAGACATGTTGAGTTCCCGGTGACCACAGCATCAAGGGAGGACTTTGCGATCACAGCTGAAACACACAGCTTTTGTGTTTCCCTTTGGAGGCTGTCCATTGTTTAACTGAAAGCTGTGGCAGGGTGACATTTCGAAGGCAGCGTATTTAGCCTCCATTTCTGCAGATAGGACTTGAGTGTTTTGGTTGCAAACAGGGAGCCTCTCCTGGAGTGCCATCTGAAGTGCTTTTGCTCTCCCTGATGCATCTTCTGAAATAAGCTGTTGCTTACAAAAGTTCGTGCCGCAACCAATCTATTGTTGGCATCTGTCTGCCTCAAGAGACAATGGAGTACGCCTCCAGGGGTGAAGTCAGACCACCGTGTTAGCGGCACCAAAGTGACCTCCCCTGAGCGCACACCTGGGCAGTGTGTATAGAGGTCCTGAGCTACCCAGAGAACTAGACTCCCCTCTCAGCATCACTGATGTGGTCCAAAGGAAAGCAGAGCAATAGGTTTGGCACCAGCTTGGCTGCAGGAGTTGCCAGAAGGAGGCATGCAAACCACCATCCAACTATCTTAGGGACTCCACTCTCAATTTGTGTAAGGTTTACTCTTTAGCCTTTTCTTCTCTGGAAAATATCTCACAAGGCAGGAGAGGTTTAGGATCAGAATGTTCCTTCTCCTAGGTGGGCTATCTTCCCAAGTGGATGAGCCCCATCTGCCCCTTACTTTCCTCTCCATCGCGTGCAGAAACTGCCTTCTTGGCCATTGGACCCACTATGGGCTAAGTTCACCCTTAACACTGGGCTCTCTGAAATTAGAGTGGAGCTTTGAGGATAATCTGAATTGAACCCTGCCCACTAATTGAGTATCATTTGACAAATAAGAGCCAGGATTTAGGGTCCAGGTGTGTCTGCCCTCCCCCCAAGTAGACTCCAGTTCCTGTAGCTATTGCCCTTAGAATCATAGAGTTGGAAGAGGCGCCTTGACTTTTTTAGCTGAACTGAGAAAGGACAACACAAGATTTTCCAAGGTACCGCTTGTGAGATTCTTACTGACGTTGGAGTAGTGGAAGAAGCAGATCAGAAGCTCCAACTTTTCTTTGATGCAGAGTGACACTCACTTCCTTTGTTGTGGTCTCCCCTCCAGATAGAATTGTGCTTTGTACAGCAGCAAAACCATGCCCAGGGCTCAGGGTTGTTAATAAAAGTCAACTCCTGGCAATCGCCCCAACCTCACCCTTTTGGTTACATAGGCACTTGGAAAGCAAAGAACTAGGACAGACGTGGGCAGGGGTGGGGGTTAGGAGGGGAACCCAGAATTCGACCCTCACAATCCCAAATTGATATCACACACAGAGAGAGAAACAGAAGGGAGGAGAAGACAATCCCATGTTCCAGCATTTTTACACATTGCTCCAAAGCAGGTCCTATCGCTTTACATACTTCCAGCTGAAGGTACTGAGGGAGAAACCAGGTGTTGGTACAATGAGAACCTACTCCAGGTGCATTTCGGATGCTGGACTTCAGATCCCATAATCCATGGCCATTGGGGCTGTGCTGGTGAGAGCTACAATATCTGGAGGGCTCCACGTTGGCTACCCCTGTTATTAGTGCCTCCTTATAATTCAGAAATGCTTCTGTTTGCGTTTGATTAAAGGGAAACAAAACTTAGTGGTTGGACAATGATTGCTTTTGATTTGATTTGATTTTTTAAAAAGAAAAATCAAAGTGTTTCTACACCTTCAGTTAAAAAAAATAATAATTCTGAAACATGGTGGGGTGGGGTGGGGTTAAGTTAAAAACTCACAGAGTTGCAAAGCAGCCTGAATTTATTTTCTTCCTGATCTCCTCTCTCCCCCCCCCCCCACCTCTTTCTGCATCACTGATATCCACCAGCTAACGGGGTTAACTCTGCCTTTGGTGACCAGGGTAAGAAACCTTATGTGACCAGGACTGCAACAACTGAAGGCTCAAATTGGGCTGCAATGTCTCAAAGTGGGAATAATTCGCTATATGGGCAGGATGGAGAGCGATTTGGACCTTTTTGAGGAATGGGTGAGGTGTGCTTCGTTTTCAGGCCACCAATACCTCAAATACTAAAAAGAAACTCTGCTCCCCAAAAAGGATTGCAGATATACTCTACTGAGGGCGGGCGCGCAATTTCCCCCTTGTAATTGAAACGCTTCTTTTTTTTCTCCACTCCACAGAGAACGAAAGCGATTTGTTAATGCAAGAGGGCATGGCGTTCACAATAGGTTAGTTGCGGTTTGTATCGAAAAGGGGAGCCACCTTCTATTCGGATTGACTCAAAATCGCCTGGTTTTTGTTTTGGTTTTGAAGGCATTCGGTGCGTTCCCCTGGCCCCGGTCTGCATAGCTTGCTTGTTGGTACTGGGTATATGGTTTTTTAATTCCACCTCTCCCCACCCTCCAGTTTTAGCCCCGATCCAGCCAGAGTGAGTTGCAACCAGTCACAACTGCTGTCGCACCCTCGGAGCCTCTTACTGTTACCCATGTGCGCGCATTAATCCTCGGAAGTAAAACGAAGTTTACGCAGCGCGTTGCTCCCCTGCCTGTATAGAACTGTAGAGTTAGAATGGGGTTCCACAGGATCATCCAACCCAACCCCCTGCGATGCAGGAATCTCAACTCCTTAAAGACCCTCCCAAGAAGGAGAGTTCACCACCACCTCCGGAGGGAGCCTCCCTTCCCTAGATGAGTGTTTACCCTCCCAACAGCCCTGCAGGGTTGGTCGTTTCGACGGAAGTGCGTGGAACAAATCAAGCGGGGAAGAGAGGAGGGGAAGAGATGGAAATTCCTCAGTCCATCAAAATGACAGGTGTAACCTGCGCTTTGGCAAGCCACGCGGTTTGAGGAGCTGGGTTTGCCGCAACAGCACAATCTAAAGTCGTCCCCCCCTCCCAAAAAATGCAATGTTAATCACCCTTCTTTCTCTCTCTCTGGGAACGATTATGCCCTTTATTGTAGACCCAGGAGCTGCTTCTCCCTCGTTTTGAGCTCTGCTGAGTTCTGAGTAGCCAGGCAGCAGACCTCGCCTTGGCGACTGAGCTTCATCCTAAATACCAATCATAGGGGCGAAGGGGGAAAAAATGTGTTCCGCGCTCACGGCGCGCCTAAATGGCGCGGCAATTAGAGGAAAATAAGAAAATTGTTGTTTTGCTGATTTAATGAACATTTTAAAGCCTGCTCTTAAAGGGGGGAAAAAAACAACAACTAATATTTCTATCCTATCTGCTGTTTGGAGGAGAGTGGCTGGCGCTTTGGCTGTTATGATCCATGGGGATCTTAATTAAAGCTTGATTAAAATGCCCTTCTTCGCACTTTAAAAACAGAAGACACCCAAGTTCAAGCCTGAAGGTTGCCACTTTCTCCTCCTTAGTTCAGGGGCTGCTTTCTTTGGTTTTATTTTTAGGCTGTTTCCAATGAGGTGGGGGACGGGGAACGCACAGTAAAAATAAAATATCGGGCATTTTGCCTGGGTCCGGAATAAATTTGGCTTGCAGGCCAGTGGACAAACTCTTACCTCGTTTCTGTTTTATTTTTGCTGCATGGCAGAACCAATCCTCATGGAAGGATCTTACGAATTTAAAATCCTAAAGGATAAATGGACCGCAGTATCCGTGGACAATAAAAGGTGCCTACTTTTCTTTTCTTAAAAAAAAAAGTTGTAGTTTGTTGTTTAGTTTTAAATCGGTTTTATCTCTCTCTGGCTAGGGGAAAGAGCGGAAGCTGCCTCCTTGAGTGGTTTTCTTTCGAAATTATATACCTCTCCGCCAGTAAATAAAGCTCGGTTACTCTTTGGCCCCTTGGCCACTTACTGCGTCTGCTTGTGTGTTTCAGATCGGCCCAGTTCGAGCACACCGTCGTTATTACTTCGAGAGGAGCAGAAATCCTGACCCAAGTAGCCGGGGAGAGCTAAGGCGCAGCTGGGCACGCGTGGCGAGGAAAACTCGCCCGGCAGAGCCTGGGAGGAGGAGGAGCGCGAAGAAAGCGCCCCAACTTGGAGGCGACTCCAGGGGACCCTCAAGAGGAGACGCTCCAACGCATCGGATTTATTTCTTGGATCAGGCCCAACGAGCTGGGTGGAATCTGGCGAGGCCAGAGGGAAAGTTGCCATGGGGAACGGTCCCCTAAAAGACAAGAAAGGAGGCGGGGGAAGAAGAAGAAGATTCTCATTTCTCTTCCAGCAGAGAGATGCGGGACAAAGACGCGGAGCGCAGCGCCTCAATTTCCCAAATGCAATTGAGCATCGCTCTCGTTTGCTCAAAGAGCCGAACTCTGCAGCAAGATTTTCCCCACCACCCTCCATATTTTTCTCGTTCTTAAATTAATTTAACTTCTTGGTACTGTAACGTCTCCTCCCGCTCCTTCACTCCCTTAGATTTGGCGCTTGGCAGCTGTGACATCTAAACACGTGTGTGTGTGTGTGTGTGTGTGTGTATCGCGTTTCTTCCAGGTTTAGAGTTCTCTTCTGCGTGTTTCCAGAGTTTGACGTATGTAGGGAGTGTGCACAGGCACTCTCCGCGGAGAAAAGGTGTAAAACCACTTTCCGAAAAGAACAACAGCAACAAAAATACAACAACTTTAAAACAAAACAAGCGCTTTTGTTCTTGTAGACGCGTTCTTGGTACAACAATCGCGTTTTGGGATTCTTTCGTTGCTTTCAAAAAACCGCTGTGACTTTTTAGAAACGATTTATAAAACGTTCACTGATTTTTTTTACCCCAAATATTGGAAAGCAGCTCTCTGCTTGCCTTATTGCGGGGAGGTGGGTGAGGTATAATAATCCTCCCTTTTCCTAGCTTTTAGGTGGGAAGCTGGTCTAGTAAACGTACCTTTCTTCCTCCTTTTCAGTTCTGCTTTTAGGAAGACATTGTGTTTTGCCTTCGTTTTGTGTGTGTGTGAATTTGCACAGGGCGGCCTTCTGCTCCCAGATGGGCAGCCTCACATGCTGGGAAGAGATTTGTTTATTTGTATTGGGTAGGTTGGCTGGAGAGGGGTGGGGAGGGGAGAATGGGGAGGGGGGAAGAGACTGTCCTCTGATCTGCCCGCCTCAGAATCAAATCTCCAGCTGCCCCCAAACCCCAAGCTGAGAGCCCAAAGGAGGAAGGAAGGGGTTTGATGATCTGCAATTAGGTGCTTCCTAATCACGCCGCCTGAATGCAGAAAAGGAAGCGTTTTGAGATTCAAATCGGGTTCCAAAAAAAAAAAGCGAGAGGAGGGTGCTTTGACGGCTGACACACACCCGCTTCGAGGATCAAGCGCTCCCCTGGACTGTCCTGGCTGGCAGCCCTCGGGAGATGAAAAGGGCTCTCTAAGAGAGGGCTCTCCCCCGGCACATATGCACACACGCGCCCTGCCCGGCCAGACTAGGGCGCACAGCAGCCTTTGCTGCCTGCCGGAGAGGTGCGGGCGACAGCTCCGCTGCCCTTTCAAAGGCGGCTGTGCGCGGCTGTGTGTGGTGGCCGCGGGGAGGCCGAGGACATTTCCGCTGTGGTTTTGTTTGGGTGTTTGCTGCTGCTGCCTGAGTCCTTGCAAAGTGACAGCTTTAATTTTTTTCCTTTTGCAGTGGGCTGGGGTTTTCGGGCAGCTTGCAACTCTTAGAGACGAGAGATAGAGAGAGAATTGGGTGTGGAACCTGGGCGAGGCATTTGCAAACAAAAAAAGAAGAGGAAATAACAAACCAACAACAACAGTAGCCCGCCAATCTGTCTGGGTTGCCCCAGCCACTCTGGGCGGCTTCCAACATCTATAAAAACATAATAAAACAGTAAACATTAAAAGGCTTCCCTATACAGGACTGTCTTTTCAGACCAAACACCACTTCTCACGACTCCTTAGATCGGAACTTCAAGGCCAAGTGGGACCTTCCTAGCTGTAAAAATATTAACTCGAGTTGATTTGCTGCCGCCAGACTAGACGAGCAAGCCTCCCGCTGCCCAACTCAGACGCGTGGTGAGCCTTGCGCCTCTCAGGCACTGCCTCTCAGCCTAAACTACCTCGCGGGGTTGTTGTGAGGTTACAGTTGGGGGAGGGGGAGATCCGCGTAGGCCACCTCCAGCTCCCTGGGGGAAAGGTGGGGTAAGAAATGAAATAAGAAGTAAACAAATGTAACCGCCAGGCTACGGTGGGATTGCGTCCCATCTGCGCGCCTCGGAGCGCAATCCTATACTGAACACGCTTACTCGAATAGAAACCCCTGGGAGTTCAATGGGGCTTCTTTGCCAGGGAAGTGGGTATAGGATTTCCCCCTAGCGCGCACAAAGGGGGCATCAGCCCCAAGGCGACTTAATTGGGAGTTATGGGTCTGATTTGGGGGCTGCTATGATCCTGTAAACAACTTTAAACAGACGGAAGTTTCGCTAAATCTAGTTGTGCCCAAAAGAAGTAAGCCCTCATGAGTTCTCAATGGGATATTATCAGCTAAATGCGTATAGGATTGCATGGTTTATGAAGTGAAAATGAAAGACCGATGTTTAAGGATAAGGATTGCTGTTTAATAGTTCTGTATTGGGTGGGGGAAAGGAGAGGAAACTCTTTTAAGTAACCCGACTCAAACGCTCTGGAATCAATAATAGCTGAGTTTAAAGAGAGGGCCGGAGTCTCTGCTTCTGCCTTCGGTGGATAGAAGCCAGCCAGAGCTGCGCGCTTTGACACCCCATCCTGGTCCAAGGGTTAAGCACGTCTCCCATTCCCCTACGCGGGTGCCTAGGCAGAAGGAAGCCCCACTAAGGTCAACAGGATTTGCTCCCAGCCAAGAGCGCACCTCCAGTTGGCAGCCTGACGTGGCCTGGATCAGGCCTGGCCAATGCACTGAAAAGTGACAATCCTATGCACGCATCTTGGGAAAGAAGCCCCACTGCAGCGCTCGTGGAAACTCAGCCCGAGAATCATGGGATTGTAGAGGTAGAAGGGGTCTCCCGAGGGTCATCTAGTCCAACCCCTTGCAGTGCCGCAATCTTTTGCCCAAGGTGGCGCTCGAACCCACAACCCTAGAGTCTTATGCTCTACTTTAAAGCTACTTTAAAATCACCCGTCATGATTACTGTTTCTTGTTGGCTCTTCACACCAGCCCTGGGAAGCCAGGCTGAGAATATTCCCATTTCACAGATTATAACTGAGGCTAAGAACCGGTGTCTTCTCCAAGGCGGTACAATATTAATTGTGGTTTATTATCCCTGCCACCCCAGAAGGCCGCGCTATCCCGCATCCCCTGGTGGGCTCTACTCTGTTTCTGACTAGAATCCTGAGGTCCAGAAACCACATCCAAGCGCCAAACAGAAGCTAAATGGGTGAGCGACGGGGGGAACCACCAAGTGCAAATGGGGGCTCAGGGACCGCGAGATCCAGTTACCTGCTGGAGCCCAGGAGACTTCGTGTACACTGAGACGTGTAAACGCTGCTGCTGTGTACACATACGCATCTATAGCAGGGTTTCTTGCTACAGGTTGGCGGAATCTGCCCTGTTGCCATTGTGAAGAGGTTACGAGTCAGAAACTCACCCAGCCATCTAGTGGCAGAATCAGATCCCTTAGAAACTGCCGGAAAGGATCCTGCAGAGAGATCCCTTGAACACCAAAGAACACCCTTGGGGTTTTCAGAAGCAGTAACGACAGCAGCCAGTCGTCTCCATCAGAGGCTTCTGTCTGCTACTGCGACATTATTAGTTTTTTAAACCCTGTACCTACTGACTTGGGAGTCAAAGCCATTGAGCTCAACTGGATTTTACTTCTGAGTAAGCCTCGAGGGGCTTGCGCTCTAATGCGTCGGATTGGGCCCGCATCTCCCTCTGGGGTTAGAGAGCGTATGCTTTCGACGAGGTTCTCTCCGCACCAACCCAGGTTAATTTTATTAGGACTGCAGGATTTTACCAACTGCTGCGGTAACAAGCTGTTTGCGTAGCAATTAGAGCGAGGTGGTGGCATTTATGGTACACATTTATAATCCTAATTATAAAGGTGATTGCAGGAAGGTTTAAAGGGAGCGAGGGGGGGAAACTCTGCTGTGGTTTTTGCTGCAAGAGACTGCAAGAGGCTGCCCCTCGGCCAGACCTCCCCCCCCAAAGTTTGCCCGTCTCCTGGAGGGCCTTTCAATGCGCAACTGGTAATTCTTTTCACGACCCCCGATTGAAAAGCAAACCTTAATGTATTTCTGGATGAGACAGACTCTTCGCCTTCGACAGGTTCCTTCCTGCACAGGTGCTTCCCAAGACCACCGTGGAAGTTGGAGTATTTGCACAAAATGCATTTCTTCGCAATGCCCATTTAGCCCGATCCTAAGTAGCTCTACTAGCCATGAAAGAGTCTGGCTATGTTCAGTGGGACATATTCCGCACCTTAGCCCCTCCTTCCAAAGGGGCAGCTTAAAAACGCAGTCCCTTAACGCGCCAACGCAGAAGTCCCACTGGATCGCACGGGATACGCTTCCTAATACTTTAGGATCGCAGTTACACTTCAAGAGGACGGAAGCAATTCGAGCCCAGAACCCTATAACTTAACTAACCAGGAGTTGATCGGGCAGGAGGGGGAGCGGGTCCATCAGGGCGATCTTGCCTCCCCCCCCCCAAATAAAAATTAAAAATAAAACTCCTGCTTTTTTGTGGTTACTTTCAGGAAAGACACTTCTCACAAGCTAGTTGCAACTGACCGGTAAACTTTGCATTAAAACTACAGTTCTAAAAGTGCTGGTTTAAAAGTTAGCCTCAGTGAGGTCAATCTGACTTACAGATGAAACTCGAAAAATTAGAATATCGTGGAAAAGTTCGTTTATTTCAGTCATTCAACTTAAAAGATGAAACTAATATATGAGACTCGTGACATGCAAAGCGAGATATGTCAAACCTTTATTTGTTATAAATGTGATGATTATGGCGTACAGCTGATGAAAACCACAAATTAACAATCTCAGAAAATTAGAATATTAAATGAAATCAGCAAAACAAGGATTGCAAATAGAGCAATATTGGACCTCTGAGAAGAAGCAGCATGCATATGTACTCAGTACTTGGTTTGGGCCCCTTTTGCATCAATTACTGCCTCAATGCGGTGTGGCATGGATGCTATCAGCCTGTGGCACTGCTGACGTGTTATGGAAGACCAGGAAGCTTCAATAGCAGCCTTCAGCTCTTCTGCATTGCTCGGTCTCATGCCTCTCATCTTTCTCTTGGCAATGCCCCATAGGTTCAGGTCAGGCATGTTTGCTGGCCAATCAAGCACAGTAATCCCATGGGCACTGAACCAGGTTTTGGTACTTTTGGCAGTGTGTGCAGGTGCCAAGTCCTGCTGGAAAATGAAGTCAGCATCCCCATAAAGCTCGTCTGTGGAAGGAAGCATGAAGTGCTCCAAAATCTCCTGGTAGACTGCTGCATTGACCCTGGACTTAATGAAGCACAGTGGACCAACACCAGCTGATGACATGGCTCCCCAAACCAACACAGACTGTGGAAACTTCACACTGGACTTCAAGCATCTGCCATTGTGTGCCTCCCCATTCTTTCTCCAGACTCTGGGTCCTTGGTTTCCAAATGAGATGCAAAGTTGCTCTCATCAGAAAAGAGGACTTGGGACCACTGAGCAACAGACCAGTTCTTTTTTTCTTTAGCCCAGGTAAGATGCTTCTGACGTTGTTTCTTGTTCAGGAGCGGCTTGACAAGAGGAATACGACATTTGAAGCCCATCTCCAGGATCCGTCTGTGTGTGGTGGCTCTTGATGCACGAACTCCAGCCTCAGTCCACTCCTTGTGAAAGTCCCCAACACGTTTGAATGGTCTTTTCCTGACAATCCTCTCCAGGCTGCGGTCATCCCTGCTGCTTGTGCATCTTTTTCTTCCACACTTTCCCCTTCTGCTTAACTTTCCATTAATGTGCTTCGATACAGCACTTTGGGAACATCCAACTTCTTCTGCAATTACCTTTTGAGGCTTTCCCTCCTTATGGAGGGTCTCAATGATGGCTTTCTGCACAACTGTCAGGTCAGCAGCCTTCCCCATGATTGTGGTTCCTACTGAACCAGACTGAGAGACCATTTAAAGGCTCAGGAAACCATTGCAGGTGTTATGGATTGAATAGCTACTGCACCTTTTCACAATATTCAAATTTTCTGAGATTGTTAATTTGGGGTTTTCATCAGCTGTATGCCATAATCATCACAATTATAACAAATAAAGGCTTGACATATCTCGCTTTGCATGTCACGAGTCTATCTCCTATATTAGTTTCACCTTTTAAGTTGAATTACTGAAATAAATGAACTTTTCCACAATATTCTAATTTTTCAAGTTTCACCTGTACTTCAAAGGAAAGTTTGGTTAGGAT
The DNA here is from genome assembly GCF_027172205.1 of Podarcis raffonei. NCBI lineage: Eukaryota > Metazoa > Chordata > Lepidosauria > Squamata > Lacertidae > Podarcis > Podarcis raffonei. The sequence goes on along the minus strand of NC_070602.1, from coordinate 117,291,397 downwards.
AAGGACTAGGGTTTCTCTGTATGCAATTTCTCAAGTAGCAGAAAGCTCGATTCAAGTCACGAGCGCGCGCACGGGGGGGTCACTATTCCCCTTCTCTTGTGTGTGTATGTTTATTAGTGTGTCGCCTTTGGTCAGAAGGATGGCTAAACTAAGGCGCTTGAGGTTTAACCCAGAAATCTTCCATTAAGGGGACATGGGGGGGAGGGGGAGGGAGAGAGAGTGTTTCTTGGGGGAAGGGGGATAACAAACACACACACCCAATGTAAACATCCCCACTTGGTACAGCTAAGAGGACACTTGAGCGTTAGGTCCTGCTGGGATCCTTCGCCCAATGGCTAGAAAATCAATCCGGATTATTCGCGAGGTGCTGCGGAGATGGGGACAGTCCGCAGCTGATTGCAGATTTCTGCCACCCGTCTCCCCTCGCCCCCCCCGTAAAGAAGTGTCTGGACTCCAGGCTGCTGCTGCTCCTCCTCCTTTTCCCAGATGTCCACCTTCCCAGATGTCCACCCCACCCACACAAGATGTGTACAGCTTAGCCTCCCAACTTTCTCTTCCCCAGTTCTGGGCAGTTTGGGGAAACTTCAGCTAACTTGAGCGCGCGCGGTTGTTGTCTAGGGCGAGGAATCCGACCAAAGTCTCCCTACCCTCCTCTTCTTCCTCCTCCTCCTCCTCCTCCATCTCCACCTCCAGCCTCCCCGGCCGGTCCACTTACAGCTCGGGGCTCCTCGGGGAGAAGGCGGCGGCTGGGTCTTCCTCAGGTGCGCAGCTGCTTCGGGGCTTCTTCTCCTGCTTCTGGGTGGAACCGTGGATGCTGGAGAAGGCGCAACTCTACTTCTTTCGGCAGCTTAGACGGGCTTTTCCCCGCCGGGGTGGGGTGGGAGTTTTGTGGACAGAGAAGTCTCTCAATTCCCTGACCCGCCGAAGAAGGTGATCTGCTGAACGGAGGCAGGCTGGGTGGATCCCTTCCAGTTTGGCTCAGACACTCCCCCAAGGGATTTCAGCCTCAGTGTTATTTGGATTTGGAGCACGGCGTTCACTTAGGTCTCAGTTGTTCTGCTTCCTTCTAACCATCTCACTCTTTCTCCAGCCAGCCAGCGAGCAAGCTGCTCTCAGGCTCTGGGAAAGGCGTGAGCCACAGAGCGAGCGAGCGAGCGCGCCCGTGGGGAGGGGAGGCCTCCCCACTAATATCTGTAACGCCATCAGCAATGTAATTTGTGCGGAATGTTCATTTTGTATTGGTGTTCTCCCTGTGCCAAAAATGTGCGCTTGATTGCATAGAGTGGGCTCGTTGACGGAGCAAGGTGTGACCGCTGTCGAGGGGCGGAGGAGGGTGAGGGAGAAGGAGAAGTTCAGCTCAGGCCAAAGCGTGGGGGTGGGGTTTTTATATATAGATGGATATATGGATAGAGAGATATATAGCTCTCGATCTCTTCCTCACCCCCCAGGCTGTTTTAGACTGCAAAGGCGCCGCGCGCCGCGATGAGTGTTAAATAGATGGCTAATTACGCGTATGAAAATTAAACATCAGTGTTATGCTAATAGGGCCGCCTTCAGCTGTGGATCAGAGCACTTGAGACTAGCATTTAATCAAAGGAATCAGTAACCAATACTGCTGCACGTGTGAACTTTCCTCAAGATCATCATCTCTCCATCCCCGCCGCCGAGCGGCTCCTGGGTCCCGCGCGCCCAAGCGAAATGATGGATGCGGGGCGGGGGGGAGAGAAATAATTAGCAGGCGCTTTCTAATTATTTAGACGACGAAAAGTCAGTTGGGATTCAGCCCAGAAGGCCTTTGCCTGGCAGCGGCCCTGAAGCGCCCCCCACACTATCGCCACCCCCCCGCACCCCCGACAGCCAACACTTTGGTTCTGGTTGGTCAGAGAGAATTTGGCAAAGTGGGAAGAGGCGGGGATCGGGCTTCGACTTTTTAAGGGAACGGGATCAGGCCAACACGCAGGTCGCTTCCGTCTCGGGGTGGATTGGTGTGTAGATCGGGGAGGAGTATTACTCTGGTTGAGCTCCCCCCCCGCGCCCCCGGAAGCACAAAACAGCTGGCCTTTGGCTATCTGCCCTGGAAAGGAAGCTGCTGATTTATTTCCCCATTCCAAGCTGAGCAGGCCTGTTGTTAGAGGAAGAGCCAGCTTCCCAGTGACACAGAACTCTTCGTCAAAGTTTGACTTGGGAAATGTAACCCGAAAAGTACTTCTCATGGTGGACCTCCTGCTCGCTAAGGATGAAAAACTGAGAACCCTTCCTTCACCCCAAACACTGAAATCCTGATTGTGATTACCAAAAGGTGGTAGAAGGGAACTGAGGGGTAAGGGATTCCCGTTAGGTTATTATTCTTTGTTTGTTTTTAACAGGGGTCTCAAGACAGCAAAAGGCATTTTCTCACCCGTTTTGGCTCAGCAGCCAACACTGCGTTTGCTTTCCATACTGTCTGACGAAGAGTTCTGTGCTCGCGCTAAAGTCGGCACAGTTTTTCAGCTGACCAAACCAAAAACATGAATGACAGCCCCATCCCCGAAGGTTCCCAGGTAAACCTGTGAAAAGCAGCTTCTTCTGAGGTCTCCTGCATCCCCATCCTGCGGAAAAAAAGGGGGCGGTGGGGTACCTTCTTTGCCAGAGAAGGGGACCGTGAAGATCTCTCCTCCCCCCTTTCCTTAAGATAAGCCACAAAGCCTTTGTATTGGGTAGGGCAACTACATCAGCTGCCCCTTTTGGGGGGACGAGGGAGAGCTGCTACATAATGGATCCCCTAACACGTGCGAAATTGATCAGATGCACCCTCCGTGGAACATCCCAGCCCCAAATGCACGCACACACCTGACTATATACCACAACAACTTTGCAAAAGCAGGCTGGTGGCAGTTGCTGTTTTCTTTATAAGCAGCGAGACATGGTGAGCTTCAAGCGGTGCTAACCATTTCTGGACACGCACGCACGCACCTGTGTCCCAGTTACTGGTCCTAATACAGTGGTACCTCGGGTTAAGAACTTAATTCGTTCCGGAGGACCGTTCTTAACCTGAAACTGTTCTTAACCTGAAGCACCACTTTAGCTAATGGGGTCTCCTGCTGCCGCCGCGCGATTTCTATTCTCATCCTGAAGCAAAGTTCTTAACCCGAGGCACTATTTCTGGGTTGGTAGAGTCTGTAAACTGAAGCGTCTGTAACCTGGAGCGCCTGTAACCCGAGGTACCATTGTATAATATCTGAAGAAGCTGGACGATCTGTTCCCATCTCTCTGTGAGAGACCCCCTCAGAGAGGGAGATCTGCACGGGTGGGAGGGGGTCTGGAGAGAGAGAGAGAGAGAGAGAGAGAGAGAGAGAGAGAGAGAGAGAGAGCCCTTCCTCTCTCTCAATCCATCTGATGTTCTGACATCAGGTTGGTGGCGCTGCTAGAGGTAGTAGATAGCAAAATCGTTTGGAGACGTCAGAGGGGTCCTGGAGCCTGGGATCTTTCCCTCTCCATAGGAGGGGTTTTTGCGCCCCTCCTTCCTCCCCTGGGGGCCAGGGAGGGGTCTCTGGGCGGCCCCCCTCGCGCTGGCCCCGTCCAGCTCGGCGCCGTCGTCTCTGCCTTCTCTCCTTCCTTCCTTCCTTCCTTCTGCTGCTTCTCTCCTTCCTTCGCGTCTCTCTCTCTCTCTCTCTCTCGCTCGCTCGGGTCCAGCAGGCGAGCCCCCGAAAAGCGTCTCCGGCCAATCGCGCGCGATCCTGCCAGGCGGCGGGCCAATCAGCTCGGCGGGCTCATGCATATTCATCGCTTTTGGCTGAGTCAAAGCTTTTAGGCGAGTTTGTGTAGATCTCCAAGCATCATGCCTTAGACTTTTTCAAAGAGACAAACTCCATTTTCTTATGAATGGAAAGTGAAAAGCCCCGGGCCTCTTAAATTGGGTCCTGAGAGAGAGAGAGAGAGAAAGAGAAAGAGGAAAGAGAGAGGGAGAAAGGGAGAGAGAGAGACCCCCCAAAAAGGCAGGCTGGAGGAAGAGAGAGAGAGAGAGAGAGAGACAGAGAGAGATCGCCAGGGAGAGAGAGAGAGAGAGGCACCCAAGGCAGCGGCGCGCAATGACCATGACTACCATGCCAGAGAGCCTCAATAGCCCTGTCTCCGGCAAGGCGGTCTTTATGGAGTTTGGGCCGCCCGGGCAGCAAATGCCGCCGTCGCCCATGTCTCACGGACACTATTCCATGCACTGTTTACACTCGGCCGGCCACTCGCAGCCGGACAGCTCCTACAGCGCAGCTTCGTCCTTCTCCAGACCGCTGGGCTACCCCTATGTCAACTCGGTCAGCAGCCACGCGGCCAATCCTTACATGAGCTCAGTGCAGTCCTACCCCAACAGCACCAGCTTGGCTCAGACCCGGTTAGAGGAGACAGGTACGTGCCTGCAGAGGGGAGGGGAGCTGGCTGGGTTCTGTGGGGAGAAAGGGGGAGGAAACGGGGGGAGGGGGAGGGGAGGGGGGGCTCTGGGAAGCACCAAACGACACCCCTCCCCAGAAAAGAACAAGATCTGAAAGGGGGGAAGGAATCTCGACGGAAGCAAAACATCATCATCATCATAATAATAATAATAATAATAATAATAATAATGCTATCAAGCTACACCCCCCCTCCTCCTTCCCAGTCCTCAAGAGAGCAAGCAAATTCCTCCAGCCAAACCTCCAAGATCTCTGGAGTTTGCACACAAAGGCACCCCGTGCCCGGCTGGCAAAACCCAGAAAGAAATTCCTTCTCTCCTCTCCTCAATCTCTCTCTCCCTCTCTCCACCCCCCCCCCCAGATGTGCGCCTATTAGGCTCGGCAATTATTTATTGCGTAGCGCTATAAACAATGTATGCAATTAAGGGTAATTAAACCTAAAGTGCCGCCGCCTGTAAAAATAGCAAACTTTCTTTCTTCTCCGGCGACCGAGCCTCCGGGACTCAGCAGCCTCTCTGGAGTTGCCGAGCAGCAGCAGAAGAAGGAGAGGAGGAGGAGGAGGAGGAGGAGGAAGAGGAAGAGGCAGCCACCGGGCTCCGGGGCTCCTTGAGAGTGGCGAGGAAAAGGAGGAGGAGGTGAAGGAGGGTTGCTTGACACGGCTGCTCCCGGGGCACCTCCAAGGCCAACGGATTTGTTGGGAGGAAAATTTGGGGCCCAGGATTGCCTTCTCATCAGCACCATCAGCATCGCTGGTCATTCATTGCTCATCCCTCCATCCATCCCTCCATCCATCCAGTCATCCAGTCCCTCACTGGCCCCCTTTCTTGCTTCTTGCAGGGGCCGAGACGGAGAAAAGCACCGTGGTGGAAGGCGGAGAAGTGCGCTTCAACGGCAAAGGGAAGAAAATCCGAAAGCCCCGGACTATTTACTCCAGTTTGCAGCTGCAGGCTTTGAACCGGCGGTTCCAGCAGACTCAGTACCTGGCTTTGCCCGAGAGAGCCGAGCTGGCCGCCTCCTTGGGGCTCACCCAGACCCAGGTAGGCAGCGCCAGCAGCACCTGCATCCCCAGAGCATCCTTCGCCCGCTCAGCCCCATCCCTGAGCCCCGAGCAACTTCCTGGCGGCCTCGCCTGCCCGCGGCCCTCTCGGCTCGCCATCCCTCCCGAGGCCCAAGAGGCAAGATCCCGGGGGAAGCTGGGCGGGGTAGGTGGTGGGACTGCTGCTGCCTGGCGGTGGGGCAGAGGGCCCTCCGAAGCATCAGTCGAAAAAGACCTTCTTCTGCTCCACTGCTGCCCCACCACCAGACCATGTTCGCTCCCCTACCTTCCCAAGCGCGCTTAAGATTTAGGAAACCCCTGATCTCATTGATGTTTCCTCAAGAGCTTGCCATAAAAAAGTCGGTCGATCTCTCTCTCTTTCTTTATCTAGCTATCTTTCCAACCCCCGCGTTAAAATTCCAAGGAGGGGCACTGGAGAGTGGCATGCCCATTTTTAAGGGCAATTCTGGGGAGAATGGTGTCCCCAGTAATAATAGCTGCCCTTATCCTATGCCTGGCTTACTCGGTCTTCCTGAACCCAGTGGAACTAATTCCCCTCCCTCCCTCCAACAAACAAACAAACAAACAAACAAGCAAACAAAGGTGCCCAGGTGATGTCTTGAAGATGTAGGTGTTTAGATCTCCATTTCTGAAGGATCTCACCATCTCCTCCAGCGGTTTAATTGTCCATCTTTCAAGTCTTGGAGGATCCTATTTGGTTTGGGTTAATAGAAGGCTCCTCTCTCCCTCGAATCACATACAAAGGCGCGCGCCCTTATCTTCTCAACCACCATCAAATCTTCACCTTTGTCTATCTGAGAAAGATGTACAGTGTGTGTGTGTACTTGTCACCCAAATAGACTGATCCCCGTTGCAAAATGCGATTTTTCTTATTCTTTTTGTTTAAGTTGCTCCAAATAAAATATTTCATTTGTCTAGACTTGGGTCCCTCGTGGGCTTTGGAACCTGGGAGATCCGAGGCCTTTTGCCTCTGTGATGTATCACCCTCCTGAAACTTGCTTCTCTTGGAGCAAGGCCGTCCCACCTTCCTTGTGGCGCAGGAACTTTAATTAAGGATGGCGGCGTGATTTCAGTAACTGTAGTTAGGATTGTCTTTAGGATTCCTAGGCCTTAAAAACCCCCCAAAAACTCGGATGTTGCCTCAGATGGAAACTAACAGGCCTTCCTGCTCTCAACCCATGTATATATTTTTTAATTTTTTAAAAACTGTCCTTGTGGCTCCTCGAATGACCCACACACTTCGCTGGTGGTACATTTACGCATTTGTTTTGGGGGAGCTATTTTTGTTTTGTTTTGTTTACAGATGACCTAGTGCGGGGAGTGTGGTTTTTAGCTCCGCTAAAGAAAGGGGAGAAGTTAGTAGTGCGCCTCCATTTCCGGAAATTTGGTCCCCCGAGCGAAAGACGCGCGTTGGTATCAATCAAGCGTCCCTCCCTAGGGGTGGGGGAATCACAGCCAAGCGTTGCCTTGGGCCTTGGGCCTGGTACCGTATTTCTCCGGACAGAGACCCTCTTGGCCACTGGGTGCCCTTTTTCCTGGTGCCTCCCGGATTCTGTCTAGCTTGTCTTCTCTGCTGGCGCCTTCAACTTTCGTTTTTCTCTCTCTCCCCACCCCTTTGGGGACAGGTCAAGATCTGGTTCCAAAACAAGCGCTCCAAATTCAAGAAACTGATGAAGCAAGGAGGGGCCGCTTTGGAAAGCAGCGCACTGGCCAACGGCAGGTCCCTGTCTGCCAGTTCCCCCCCAGTGCCCCCAGTTTGGAACACCACCTCGACGTCGGGTAAGACCTCCACTGGGACCCCGGCCACTTACATCCCCAGCTACACGTCTTGGTACCCTTCGGCCCACCAGGAAACTATGCAGCAGCCTCAGCTGATGTGATTGGGGGTTTTTTGGAGGGGTTTTTCTTTCGGGTTTGGTATTTCGTTCGTTTTTGGTTTTGTTATTTTTTTTTATTTTTTAAATAATAATAAGAAAGAAAGAAAAAGTTGAACCAACAAGCCGATCTCCCCGTCGGCACCAACCAGAATACTTAAAAGAAAAAGAAAAAAAATTACTAAACACCCCACACAAACACGCGCTCGAACACTGTGCTTAGTTTGGGGAAAGCGCGCGCACGCACGACCCAAGGAGCTTGAGAAAAGGCAACGTGGGAAGAGGCGCCAGCCAAAAAATTTTAAAAATAAAGGAAAAAAGGACACGCCACGCGCGGACAGTCTTTGGGAAAGTCCTCCTGGGCGCAGCCGCTGCTGAGCTGCCGGGCGAGGCAGGCACAGATGCGACGCGGGGCTGGTTCCCAGTGCAGACAGCTGACGCGGCAGCCACGGATCGGCCCGAGAGCAGCCGGACAACAGCCTGCCAGCAGCGCCGGAAAAAACCCTCGGCTTAGTTGGACAATCAGGAAAAAAATATGAGAAGAATCTGTTTGTACCAGGAAGAGGGGCGGGGAGGAATCTATGTCCTCTTTCTTGTCTGTCTCTCGTGTCTGTTCTAATGAAATGTAGGTCATTCCCTTCATCTCCAGTTTTCTGGTCTCCGAAAAACGGGACACAAGTCGTCTTTCTTTCTTTCTTTCTTTCTTTCTTTCTTTCTTTCTTTCTCTTTCCTTCCTTCTTTTCTTTCCATTCCCCCCGCCACCTCCCACAATGTTCGTTGTTAGTCCTCGGTGTATATTTTTTTTTCTTCTGTCGAAGGGGAAAGGGGGGATTTTTTTTTTGTTTAAATTATTATTATTTATTGACTTTGAAATCTACCACTATGAGAGTCCTAAGCATTTTTCTATAAAAAATAATAATAATAAACTTACGGGCAGATCTGGTTTGCAGAAGTGACGTTGTTTTCATGCTGTTTGTTTCAAAGTCGAAGACCTCGCACACATACTAGGGAGGAGATGCTCAGGCGCTCAGTTTAATTTTAATTTTAATCTGTGTGCATTCGCTTTTCTGTTTCGGGAAGGTGTGGGGCAGACCGGAACGGGAGCATTCGGGTTTCACACACGCATTTATGGAGAGATCTATTCCCCCACCCGCTTAGCGCTCATCTCACGTTAATTATAACTGAGAGAGAGAATTAAAAAAAAAAGGGGGGGGGGGAGAAATAAATCAAGGTAGTTTGCTTTGGAAGCAGAGTCAGGCCAAGGCGTTGTTTTCTTTGCTTTTAGCGAAGTAACCGTGCCCGTGTTCAGGCAGCTACCTTTAATGAACCAATTGACTAGATGCCAATTGGGCTTCGCAGCTTTAAATCTCAATTTCTTAACGCCACAGAATTATCAATGTGAAATCTCCCTGCGCTTATTTTCAAGTGCAACCTTTGGTCGCTATACATTTTTTTAAAAAATAAATAATAATAATATTGTCCTGTGAACACGTTGCACAAAAACTAGCTTTTTTATTGTTTTGGGTTCTTTCTCCCACACACCCCGCATTTTTAAAATTTAAATCGGGCGTGGCTACAATATATGATGCTTTGTGAAAGCTGAGATTCTTGGAGATTTTGCCTGTGGACAAAAAACCAAACCAAACCACCCTCTCTGGCGCTCTATGTCGGAAGATGCGATACTAGTCTTGGGATTCCGCGCTGTTGCTTTAGTGCTCTAAAATGTCAATGTTTAGTTTTGCATTTGAGGATATTAACTTATTTCATTTTTTTCGTTTGGGGTGGGGTGGAGGAATAAACAACAACAAAAAAAGGATGAAAACACACACACACACACAAGCCCACTCAACGCCGCCCTGATTCAGTCACCGTCCTGGCCCTGCCCTAAAAATATTTGCACACACAATATGATGAAAAGTTTCTTTTGATAGTGTGAAATTATGTTTTGGAAGCGGGGGGGGGGGGAGAGCCCGTGCCATGTTTCCTGCCGGGGGCGGATGATGAAGGGACACGGGGACTTTAGGTCATCCTATCCGTAGTCGTGAAAAAACGAAGAAAAAGGCAGTTGACTGGTTGGAAACGTGACCTGCGGTGGAGAGAATCATTTGTAACTTGGGTTGTTCTGATGCGCGCAAGGGTTAAAAGGAAGAAACCGCAGGATCTTTAATGCTCAGTCCCTAACGAGGCATTGTTGAGTGTGTGGAATGAAATCAAGGGTGAGCTGTGCGCTCAGGATCCTGGTTCCTGCATCCATTCTGGATGCGCTACGGTGGTCGGATGGAAACAAACCACATTAAATGCGCGACGGAAACGCTCAGTTCTGAAGTGAGAAGCCCGCGCCGGATCTTCTGCAGGGCATTAAGGGAGGCTCTCTTGCAAATGGAAACGCAGGGCGCAGGGGCGACGCAGCGCAACAGTGCGCGTGCATGTGTGCATGGGGTAAGAAGCCCAGACCTGATCTGGGCTGCGATCTACTACAACGCTTTTCTTTTGCTTGTTCCCCAACTCCCACTACGATCTTGAATTTATGGTTGCTTCTATAAATAACTCTCCAGCGAGCTAAGGGCTGAAATATGGAGAGACTTTCCTCCCAGGCACCTTTCCAGGCAAGGTGCTATGTTTAATTCCATCCTAGGCGATCGCCTTTCCCTTTGCGGGGGCGGGGGGGGGAAGTAGTGAGTGCGCGCTTGCGGTAGGTCTTCGCTCAGGAGGCAGAACAGGTGCTAGCTAGGGAAAAGGTCTGCGGTTGCCGCCTTAGAGGAAAGCAAGAGGAACTGGGACGGGGGGGGGTGAAATGGGCAAAAAAAGACGGGCTTGCCTCTGGTTTCAGAGGCACCGAGGTCTAAGAGCTGAGGTCCTGCGGGATTGCAAAAGAAATAGAAATCCTGAGGTTTACCACCGCAAATAGCGATATATTATTATTATTATTATTATTATTATTATTATTATTATTATTATTATTATAGCGTATGGCTCGGGACAGCTTGGAGCACACGTGTGTGTGTGTGTGTGTGTGCAGCTTCTCGCCCCTTTTGCTGCCCTGAATTTTAGCTCTCCTCTTTTTTTATTATTCCTCCCCCAAACAACCCCAAAGACGCGCCGCCGCTTGTCACTACCTCCTGCACCGTTTCGTCAAGCGCAAACTTTTCAGCGGAGGAAATTGGCAGCTTACACGCGTTTCCATCCCTAAAACACGATGCCGCCTCTCTCTGTTTAAGCATCCAGGAGGCTGGGACCGGCTCCAGCGGAGCCTTCCCCTCGGGGACGCGCATCTGTTTGGACAGCAGTTCTTGGGAAGGGAAGGAGAACCTGGAAGAAAGGAGATGGGGGGGGTGCGGGGAGAGAAAGATTTCTATGGGCATTGCACATGTATGTGCGTATGTAGGCAAGCATGCACGGGGGATGACAAACTGGGTCTTTGATCTGGGTAGCAGAAAGCCTAGTTTCGCCATTGCAAATGCGCCTGGGCAAGAAAATAAAACCGAGATTGGGGTGGAGGGCAGCGAGGAAGGCGAGGGATTGAGGAAAGCGGTGGATCACCGTTTGGGAGGTGGTTTTACTGTCTTTCTCTATGGGTGGTCTCTCTGTATGTGAGAGATCAGGGGAGGGGATGGCTTAGGAAACTTTGGGCGCCTTGTCCATGCTTTTGCGCCTTGCGCATGGTTTTGGAAGATCAAAGCGCCACCGCTTTTGGAGAAGAACAGCTCTGTGTGTGTGTGTGTGTGTGTGTGTGTGTGTGTGTGTGTTGGTTCCTTCTTTGCTCATCAGGACAAGACAAAATTCAAGAGATATTTCTGAGGCACACCACCGAAGTCTCTGAAGAATGCATTATGTCCCTCGACCCCCTCCCACCCCACATCCTCCGCTTAGTTGTTATTAAAAATGAATAAACAACCAACCAACCAACCCACATAAGCCTTCAGATTCATCACCCCAGAGCCTATTTCCCCATTGCAGGGAACTAAAGAGGAGTTTGCGGAGCTGCACGTGGGGCCTGTCGTAGTTTGGTACCTCGGGGCAAATGGCAAGCGAGATGCGTCACTCGGGCAAACTCCGCCGGCAAAGTTCAGTATGTCCTACCAAGCGGGCGGAGGAAAGCAAGCAAAAGAAAGATTAAAACTAGATAGATCACCGCTGGGATCAGGACCCAGATCCCAGAGCCAGGGCTTTCCCGCCGCCTTGGCAAGATCATCTTTGCTCTGTGTTTCTGAGACAGAGAAGGAAGTTCCTTCTCTCTTTCGCTCCCCCCCACCCTTTCCTCCAAGCCGAGGATTGCATCCGTTTGCAAGTTCCCTATGGGGTGAGTGGGTGGGGAGAGGAGGAGGCAAAAGTGGGTGGGTGTTGCGGGGGTGGGGGAGTAGGTTTCCGGGAGGCTGCTGGAGGAGGAAGCGAATGATAAATTGTATCGATTTTTGTTTTGACACGCACCCATTTTTCAATTCTGGGCGATGAGTGATCAAATGATGCGGCCCTCTCTGGCTAATGTACTTGGGAGAGAGACGGAAAGCGGGAGGGAGATAAGGCACCATAGTGCGGTGTGTGATTGTGTGTGTGTGTATGTGGGGTGGGGGGTGGACGGACGGGGGTGGGAAGGCACCAGAAGGAACTGAAGCAGCTTGGAGGGGAGAGAGACAAGCCAGGCCGTGGGAGAATCCCAGCCCGCCGGATTCCCCGGGGAAGAAAGAGAGAAGCTGCCCCCAGGGGCTTCCTGAAAGCTCATTGACTGGTTTCCTAGATCCCCCCGAAGACAAAATCTGGCCGCCACCCGGTGGTTAGCAGAGACGCTTGAACCACACATGCCGGAGCCGGTGGTGGCCGCTTTGCGCGCGCCCCTCCGCTTCACCTCCGGGAGAAAGCCTGACGCCGAATCCAGAGGCCCCCTGTCTGAACGCCAGAGCGAATGATTCGGAAAACAAAACCGAAATCCAACCGCGATGGTCAAGCAAACTTCTGGCTGGGTTGCTCTCCGACGCTGCGGCTCCTCTTAATTCAATCAAGGTCTTGCTAAACCGTCCAAATGGAGAAATTATTAGTTTTCTCCCAACGAAGGCGGGCTCGAGTTAGCGCCTATTATAACTGTACATTTGCAAATGTTAATCTCACCACAGACCTAATTAATTCTGCCTTGTTACTGACAAGCAGTTCATCAAATATCTGATTCGAAGATGTTCGTAATGAGGATATTAATTAAATTCTGAATCATCCGAAAGGGCTTCTATTGAAACAATACCTCATTACAATGATTAAAAACTGATTTCGAATATTACGCCTTTCCCACCGTTCTCTCTCTCTCTGCAAACACAGAACCCTCCCGGATAAATCTGCCCACGGCAAAAAAATATAAAATATAAAAATGAATTACAAAATGTGCAATTTAGGGATATGCATTTTCCCCATTTTGGGGTGGGGTGGGGGTTGAGGAAAGGAAGCGCCAGCCCCTCGTTTCCCAACACTTCTGCAATAGGTTACACGCAGCTTAATGATAATCAAAATGACTTTTTCCCCCCTCTCCCCCCCCCAGCTAAAAAAGACCCCAAAGTGCGCGTACAGCTGCAAAACCCAAGAGGGTCAGCATCATTTCACTGTATTCTCTTCTTGATTACAAGCCGAGCCCATCAAACACAACATAATTACAGTAATTTCAGGTTTATTTATTCTAATGCAGTTTCCCCATCTCTCTGGTAATTATGAGCAATTTTTTCGCCCAGGGAATCTTTTTGCATTAACAAAAGAGATAACGCACTGAAAGCCAAATTTGCTGTGCATTGAGAATGGGGAAGAAGAAGAAGGGAGGAGAGAGAGAGAGTGAGACAGAAAGAAATAAAATAGGTGCGAGAGAGCTGCCATCCCTTCCCGCTCCATTCTCTGCTCTGCAGAGTGGAGCGCAGCAAATTGCCTGCAGGTGTGCGGAGCCCGGGCTGTCAAGGGGGGGGGGTTAAGAAAAAAAAGAGCGGACTTCCAAATTAGCAAATGCACAATGTTGAAGTAATGAAGACCGACTTAGCAAAATTGCCAAACAACAGATACCTCTTTAATATGTCCTGCTTTAAAAAAAAAATCTTGACACACACTCCCCCATCCCCATATCCACCCACAACTCTTTCGTGTTAAAGAACCCCCTCAATAGCTGGGGACTTGTCAGTCTCCCACAGCAAAGCCCAGCTGCATCTCTGCATTTTCAATCAGTCCAAAATATAAATCCCATCCAGATTACATCCATCTGCCTTCTTCCCATTCTCTTTCTTTCTTTCTTTCTTTCTTTCTTTCTTTCTTTCTTTCTTTATATTTCCCCACACGCAACACACGCGTTTCCCACTCGCGTATGACCAAAGGAAATTCTCGACTAGTCCCTGCAGACGATTTAGCCATCGTCTTTCACCCATGAGCAGATTCTTAGAAGGGGGTGCTGTGCGAAGTCGTCCCCACCACCTCCTCTTGAACCCATCTGCACCTACCCACATGCGAACCTTGGGTATGCCCAAGTAAATGTTACAGAAGAGAAAGCTCTTTAAATCAGTGCAAATGATCAAAGAAGAGAGAGAGAGACAGAGAGAGAGCAATCAAGGAAGGGGGCGACGGGAAACGGGGGGTAGGGGCTTCCTCAACTTTACTTCTTGTCCTCTTTTTGCTATTAAAAGCAGGTAGGTGAAAGGAAAGTGCGGGGGGCCTTATCGTTGTAAATGGAGGCCCCCCACCCTTCTCCAATGTCAGCCTCTCTCGGTGGCTGCGCGCACCACACCGTCACGCTTGTTCTCCACGGATAGCCACTGCCCCTCTCTTGTTACCTACACAGCTTTACTTCAAGAACGGAGACACAAACCAAAAGGTGGATCCGGGACATATATAAATATATATATATATTCAACAACTCGCAGAGTCCTCGAAGTCCAGCGCGCGCCCCTCCCCGTCTTTACCTTGGTATACTATATAAACCTTCAGGGATTGAGCACCCGTTTCTGTCCCCGCGCCACTCCTCCCCACCCGTCCTCATGCAACACACACACACGCACACACACACACACACACACACACACACACAATAATCTTGACACAACTGACAAGAAGTCTTGGATGAAGAATTGGTTGATGCGCCATCAGCTCCTGCGCCTTTTCTCCTATCCCGGAGCTGGGAAGGTGGAGAGGCAGGAAGCGTCCATGAAAGTGGGGGTTGTTATGTGGCGGGGGGTGGAAAGAGGAGAAAGAAAAGAACTGAAAATAAAATAAAAAAATAAAAAAGAGGGAAGCCGTGTTATCCCCCGCCCGGTCCCGTCCCGTCGCGTCCCCCCAACCACACTTAACTTACCTTCGGTGTCAATTTTCCTGCAATCCCCATTCGCTTTTGCTTTATTGCAAAAGGTTGGAACCAGCACGTTGGTAGGAAAAAGTTGAGGGGAAGAGGTGAATAGAGGGGTCGGGGTTAGGTTGGGGAGGCTGGGGGGGGGGAGAGTCTTGCCACAAGAATAAATATCCAAAGGACTCCCAAAAAATGTGGGCTTGAGGTCCCTGGGAACCGAAACTCAGCCTCTGAGCGCAGGAGGATTTTTCGCAGCCCTCCTCTTGCAGAATATCACTGAAATTTTCTGCTATATAGCCTCTGTCTTTATAGCTGATGGGAAAAAAATTGCAGATTATTAGCATAAATGTTTACTCTTCATTACGCTGATGACATTGTGCACTCGAGATCTTGGTAATCTTTGGGAAAATTATGAGTAATTTTTAAAAATTTTAAAGCAGCAGCAGTTACCGTGCAATTCAGGCTAATTCTGCGTAGGCTCCGAACGGATATAATTATCGAGGAGTCAAGATGTTATGCTAAAAACTATGCATTGATATTCCCATTTATTATGTACATACAACTTTGACAATGTTGATGCTTGAAATAGCAGGAAATTGTCTTGCGCAAAAATTACAGTCCATATTAGGACATGTGAAATTGCGAAGAATTATATAGTAATTGCAGGCTTTCAGATGGGAGAGCCAGAATGCTCAAACTAGTGCAAATGTGGATAAAATTACAGATCAGAGCAAAAATTAGGGGAAAAGGGGGTCTGGGATTTTTCAAGTTGGCTATAGGATTCCGGAAGTGTCTAATGCCACATGATTGCTACAGCTTTAGGGGAGATATTCATGCCTCAAATAGCTCTTTGGCCAGAGCTGCTTTAATTGGATTTCTTGGGTGTTCTTTTCACCCCCCACCCCCTTCAAATAGGGCCAAATGAGCAAATCGCCTGCCCAGTGGCATTTTTTTAAAAACCCCAGGCCCTCCCCCCGACCATCAACTCTCCCCCCCCAGCCCAAGTTACAGAGGGAGCTTATTCCCTTCGCTCAGGTTGCGTTCCAGGGTGACACCCCCATTGGAAAAAAAGTGGGTGGGTGGGGGTTTAATTACACACCATTACACGCCACCCTGCGCTTTCACCATTCTTTCCCCCACCTACTTTCCCAGCCCCCCCCCGGGCGATGCAAGCACTAGGTGCTCTGACAAGCAGCAGGAGAGGGAGGAAGGGTCTTGGGGGGGGGACGACACGACCGAGAAACCGAGCCGTTGTCCCAGAGGAAGTGGGGTGCAGCTGAAATTAAGGGGAACTGATTGGGGGGGGGGTGCAGGGTGAACCACCAGGCAGCCGTGATCGTTCTGGAGAAGGGTGGGGTTATTTGTGTATCTGAACTAACCAGTCATCGCTACCACCCATCTTGTCCGCTTTTACCAGGGCGGCAGAGGGTTGCGGGGTGGGGTGGAGGAAAACGAGCTCTCTTCTTTCTCGGCCGACCATCTCTCTCTCTCTCTCTCACCCCCCCTCCTGTCATGTGGCCATGTGAGATTCCCTCCCGCCCCAAACCCAGGCGAAATCTTAAAGACAAATAAACGCAGCAACAAGGCTAAAGGTCTGAAAGGGGATCGTTGTTGCTTAAGGCATCTCTCTCCACCCCCAGCCCAGCCCGTCTCTTTCTCTCCCCTGCTGGATTCCAAAAGGTTACCAAAAGGAGGGAAAGAAATGTGTGGCGGGTGTGGATGGGATATTCATGCTGCCCCACTCCCACCCGGGACAATGTGCACGTGTTTTGGAGTCAATAATAATAACAATAACAATATTTAATAATTTTATTATTTATACCCCGCCCACCTGGCTGGGTCTTCGGGATCAGAACGACAATACAGTAATAACAATGGCAAAGGAGAGATGGACGACTTTGATCCTAGAGCACATTCGTCTCCAAGCAGGGTGCGCCCTGATGAACACGTATTTGTGTGTGTGTGTGTACATACATACATATGCATACATATACATATATACAGATATCTATATATATCTGGAAACGCCAGCCGGGTCCTGTCTTCCCAGCTGAGATCTCCCTCGACTCTGCGTCTCCGTTCAAGCAGGACAGCTTAAACGGTGGGTTCTCCCCCCCCCCGCTCTTTTATTTTAAAGCCCCAGGGAGGAACGTGATGCCTTGCAATCTACCAATCGCGGCCAGAAACATTCCTGGTTATGTACACCTTAATTCTCGAGGCGTCGGACCTCTGTTGCTTCCTGGATGCTGAGGCCGCCTGATGAGAGATGCAACCAGCTCCTGCTTGATCCTTTTTCATCTAAGCGCTGAAATGCAACATGCACGCATTCAGCTCTAAATAATAATCACAATATCCCCGTTCTGTTAGTGTGATGAGATGCAAGGTTGCAAAATACGATTGTTGTGGGCCCCCCGCCCCGGGCCACAGGTGCAGTCACTTGTCTCATATTTGCACTCACCGACCAACCCTAAGATAGGTACCATTCAGCCACCAGATACGTCTGTAGCTGCATCCAAACCTGCCCCTGGACCATAAATTATAACGGTATTTTGTTGGCGATTAAACGCATACGGAAAATATGCAGCCTGGCTAAATCTGATACGTCTCCAGTTGGTGCAGGCTCCTTGCCATCGGAAGCCAGGATCAGTTTCACCCAGAAATCAGCGGACAATAGACGGAGCTGCTATTTCGTCCTCCATCGGAAGTTTATTCTTGCTCAGAAGACTACCACTCGGGTGTCTGCTTGCAACAGTAATAAACGATGGCAGTGGACTGTTGTTTCCCTTCGTTTCCAAGCGTGTTGGTATTTCACCAAAATACTGAACTGCCTGGAGAGACAGAAGGTGCATTAGTACACCAAACAAACAAAACTCCTGCGTTGCAACCTGGAGGAAGAGATTATGGGGAAGCCTTTAAAAAACGCCTCCTCCAACGCACGTTGTGTGCTTGAAGAGATTTTATTATTTATTGGAGAGACTTTATTTGTAAAAACATGCGAGTTTCTTCCAAATTGAGGCCGAGGACCCACGTGTTTGGGGCTGCCCATTTTCGACAAGCTGCAAAATAGGATTTGGTAAGCCTAGCTGGGCATGTTTTTCCAAACCAAAAAAACCCGAAACTCTGGGAAGCTGGGAAATATAGTTACAGACGCGTATTATCACTAATTATGCCAAATTATGCTCCATATACCGGCGAAAGCCAGACAACATTAAGATATATATGTTGGAAGCCGCCCAGAGCGGCTGAAGCAACCCAGTCAGATGGGCGGGTACTATTATCATTATTATTGGACTGGTACCACCATCATAATTATTCCCCTTGCCAGTTTTCTCCTCAAATCGGCTGTGCCTATACGTATGTGCGTGTCTCGTGTGAATCCCTTGCCCACGGCCTCCGCGCGCTAACTGTCCACACACGCCGCCATTACTTCGGAGTAGCCCCCATTCAACCCAGTGGCGGCTTTCTTCCTCCGTGGTAAACGGGCGCAGGAAAAGGCCGAGCCCCGTTAAGGCCGCCGGAAACATCCCGCTCGTAATCTGACCGCCGTGCCCAACGGCGACATGATGGCGTGTCTCCAGAGGCGAGAGTGTTTTCATTGGGCTGCCCTCCCCGCCTGGCGCCTCATGGCCGCGGGGCCAGAATCTTGGCTCTTCTTCCCCCACGGTCGTCGTGGGCTGGTCGGTCCGCCTTGGGACTCGCGGGAAAGGGTGTCGGCTCCACTAGTTCCACGCCGTCGGCTTCCCATTCCCATTTTTTGCCGTCGCTGGAAGGAAGGAGAGCGAGGTCGCCACAGAGACAGGCCGCGGGGGGGGGGCGGCGGCTGAGGCCTTGACAGGCCTCCGTTGTCTCTGAGGGAGCGCGAGTGTGTGGGAAACGTCTCCCTGCGCCGCGCCTGAGGCGGCTGTGGAGACACGAGCAGGCCCCGCCTCCCCGCCGCGGCTTCCTCCCTCCCCGCCGCCCCACAAGCGCCGCTGCCCTTCTTCACCCCACGATCTCTTCTCCTACCCCGCACCCTGCATTTCTTCTTCCCACCCGCCTTGCCCTCTTCAAGCGGGAAGGGCCTTGCCCCGCACGCGATGCCGCCCCCCCAATACATTTTCCCGCCTTTTTGCCCCGCTCTCCTCCTTTTGCCCGTCCTCTTTCAAGGGGAAGGCGATTGAGGACGGATTTTTATTAGGGGCGGGTTTTTGGTGGGTGGGCAGAATCTCAAATTTGTATTGATTCAGGGGGAGCAATTGTTCCCCCCCTCCTACGTCCATGGTTTACGGCTGCGGCGCAGTGGCTTGAGAGAACTTAGGCCCGTTGAAGAGCCCAGGCCCCCTTCGTTGCCCGCCACGAACTGACAGAAAAAACCGGCTCCTTTTCCTCATCTTTGAACCGCAGCGTGTGGGGAATGATAAAATGTCCCGGCTTGCAGGGTTGCTGTGAAGATGGCTGCCGGACAGTGTAGCCAACTCCTAGGGGCCGAAGTCCCTTCCGCCGCCCACCCCCCAATAAAATATTTGAGGGCCGTCGGGCTCCCACCAAAGCTGATGGGGCAAAAGGCATGAGCGCGCCCCGTCATGAGATAACTATGTGGAGCGGGGCTTATCAGGGCCTGTCGGCCGCCCCTCACCCCAATATCTTATTCAAGTTGGCAGATCATGTATATGCGACAGGTTTCCCTCCCCTCATTTTGGTTTTCAGAGAACAATTAGCCCAGAACAGGGTTTGTGGGGGCAAAGCGCCCCCCCCAGCGCTTGGGTTTCGCCTGCCTATCTGTGTCCGCCCCACCCCCACCCGACCCGCCTTTTTCGTGCCAAGGCCCATTGCGTGATTCCCTCTCAGGCTGCACATTCCCCGCCTCGGGCGCTTCGAGGGTTTAGGCCCCTTAATCATCCTGTCTATTTGGCAGCCGCATTCGTCTCCTCCTTTCTTTCTCTCCCTCCCTCTCGCACGGAAGGAGCGAGCGAGAGGGAGGTAGAGAGAGGCCTGGCCTGCTCCAACTCCCGCGCTCTCCGCGCCGCTGCCAGAGAACAAGGAGAGCCACACATTCTCCTCGAGCGGAAAGGTCGCCGCCCCTGGGCCTGGAAGCCCCGAGCTTGCCAGGCCCGGCCTGTTGCCACCTCGCCAGCCGCTTTCTGGGCCAAGAGGCCCTGTCAGGACACCCACCCGCCTCACGCAACAGGCGCACGCGCACTCCGGCAGCGAAAACCAGAATCCCCTGGGGCCTACAAGGTCCAACCCCACCAGCGAGAGGAAGGAAGATGGTGGCCCTTTCCCTCTTCCTACCAACACTGTTGGGGGTTTTTTTGGATGCATAGGAAGGAGGAAACTGTCCAGCAGGGGAAATGAGATGTGGCAGAGGAATAGGGGATTCTTTACTGTGGAAAGCACCTCTATTATTATTTCAATTTATAAACACTACCCTTTATCAAAAGATCCCAGGGAGGTGTCCAACATTAGAAACACATAACAGAGCATCCATAATAAAACATAATAAAAAGCATACTGACAGACAAAATAATAAAATAGCTAATAACAGTTGTCTCCCCGCTCCCACACAGTTTCACAGGCCATAGGCCTGGGTAAAGAGGGTGTTTTTTGCCTGGTGCCTAAAGACATGTAAGGATGGCACCAAGTGAGGCTCTCTGGGGAGAGCTTTCTTCAGTTGGGGAGCCACCACAGAGAAGGCCCTATCCTCACTGCTGATAACTTTATCTGCTTAATACCTCGGGTTAAGAACTTAATTCATTCTGGAGGTCTGTTCTTAACCTGAAACTTTTCTTAATCTGAGGTACCACTTTAGCTAATGGGGCCTTCTGCTGCCACCGCGCCACCGCTGCACGATTTCTGTTCTCATCCTGAAGCAAAGGTACTATTTCTGGGTTAGTAGAGTCTGTAACCTGAAGCGTCTGTAACCCATGGTACCACTGTACACCTCCTAAGCAACAGCCTTCCTTGTTAGGTACAATAGCCTACACTGGGCAAGATCCTTGCTGGCACAATTGTGAGTAGGGCCCCAAAGAACCTCAGTACGAATGGAAAAAAATAACAGAAGAGATGGACAGTCCCCCCCTTGAAGCCTGCTGTATTTCTCTTTGCAGGTCACGTGGGGGTGGGAAAGCTCCAGATTTACACAAGGGGAAGAGAGAACCAAGAAGGGTGTGCATGTGTACATGCATCTAGTCCTTACATTAGGAAGGGTTGCTGAGGGCTTCCATGATCTAATGGACCTGCAATAGAATCATCTATATCTATCTATCTATCTATCATCTATCATCTATCATCTATCATCTATCATCTATCATCTATCTATCTATCTATCTATCTATCTATCTATCTATCTATCTATCTATCTATTATCTATCATCTTTTGCATTTTATATACCATTCTTAAATACTAAAACGAATAAATAATATAGCGTAAAGTTGGGCCTGTGGGTGGGGTCCAGGAGGACAAGTCAATGTATTTGGGATTTGCAAGGTGGGAACTTCAAAAACAAACAACTGGCCTGTGACGAAGATGTCTTATGTTAGTCAGCAACTGAAAGCAACAAGAAGAAAGTTTGAAGCCCCTTTGGTGGTTAGCTGATTTAGCTTCATCAAAATCTTGAAGTGGGGGTTGCCCCTGCTGTGTAACAAACCAGCTAGTTTTGTGCCACTGCGTTTTTCTATTTCTTAGTCGGTCTTTGTGCTATTTTACTTTATTTTTAAATCACAATCAACAGAATATTGTGGACTCTTAAAGACTGACAGATTCATTGGGGCATAAGCCATAATAAATCTGCTGGCCTTTCGGGTGCCTCAATGCTCTTTTGTTGTTTTCTCCTTGCAAACGACTTAAAGCGCAACCCTAGCCATGTCTACTCAGAAGCAGTTCCCATCGAATTCAAATACTTTTTCTCCCAGGTAATCAGGATTAGGAGGGTGGTGGCCTCCGTCCCTCTTTATGTATATATGCTGAATTTTACTAAACCAAAAGGCTGGACTTTCTGCAGTAGAAAAAAAGTGACATTTGGTTCTCACACCCAGGAAGAACCTTTAAGGTGGGCTATAAGGACAACAGACGAACAAAAGCACCTAAATGCATAAAATAACGTGTCGAAAAAATGTCAGCACCCTGAGTGCATATGTACGCAGGCGCTGTGCCAAAAAAAGGTGCCAAATAAATTTATAAATTTATAAACGTTAGCGCGATTTTTCGTGTAGGAGAGAGATTCTTGGCCATTTACACAGGCTACCCAAGCCGTTGTTCTCTGGGCGGCTGGCTAATCCCAGATCACGAACACTTCACCTTCAGAAGCGTGCACACTGGTGCGCTTTTACGCACACGGGAAGAGCGCATTTGGAACCTTCCTTCCCTCTGCGCGCATAGTGAGTGTAGCGCGCCGTGGAACTTCGTGCCTGCCTTTTATCCGTTACCAACACTGCCCAGAAGAGGATCAGCCGCTCCGCCTCGCCGCCGCACTGCCTGGATCCTAACGCGGGAAGCCGCCAGGAGCCTGTCCCGGACTCCCTAAATGTCTGTGGCGCCAGAGAGCGGCGGGGAGGGGCCGAGTCTAGGCGAGCCTGGAGGAGCGTGCTGAGTGATTCATGGCTGCGGCGGAGGCCAGGCTGCCCCCGGCTCCTGTCTTCTTCTGGCTGAGGGGCTTGCAGCAGGGGCACCGCCAAGCCCCACAGAATGGGCTCGCCTCTCCACCCACACAACAATTCAAGGATGCTCCAGGTCAGTTGGTGCGCAACAAGTACCGTGGCGGCAGCGACGGAAAACTGAGTAAGTCTCCCCAAAATAAAGCCCTTTGATGTGTTTTAGACCCGAGCAAAGTGGGAAAAGGGGTCCTGATAGGAAGAAGGCCGTTTTCTTAACGGAATAAACCTGCATCGGGTCTAGCATACAGTTTTGGGTAAGGGTAGGAAGAAATAAAATGGACCACCCTCAGCGTGGATGTTAGGGATAGTGGAGCGCCACTCCAGAGTCTCCTGTAGGCTGGTATCCCGTACCCACTTACCTGGGGGGAAAGCCCACTGATGTAAACGGGACTTCTGAGCAGACACGTGTAGGCTTGCGCTTCTAGTGAATATGTAGGTGTCGGAAGTGGGGGGGAGGGAATAATATCGAAGGCCGAACAAACTCCGGTGCAAACAATAATTTATTTAAATAATCTCTTCATAGTGTAAAAGTAACATCGAGAGATTTTGTTTTGTTTTTGTAATAAATAACCAAGAAAATACCTTTTTATGTTTTAAAGGTTTTAACGACGAACTGGGAAAAATTCAGTAGCTTATTCTTTTTGACAGCGAAGAGAAAAGGTATCAAACAGAATAATTAAAGGATATGGAAACTGCTCAGAGAGAAACAGGATGACGTTATGGCATTAACAGATCTTGGTTTACAAACATAAACAAATACAGGCTGTCCAATGCAACTCTTCACCCCTCTCTATTTATTTTTTTACACCAAGAAGCCAAGGAGGGGAGAAATCGGCACAAAACAGCGTTATTACAAACATATTTTTTCCTCGTGAAAAAAAAGTCCTGCAAACATTAAAAAAAGATAATTTAAACACAGCTGGGTTCTTTTTAATTTTAAATATCTACATATAAAAATTATTTAATCTTTTTTTCCCCAACATCAAAATGAGGTCATCTGCAAAGGCACCTATAAAAAGTTTACAAAAATAATAATAAAAATTAAATAAGAAATTCTGCACTGGCGATTGGATGCGAAATGGGAGAAGAGTGAATTCCCCCCTCCCGCATTTGAAGAATAGAAGGTAGGTAAAAAAAGAGAAGGGGATATATCAAAGAATAGATGGAGCGGATGGGAGGGAAATAACCTTAAAATCTGTAGAGACTTTTTGAGCGAGTTTGTGAGCACAGCTTTACCCGGATTCCACGGTGGTCAATGGGAATGTTGCCAGCGAATTCAAAGACACCTACTGGATTAGGGGTGTTCTGATTTGAAGTGTGTGCGGGAGGATAACCACAGGCCCTGATTCGGTCCCAACTTCAGGGAAGGCTCTCATCTCCCAGCTGGGTATGTAAGAAGTACCACCTGGGAAGGACCAGCGTCGGAGTAACTCCGGAGTGGGTAGCAGCGGGGCGGGCGGGTTGGGAGCAGCTCGGTTCTCCAACGAAGCACCCGGGTATGTACCTCTCTATCCTTTGGGGACAGGAGCGCGGAGTGAACAGGGGGAGCTGGGTTGCGCGCGGCAAACGCGCGGGCGGGTTAGAAAATCGTCCCTGCGCTGACAGCAGCGCCGTGGTGGTGGTGGTGGTGGAGGTGCGGGTGGTGTTGGTGAGGCTGCGCTTGCTGCAGGATCGGGGAGGCGGCTTGCAAGTGGGAAGCAGCGGCGCTCGACGCCTGGTGGTACCACGAGTAGTTGCCCAGGAAAGCAGCCGTCGCGCCCGGGGCGCCGGGGCTGGATCCAGCGCTGCTCCCGCCGCCTCCGCCCCCGCTGCTCATCCGCTGCGGGTGCGGCGCGAAGTCCCAGGCTAGCGTGGTCGACGCCGGAGACGCCGCCGAGCAAGGCGGGGAGCTGCTGCCGCCCGGGTGCTGGTCGGCGGGGATCTCGCCGCTTTTCCACATCTTCTTGAACTTGGAACGGCGGTTCTGGAACCAGATCTTCACCTGGACAAAGGGAGGAGGAGCAGGAAGAGAGACGAGAGTGAGAGAGAGGCCCCTCTCACCAAATTTTTGCGGTCACCAGAGAGCAAGCTCCCCAAAACACACACACACACCTTGTTTAATTTAACTGGAGGAGCCCTTCTCCCAAAGCAGACCCCTCACAGAGAGAAGAAAAGGAGACCGCTGTCTCCAAAAGCAGGCTGGTGGATTCCCCCTGTCGCAGGCTGCTAGGAAAACGAGCAAATCGACCGACTGTTTCGGTGTGAGGTTTGGTTTGGCAACGTGGGAGGGAGAGAGCGGTTTTTAAATAACAGGGTAAACAGTTTTACTGGGTTTTGCTGAGTTTTCAGGCTGCGCGTGTGAGAGGAGGGACACTTGTGCTGTGTTGGTCTTTGTAACCACAGATGTTGTCTCGTGTGTGTGTGTCCCTCCTGATGTGTGCGTTTAGAGGTAGGGATTTCTGATATCAGCCATTCTCAGAAGTCCCCCCCCCCCAAGTATGTTAGATGCCTTTTAAAATGGCATTCTTTTGTTTCCCCTAGTTTCATTCCCGCCTGTCTCCCTGACCAATACCAGATATAGTATCTTCCTTTCTTAAATGTGCACTAACAGCCTTTGAGAAAGGGAGGCTCGGTGTGCTCTTAGCACTGCGTTGCTCATCCAGATCGAAAGGAGGTTTAAATAACGCTGAATAACTTTGCTTACTGAAAGATGCCAGATAAAGAGGGGAGGAGGGGTGACTTTTCTTCCACGTGTACAATGAAACAGGATACTTCGTGAAATGAGTGTGTTGGAGACAGAGAGGCTAACAGCTAAACCCAGAAGCAAAGAGGCGCGCTTAATCAATGCGCACCTAAACTCTGTGCTGCGAATAGATCACAAAAAGGAGGATCTGGCCTATGATCCGGTTCAAGTCACATTAACTCTTCCACTGAAAACAAAGACATGCTTAAATCTTCCCCCACTGCGATCGACGGGGCTTAAAAACTGCGTCAAGATCCCACCCATACGTTTGAAACAGAATTATTTCGCGTGTTACAGCTTCTGCTGCGCCGCCCGAGCGTGGTCTGTCTGAGCAAGGCTGCCCGGTTACAGGTGGTCTATATTGTACAGGCCAGCCGCTTTTCTGCGTTCACGAAGGGCAACACTACCAAACAACAATAAGATGGTGGGCACCTCTGCTTGGATGAACCTCCTCTGGAAAAAACCACACCTTCCGGACTGCCGCTGGCAAAAAAAGGCTGGAATGGTCGCTATGCAATAAACTAGCCAACGTGGTGGGACCCGACGTGAAGCCTTCACGCGTCAGAGTGCAAGCCGCTTCTGAGCCTTCTTTCCTTACCTGAGTTTGGGTGAGGCCTAGGGAGGCTGCCAGCTCGGCTCTCTCGGGCAGGGCCAGATACTGGGTCTTCTGGAAGCGTCGCTGCAGAGCCGCCAGCTGGAAGCTGGAGTAGATGGTCCTGGGCTTGCGCACTTTCTTGGGTTTGCCGTTGACTATCCGGATCTCGGGCTCGCCTTCTTCTTTCTCGGCTGCAAGGGAAGGGAAAGCACCGTGAATAACGAGGCACCCCCAGCGGCATCACCCACCACCGCCACATGCCAACCTCTCCTGGGTGGCGGGTTATTATAGCTTTGCCTCCCACAAGTAGCTATGTTCAGCATGGCTCCCCGCACTCGTCTAACCTTGGAGAGAGCAGGCGCGCAGCGGAGAGAGAGAAAGAGCGCTCCTACTGCCAGGATACCTTCCAACCCAACCAGTTTATTATTATTATTATTATTATTATTATTATTATTATTATTATTATTTAGCAACCACGTGCTGCTCCTCTTCTGCGTGTGCTTGACGGAAAAGTCAGCGCAGGGCGCCACACTTTCCCAAGCAAATTTCCCACCGCCCCCTCAACCCTCCTGGGGGGAGCTGGTTCTTACCAGGATCGTTGCTGACTGGGGACGTCCTTGCCCCGTAGGTTGCATAGGAGCTGTAAGAGGCTGAGTACCCCAGGTCGTAGCTGCCGGCTTTGGTGGAGTAAGGCACCGCGCTGATCCCGCTCGGGTGGTACTGGTAGGAGCCCATCTGCGCGTACGGGGACCCGCTGCCCGCGTTGCTCCCGGCGCTTCCTCCTCCTCCTCCTCCTCCGTGGTGCTGTTGCTGGTTGGTGTAGTAGCTGCTGTCCGTGGCGGTGGACACAGGCAACGTGGGAGACTCCTGGGGTTTGTGTAAGCTGTGGTGGTGGTGTTGTTGCTGCTGCTGCTGGTGATGGTAACTGCTGGAGGTAATCTGGTTGGAATGCATATCTGAGGCGAGGCTGTCAAAGACCCCCGTCATCCTGATCCTCTCTCCCCGCCCCTTGCTCCCTCCCTCCCTCGCTCCGAGGATGCAGGAGGGCAAACCAACAGCGGGGAGGGGGACCACGAGAGAGAGAGAGAGAGAGAGAGAGAGAGAGAGAGAAGGAAAAAGCAGGTCTCCTCTTTGGCAACAGGGCGCGCGTGGAAAAGTTACAACGCGCCTCTCTTTCTTTCTTTTCTTTCTCTCTCTCTCTCTCTCTCTCTCTCTCTCTCTCTCTCTCTCTCTCTCTCTCTTCCTCACACACCCTGGGGTTCGCCTTCTTGAAGCAGACTGGAAACCCCAAGCCCAAGAAAAGAGATCACTGCTGAGGATCCCTTTGCACCAGAGGAGGCGGGCAGGAGGCCGCCGTTGCCATCGCCTCTCCAAAGCGCCAGGGCGCGTTTGCGCGCACAAGACTTTCCCCCCCGTGCGCGCTGCAAGCAGCAGCAGCAACAGCAGCAGCAACGCCTCCGCTTCTGCAGCTGCTTTAGGATTGTCTGCGTCTGCTGGGCACCGTCAGGCGGGCATTTAACACCGGTCACGTGAGGGCGGGCGACGTCACCTAGCAACAGCCAACCAGAGGTTGCGGTCGCGTTGTAGTGCGCGCTCTCTCTCTCTCTCTCCCCACGCCCTGCTTCTCCTCTTGGCTTCCCGGGGCGGTGGAGGCGCCTTGCAGGTGACACACACAGAGAAGAGAGGGTGGGAGGAGGAGGAGGAAAATACACCCCCCTAAAAAAAAAATAGTGTCTCAGATTTGGGGTGCTGGTCTGGTGGAGTTAGAGTTGGAAGGAAAATAGTTTTTGCAGTGGTTTAGTCTTCTCACTGTAAATCATAGCTGTCAACTTTTCCCTTTTCTTGCGAGGAATCCTATTCGGAATAAGGGAATTTCCCTTTAAAAAAGGGAAATGTTGACAGCTATGCTGTAAATGGGAATATTCGAAACGTGTGTCGTGATGAAGACGCGGAATGGTCAGGCTAGGTTCTTGCTTGGTGGTTCTTGTTCTACCTCAAGATTATTATTGTTCTTTATTAAGTTTTTATACCGTCCTTCACCCGGAAACTCCAGGGCTGTTCACAACACAAAAATAAAAAAATGAGGACAAAAGAATACATAATAAAACAAAAACAGGAATGGAAGCAAAGATCAGAATTTTTATTATTTGTATACCGTCCTTCACCGGAAGATCCCAGGGCGATTCACAACACAAAAGGAGGACACAAGAATACACAAGAAAACAAGAACAGAAACCAAGAAAATCAGAATTCTTCCTCCTTCTCCTCCTGTTCTTCTTCGTTGTTAAAGTTGTGCACCGTCCTTAGCCCGAAGATTCCAGGGCGGCTCACAACAGAAACATGTCAAATGATCAAGGTGTCTCCCTTTGCTAGGTAAAAATGACCATTCTGATCTAGTTAGATTCAGGTCACACAGCGGGATGCCACGCAAGGGTTTACTTGGAATCTGTAGGAAGGCCTCGCTGTGTTCAGTGGGGCTTTTCTCCCTTGTAAGTGTGGTTACTAGGCTGCATAAATGTTTGCGAAAACCATATCTCTTAAGCCACGTTGTCCGGCGAGCGTAAGCGTCGTATCATATGACGAAATATACCGGCCTGTTCGTCCTCCTGCGCGCTTTCTTTCAATAAGTAGGATGACTTCAAAGGCCAAGAAGAAAGCACAGCTTATAGGCTTTTAAACTTTAGCTGCGAAAAGAGGGTTGACGTTATGGGGGGGGGGGAGACGAAGGTGGAGGACAACTTCACAGCTCTTAGGAAAGGATTGGTCTTTTATGCTTACAGCTTTTGCATCTATGAAATGAGCAGTTTCTAAAACCCGTGGCAAATACGCCCCACTTCCCATTTACTTTCGCTATCTGCCTTCGTCACTCAATAATGCACAAAGTACCATTGCAGGAGTTTGTGTGTGTGTTTTGTTGCGCGAGGAAATAAAATCTATAAAGACTGGCTGTTTTGCGCTTGAATAAGGTAGGGGGGGGATTAAACGGAAGGCCCGATGTTACAGGTAAATGGTGCGATTTAAACTGGGGAATCCATCCTTTGAGACGTTCAATGGAAAACAAAATGAGAATGTTTTTCAAAGTGAAAAACAAAACAAATCCGTACACACGGAGTGGAGCGAAAACTCATGGCTCCATATCCTCGAGCAATTCTGGACCTTCTAAGCTTTGCAGAGCCGTTCCTAGGCAGAGAAATAAGGTTTGAAATAGCAACAGCCACTAAGTTCACGTCCTGATCGTCTAACACAAGATTTATAAAGACATAACACATAATCATGATATATAGTTGTAGACAGCATTTTTAAAAAAAATTAAAACACTCCTGGCTATCCCATATTTTGAGAGATTTAATTCAAGGGCAGCCTCCATTTTTAAACAAACAAACAAAAAGCCCGCGGCGTCTGATAAGATTCCTGCCACCCCATAGGAAGAAGGATGTTGTATTGGAGAGGCGACAGGAGGTGTTTATGACCTTGCCTTTTAGCGCCACCTAGCGTGGAAACCGCGCGCCCGCGAGGCCAGGTAGGAGACGGCGTAATCGCACCTGGGCGCCAGTCTCTTCAGTCAGCCCGCCGAGCAAAATAGTAATTAAAAGCCGCAACCCTGTGCTGGCGCGCATCGTCTGAAATCCTCAGAAGAAAGAAACAGACCTGTGCGGTTTGAATCGACTTGTTGCAACAGCAGCTGAGCGGAAAGGCAGCTCATATTCTGAGAAACATGATGAAAATAAAAAGGAAAAACCCGTCTCTCTCTGTTTTTTCCCTCTTCTCCCCATCCCACGGGCAATTAAAGTGAGGAGAGGCTGGGAGACAAGAGTTAAGCCCTCCAGGGACCAGTTTGTCCTTAGCCTCAATTGGCACCAAAATCACTGGCTGCTCATCATCATCGTCATCGATTAGATTTATACTTCAGCTTCACTCAATGTAGCTTTTTCAATCCACCTACAGACCCCCATCCCACCCTGTCCCTTTATACAATACTTCATTTGTGTGTCAGAAGAGGTAAGGGGTCATTTTGGCCCAGGACAAGCAACTTTTCTTTTTAAAAAATCCTGTTACTGTAGATACAACAAACGCATTGGGACCTTCGGATCCCTCAAAGAATGTGTATTTTTTTTTAGAATAATGTACTTTCTTGGGCTCCATGATCACTGCAGATGGTGACAGCAGTCACGAAATTAAAAGCCGCCTGCTTCTTGGGAGAAAAGCAAACCTAGACAGCATCTTAAAAAGCAGAGACATCACCTTGCCAGCAAAGGTCCGCATAGTTAAAGCCATGGTTTTCCCAGTAGTGATGTATGGA
This sequence comes from Podarcis raffonei, assembly GCF_027172205.1. Lineage (NCBI taxonomy): Eukaryota > Metazoa > Chordata > Lepidosauria > Squamata > Lacertidae > Podarcis > Podarcis raffonei. Next base: position 117,261,502 of record NC_070602.1, on the reverse strand, counting down.
AGTGAGAGCTGGACCATAAAGAAGGCTAACCGCCAAAGAATTGATGCTTTTGAATTATGGTGCTGGAGGAGACTCTTGAGAGTCCCATGGACTGCAAGAAGATCAAACCTATCCATTCTGAAGGAAATCAGCCCTGAGTGCTCACTGGAAGGACAGATCCTGAAGCTGAGGCTCCAATACTTTGGCCACCTCATGAGAAGAGAAGACTCCCTGGAAAAGACCCTGATGTTGGAAAAGATTCAGGGCACAAGGAGAAGGGGACGGCAGAGGACGAGATGGTTGGACAGTGTTCTTGAAGCTGCCAGCATGAGTTTGACCAAACTGTGGGAGGCAGTGGAAGACAAGAGTGCCTGGCGTGCTCTGGTCCATGGGGTCACGAAGAGTCGGACACGACTAAACAACAACACATGCTTGAAAGAAAAGGGTATCCCATTGAGGAGGTTGAAAGGGGTGAAACAAGATAGGAAGCTCACTGTATGGACAGGTCTAATCCATGATTTCATTTCAACACTCTGATCTGTGTCTGTGTGAAGCCACTCTATATAATAAACATGTCTGTGAAAGGTTTGACGTGTTGGTGTGTGTAACTTGAGGGAGGCCTCTCAGAAACCATATCTCTCTATCTTTCATTTAAAAAAAAAATCAGTTGAACCTGAAAAATAGCTTCTTGACAAGTGTTGCTTTTCCTCATAGTGTGTCCAATCTGGCTATCTTGAAATACTTGTAATCAAATTGATACCAGAGGATAAAATCAGTTACAGTTCTACACTGTCCAGAGTGGACATTGGGTCAAATGAGGAAGTTTCAGTAAAATGAGCTTTCGTTTTCTTTTAGCAAGGTGTAGAATTATCCCTGACTTTCTCCTCCCTCTGGCACAAATCCGGCTTTTAGAGATTCTGGAGTAGATGGCTCCATAACATGTTATCAAATGTCTCCTGCGTTTTTACAGTGAACCCACAAGGGCTGACTTATTTCTGAACACCCTGAGAAGCAGGAGACCATAAATGAGTTAGCCAAGCTGATTTGACAACTCTAGCCACAGTATATACACTTAGACGAGAGGGCCAAAATGATGTCTATTGTTGCATGGTGCCTCATCCAGTTCCTCATAAGAACGCAGCGTGTGTGGTAGATTATTATTCACATGGAAAGAATTCTTCTTGGTTTTTTGGGGGTGGGTGGGAAAGGGGAGAAGAGATTCAGCTTAAGGTTCTCGACCAATTGCAACACCTTTGTGGTTGTAGAACCAGGAGTGTCTCAGTAATAACTCTCAGGATTTTTACAGCACTCCTTAAGAGTCTAAAGTACTTCATAAGGCTCAGCTTTCCTTACAACAACCCTGTAATGTAGGCCAATTATTAGGATAATGCAAATGGGTACTGTGGTGATCACACAGGGCTCACACACGACCACCACATATGATAAAAGGTACCTTCGCCACTTTTCATTCTACTTGGTTTAGCTTTGTTACGTTACGATAATCTTTATTGTCATTGTCCCATATAGAACAACGAAACTGAAAATCTACATCAGACATTCAGAAACCAACAAGCCTGCTATCCCAGCTATCCCAGCCTGGTTAGCCCCCTAAAAGCTCTGATACCCCATAATTAAATACAAAATACTCCCACAGAGACTACCTTACACTGCGTTTAAAACCAAAATCACATTTGGATAGAAACTGTTTCTCAGGCGGCTAGTCCTAGTCTTTATAACCCTGTACCTTCTTCCAGAAGGCAGAAGCTGAAAGAGATAATTTTCGGGGTGCGCACTATCCTGCACTATCTCTGCAGCTTTCTTATGACACCTGGAAGCATAGATTCTTATGCATCTCAAAAGGAACATGGATATAGGCATCCCATGGTGACCTATGGAAAGGTGACACATATAGCTAGTCTATCTCTTTTCAATCTGGATGCATTATTGGGGGAGTGGGGAACTTAAAAAAAAAAAGGACAGAAAACCAAACACGTAGGAAAGGACCCTTAAGTAACTTGAAATTGCCTGCTGATGACATTCTTCAGATATGCTAAGTAACAGGAGGAACGATGGAAATCATAGTGAGAGATGAAGCCATCTAACCCTTTACTGGGAGAAAATCCACAAGAGCCTTGCTTTTGCAAGTTATTCTATTGCTGTAGTCACTGTGGCCACATTCATGCATGCACACACTGTACAGCAAGTATGAGGAAATGTTCTTAGGCCAAGGGCCACATTGTCCCAGTGGAAAGCTGTCAGGGGCCACATTCCAAAAGTGGGTGGGCCCAGACCCTGGTGTGGGCAGGGCCAGAAATGTACAGAATCACACTTAACACTTGCTTGCCACTTAGCCAGTGTACAGCGTGGATTCAAGACATGGTACGAGTAGGGATATCTGCTGGAAGATCAAGAGGAAGAAAAGTTTCTGAGACAAGCTCGCGACAAGCAATGCTAGCCAAGCATAACTGCTGTCCTAGCATCAGTAGGGTCACTTGCCACTCATTTTCAAGCAGATTTTTCTGCTGTTCAGATCTGACTAAGAGGCTGTGGTGTAACAGAGGTAAGGTAAAGGGACTCCTGACCATTAGGTCCAGTCGTGGCCAACTCTGGGGTTGCGGCGCTCATCTTGCTTTATTGGCCGAGGGAGCCGGTGTACAGCTTCTGGGGCATGTGGCCAGCATGACTAAGCTGCTTCTGGTGAACCAGAGGCTTTGTGAGTCACAGAGTCTGCATATTTCCTGTTCACAGGAAGTTTATATTTTGTCTATTGCTTTCGTTTCTCTCTCTGTGCCTGAGACATCGAAGCAGGCAGTCATGTTTTCCTTTGTTCTGATCAACGCTGAATAAAGTTGTAAATAATGCTCTCCTGAGTGCGCCTTTCGTTGTGTGAACTCTGCTGATAGAGCGTGCACAAGCCCTGGAATGTGGCAAGCTATTTCTGAAGCTTCGTGTCGCTAATTGACTGATACTGTATCTACGGGAGATCGATGGATCGTCCGGAGGCGACGTGGAACCATGATGTACTCTGTCTCCCTGGCAGTATCCCAACAGTGGCTGACTCTGGGGTTGCGGCGCTCATCTCGCTTTATTGGCCAAGGGAGCCGGTGTACAGCTTCTGGGTCATGTCGACAGCATGACTAAGCCGCTTCTGGCGAAGCAGAGCAGCGCATGGAAATGCCGTTTACCTTCCCGCCGGTGTGGTACCTATTTATCTACTTGCACTTTGACGTGCTTTCGAACTGCTGGGTGGGCTGGGACTGAACAACGGGAGCTCACTCTGCCGCGGGGATTTGAACCGCCAACCTTCTGATCGGCTGGTCCTAGGCTCTGTGGTTTAACCCACAGCGCCACCCGCGTCTGGTGTAACAGAAGCCTATGATTATTGCAGGGCCATTGCTGGGCTTTAGAAATGCAGCGTGTTGCTTGCATTTTATTTTAAAGTCAAATAAGTATAAGGCATGGTGGAAAAGTCATGCCAATTTCCCTTGTGCCAGCTCAGCATTTATTTATTTTTTTGCTTGAATCTAGTGTTGATTAGACATAGGCTTATGATTTCTCAGTTGTTTGTGCCCTAGTGTTAGTTCAAAAATGTTCAGAGGGATTGATCAGACACCCCAAAATATGAGGAGACAATATTCACTTCCGTCTGCCCAGAGATTTTAAGTGTTTTCAGCTTGAACGCAGAAAATCAGCTCTGCACTCAAAACTGCACTTCGGATGTTGCAAAGTATATGCTGGATGTTGCATCACCAAGAACTAAGGGTGGATCTACACACAGGAGAAGAACGCTATAAATAAGTCAGAAATTAAATTGTTATAACGAAAGCGGAAAAAAACTCTTTGTAAAATCACATAGAAAGGTTTTGTGCTCTACAGCTCCAGGTGGTGTTGCATGTTAAACGACGCATTTAAAACACTGTTTTTTGTAGCCAAGTCCTAAAAGTTAAATGTCACCATCAAACTCTTGGCTTGATATCTGCTGCAGGCCACATTTCATAGTCTTAAAAACTGGGATTCATGCCTGGAAAGTTGAATTGTAATAGATACAAAACCACTTGACTCTGCTTAGAGTTGATGAGTAACCACATGGTTAATTTAAGTAATATCAAATATATGTGTGTGTTTTATTTTTTAAATACGGTAAGGGTTAGCCTGAATCATTCAGCTTGCCTGATTTCAGGATTATTATTTTTTGGCGTTGATATAGCCATAAACAGAATACGTTCGTAACAGAGCTGTGGACACTCCTGATTGACTGTGCTCACCACTAAGAGAACAGTCAGCATTCATTAAAGGCAGCATTGAGAAGGCTGATCCAAGTTGTTTACAAGCCAGCTGCTTATGAGTCACCAAAGTGCTTTGAAATCATCCTACAGCATCATTCTGCAGCACATGATTCTCCCTTTCCCTTCTGTTGTCGACTTGGGTTTCTGAAGTGAATGGAGTGGTAGTAAAATAAAGGTATGTTTAAGGGTTCGTTCACATTTTCGTATGTGGTCGTCAAAGAGCGATCCGGCAGTAAATCACAGTGTTCAAAGTTGGAGTTAACTCTTCATGAGCAAAAACACAATCTTCACAGTGTCAGGCCTAAATGAGCACAGCAGCTCATGGGGTAGGCCTTACCCCATGAATCAGTTGCTGAGACTGAAAACCCCTGTCTCCCCAAAGCCGTCTGAGTCTCCTCCTCTCCAGGGCTTTCCCCAAGCAATCGGAGACTGTGTCTGCATGCGGCCTGCATGTCTTTTCTGGTTCTGGGAGATGGGAGTGGAGGGGAGCTTGTCACAGGGGGAGACACCTGTGACTTCACCAGCCAGACTCATCTCTGCCTCTTGGCTTTCCTCCTCCCACTTTCCTGTTTCATCTTCTGCTTCTGATTCCAGACTTCTCTCTAGCACAGACTCCCCCTGCTCACTAAGCCCTGTTACCCCTTCAACTTCTGACACCTCCTCTTCCGAGTCTTCTCTCTTTGACCACTCATCGTCACCCCACCACCAACCCCTGGGGTCTGAGACTTCTTCCCTTGGGGGTTCCCCAGCTGGTTCCTCCCACCATTCCTCTGCATCCAGCCAGTTCATGACAATGGTTGATCTAGTCTGGGTCAACAATCCATTAGCAGAACTTCAACAGAGAAATTGGTGAGGGTTTGCTTTGGTTTTTAGCCAGTTATCAAGGCAAAATGAGTCACCACACAGTGACCAGGCCCTGTACCCTGTCGTTGTGTGGTCCGTGCGCTTGCAATAACGCCAAGTGCTATTTGCACAGAGAGGGCCTGATGGTATACAGTGGTACTTCAGGTTAAGTACTTAATTCGTTCCGGAGGTCTGTGCTTAACCTGAAACTGTTCTTTACCTGAAGCACCACTTTAGCTAATGGGGCCTCCTGCTGCTGCCGTGCCACTGGAGCACAATTTCTGTTCTCATCCTGAAGCAAAGTTCTTAACCTGAAGCACTAATTCTGGGTTAGCGGAGTCTGTAACCCAAAGCGTATGTAACCTGAAGCGTATGTAACCCGAGGTACCACTGTATAATATGGGATTCTTCTATGGGCAAATGATTGCATTTTTTTAAAATAGTTCTTATGCATGGTCCCATTTCCTTCCAAATACAGTGGTACCTCAGGTTAAGTACTTAATTCGTTCCAGAGGTCCGTTCTTAACCTGAAACAGTTCTTAACTTGAAGCACCACTTTAGCTAATGGGGCCTCCCATTGCCGCCGCGCCGCCAGAGCACGATTTCTGCTCTCATCCTGAAGCAAAGTTCTTAACCCGAGGTACTATTTCTGGGTTAGCGGAGTCTGTAACCTGAAACGTATGTAACCTGAAGTGTATGTAACCCGAGGTATCACTGTATGGATTATGTATTGCAGAAAATTCTTGTAGCTGAAACCCGCTTCCTGCAGCAGTTTACTCCAAAATACCAATTCACACTTTAGTGAGTTAAAAAAATGGTCAGGAAGGGGGGGGGTCCTGCAACAAAATACTGAAGTGCATCCTCACCTCTTAACAGGAATGCTCTTATTAGGTTTGAGCCAATCCGCCACATACCCCTTCAGGATACGCCATTTTGATCTCCCCTATCCTTCCTCTTTTTCTTTCCAGCTGACAGCCAGCATACCACGTTTATTGTGCATGCTCTGTCCTTGGTGGTCTGTTTTTGGGTTATTACTTCTTCTTGGCCCCAGTTCCCTGAACACTTCCTGTGGCCCTTTTGCAAACCACACCTGAGTAAACTTATACGCTCTTATATGCACTGTTAGGACGTGGGTGGTGCCAGGGACGTAGGAAGGGGGTGGGGTGGGGGTGGTCTGCCCTGGGTGCCCTCACCAAGGGGGGTGACATTTGGCTTGCCGCCCGCCCGCGACTCCCAAGCCTACCCCGAGCCACTGGGATAAGGAGGGGAGCTGCACCGCTTTGCCAGCGGCCTTTCCCCCTTTGTTTTGACAGCTTGGGTGAGGCTTGGGAGTCGTGGGCGGGCGGTGTGCTGAATGTCCGCCACGGGCATCTCGCTCCGGCCCCGGCTGCAGGGTGTGCGCGCCACTCTGGGCACCCAAGCAGCTATCCCGCGCCTGGGAGGGCAACCTTCGAGCCATGCCCCCCTTGGGAGTGTGCCATGCCCCCTTGGGAGCACGGGCATTTGCTCTGCCGCTGGGTGGTGCTGTGGTCTAAACCACTGAGCCTCTTGGTCTTGCTGATCAGAAGGTTGGCAGTTTGTATCCCTGCAACAGAGTGAGCTCCCATTGCTCTGTCCCAGCTCCTGCCAACCTAGCAGTTCGAAAGCACACCAGTGCAAGTAGATAAATAGATACTGCTATAGTGGAAAGGTAAATGGCATTTCCGTGCGCTCTGGTTTCCATCATGGTATCCTGTTGTGCCAGAAATGGTTTAGTCATGCTGGCCACGTGACCCGGAAAGCTGTCTGTGGAGAAACGCCAGCTCCTTTGGCCTGAAAGCGAGATGAGCACTGCACCCCATAGTCACCTTTGACTGGACTTAACCATCAAGGGGTCCTTTAGATTTACCTTTACCTTCACTAGCAGGCTAATCTAGATTTGTTATCAGCTCCTTACTTGGGGCAGGAACCTAACACTGGCTATTGAGTCAGTACAATTGAAGAGGCTTGCACCTCTGCTTTGAATGTAATGGATAGTGCAAATGCAATAAATATTGTTACAAAAGGCGGGTGTCACCTCCACTCTCTGCCAGGCAGTAAGATTCCAAGGGGTTCCAGGTACTCACCCAGGACCTGTGGTCCTTTGGAGAATTTAGACATGGTGGAGACTATCATAGCTTTATGGTTTATTCATCAAGGACTCAGCTACATTAGTAAAAAACCCAACATTTTGAATTCGTTATAAACATGCAACATCAGATGGCGCCAGAGAGCAAACAAATTTTCTATGTGATTTTTACATAATGTTTCCCCCCTTTCTTTTCTGACTTATTTATAGTTGGTCCTCCCCCTCCCCCCCGTGCATAGATCCACCCCTATTTACACCTTCAGTCCACATGGAGGGAGCCCAGAGCTTACAGCATGGTCATTTTAAGAGGGGCTTGTCCTCCACAGTAGTGCAACCCTGGAGCCCAAGCCATCTCTCCCGGCCGGCCTTCCCAAGATGGATCCCAATCTTTCTTCTTCCCTTCTTCTATCCAGCAACCCTTGCTCAAAAATCTCTTTTCCTGTCACCTCACCCCCACTTACCCTGGCAACCTTCCTGACCCCCAGTCTCTGTTCACACGTCAAGGCAAGGGGGGAGGACAGTTCTCTTGCATTGCCAATGATCCTCAATGGTCCTTTATTGTTTCTTAATGGCCTAGCTTGGCCAGGTCATTTTTGCATAGGCTAGCCCAGGAGGTGCTATTGCCATTGGGACAAAATCCACCACTGATCCTGTGCCCAGCAGGACAGTATTGATAACTACAACTACAACAACAACAACAACAACAACAACAACAGCACTTGCCACCACTCCTCTGACTGGTTTGTCCCAGCCACTCTGGGCAGCTCCCAACAAAAAATAGTAAAAGCACAATACAACATCACACACTAAAAACCTCCCTGAACAAGGCTGCCTTCAGTTGCCTTCTAAAAATCAGGTAGTTGTTTATTTCCTGGACATCTGATGGGAAGGCATTCCACAGGGCGGGTGCCACCACCAAGAAGGCCCTCTGCCTGGTTCCCTGGAACCTCATTTCTCACATCAAGGGAACCACCAGAAGGCCCTGGGAGCTGGACCTCAGTGTCCGGGCCGAACGATGGGGGTAGAGACACTCCTTCAGGTATACAGGGCTGAGGCCATTTTAGGGCTTTAAATCCAACACTTTGAATTGTGCTCAGAAACAGACTGGGAGCCTGTGTAGATCCTTTAGGACCAGTGCTAAACAGCTACAGACACTTCAAGAAGATGATAGCCAGTATGACAATCAAAGACGCAGGTTTCTGACTCTCTCTCCTGAGTGGAGGTGATGTCACTGGGCTGCTTGTGAATCTGACAGAGAACAGTAGACTGGCAGTTTTGGGGTCGCACACAGTTAGGAAAAGAGGCTGTGTTTTAGACTCTGGAAGCTCACAGTATTTCGGAGGCTGGCTGATGAGGAGCAGTCAACTCTGAGACATCTGGGGAGTTAAGCTGCAGCTCCACTGTCCTCACCTGCCTGTAGGTATGAGTCAAATCAAGTATCACAAAAGCGCCAAAGACTCTCGTGATCTCATTCCAACGAAACAGATCCTGGGTACAAACCACACTCCCAATGCTTGATCCTATTTTGCACACTAGCTAAAAAATTTTTAATTTAAAAAAGTCAGTGGTGGAACTCCACTCATGGCTGCCTGCTGGCAGCTGCCCTTGGTCCCCCCTTTTGTTTTTGCTCTGAAGAAGAGCCCTGCAGAACTCAAAAGATTGCACACTACCTGGTGATTTTTGAGCGGCTGCCCTGTCTCTGTGTGGAGGTAATCCAATCAACCACTGGGGGTCGCTATTGGCTCATGCTAGTACATCTGCTGTGGCATTTATCCAGCAGAACAAAGCTTCTCCCATGTGCCCTGGGCAGCATTCGCTTAGTTTTATTGCTCTGTGGGGCAGGTGCTGCTATGCTCTTACAAAGAACGAACTCTGTCCGGTTTGCATTTAAATTCACTTGGCATTGCAATTGGTGGAAGGGGTATCAAATGAAGGTGGGCATTTGCTTGGCTCCCATGCTAGGCAATTGGGGACATTTGTTTATTCATATGCATATGGGCTTCTGAATGGGGAAGATCCTTGCAAAGGAACCAATTCAGTGCAAGGAGAACTTCTTGCTTCTTCAGGACTTTGTTTCATTGTATTGCTTATAATATATTCTCTCTTATCCCTAACGTTAAGGGACGTGGGTGGCGCAGTGGGTTAAACCACAGAGCCTAGGACTTGCCGATCAGAATGTCGGCGGTTCGAATCCCCATGATGGGGTGCTCCTGTTGCTCAGTCCCTGCTCCTGCCAACCTAGCAATTCGAAAGCATATCAAAGTGCAAGTAGATAAACAGGTACCACTCCAGCGGGAAGGTAAACGGCGTTTCCGTGCACTGCTCTGGTTCGCCAGAAGCGGCTTAGTCATGCTGGCCACATGACCCGGAAGCTGTACGCCGGCTCCCTCGGCCAATAAAGCGAGATGAGCGCCACAACCCCAGAGTTGGCCATGACTGGACCTAATGGTCAAGGGCAGTGGCATAGCGTGGGGGGTGCAGGGGGGGGCCGGCTGCACCGGGCGCAACATCTGGGGGCGCGCGCTCGCACTCGCAGCTCTCTGCCCCTACCTGGCTCACTCACTCTCACTGCAGTGCTGGCTGTGTGAATCCGATCCAAGCCGCTGGGTCGCCGCCCACTGTGGAGGGGGTGGGTGCCAGGCGTGCGGTGCGGAGAGAGAGCGAGGGACTATCTGGGGGAGGGACAGTGCAGCGGCCACCCAGCGCAGCGCTGAGCGCGGGAGAGAACCACACCAGACCAGACCAGGCAGCAGCAAGAAGAAGCTGGCAGCGGCGGCAGGTTAGGGGTTAGGGGGCACAAATTACTTGCCTTGCCCCGGGTTAGGGGGCGCAAATTACTTGCCTTGCCCCGGGTTAGGGGGCGCAAATTACTTGCCTTGCCCTGGGTGCTGACAACCCACGCTACGCCGCTGGTCAAGGGTCCCTTTACCTTTTTATCCCTAAGGTTCTGGTAAGTTTATCAGTGCTTACTGGGCAGCCCAGTAAGATGTGTGGGATATAAGTAGTAAAATTATCATTATGGAACGCGATGTCCCTATTTTCATCAGAGAAATGCTGGAGGGCATGCCATCCAGGTTGCAGCTCTATACTGGAATACAGAAGGAGTAAAATCAGCATGGTGCAAATGCAGTACAAAATACTCAAACAGCAGGATTCAGTTGGTATGAATTATCATAATGGCTTAGGTGTGCAAGCAAAGGTGTGTTTGCACAATTCAAAGTGTTGGTGCTGACCTTTAAAGCCCCAAACGGCCTCGGCCCATTATACCTGAAGGAGCGTCTCCACCCCCATCGTTCTGCCCGGACACTGAGGTCCAGTGCCCAGGGCCTTCTGGCGGTTCCCTGACTGCAAGAAGCAAAGCTATGGGGAACCAGGCAGAGGACCTTCTCAGTAGTGGCGCCCTGTGGAACACCCTCCCACCAGATATCAAAGAGATAAACAACTACCTGACATTTAGAAGACATCTGAAGGCAGCCGTGTTCAGGGAAGTTTTTAACGTGTGACATTTTGATGTATTTTTAATCTTTGTGGGAAGCCGCGCAGAGTGGCTGGGGAAGCCCAGCCAGATGGGCGGGGTACAAATAATAAATTATTATTATTATTATTATTATTATTATTATTATTATTATTATCATCATCATCATCATCATCATCATCCTGATCTTGTGAGTTATCCTCTGTGGCATTTACATGTCAGGTAAAGTTTTCAAACTAAGTTGAGAGGAGAGATTGTGTTTGGAGAAACTTTTGAGGTTTTTTTTTAATGGAGCTATCAGAGAATCCTCAGTGAAAAGATGACGAATGTCAGGCACTTTTTCTAGAAAAAATATATTGTCTGTCCCTATGAAGTTCCTCCTGCAGTGATTGTGTGGGTTCCATTCTAAATTGTGCACTTGGTTCAAATGGAACAATGATGAGCGTCCTTTGTAAGTGGAGATCAGGCACCAAAATCCTGTGCAAGATGGGGTTGGACTAAATGACCCTTAGGATCCCTTCCCAATTCTACAATTCTATGATTTTATGTTGGGGTTCTGTGGAAGATGCCTTGGGGTCCTTTGGCAATGCAGGAAGGCCAGGAAGGCCAGGAAGTTTTGAAAACTAGCCATACAAGAAGAGTTAATTGCTGTGTACAACCCTGCCCTTTGCATTTTGCAAGTTACCAACCCCCCCCCAAAAAACCAAAGATCATGGCCACTGGCCCATCCCCTCCTGGCAAATAGAAGGGGAAGAAATGGAGGCAGTGAGAGATTTTACTTTCATGGGCTCCATGATCACTGCAGATGGTGACAGCAGTCATGAAATTAAAAAACTCCTGCTTCTTGGGAGAAAAGCAATGACAAACCTAGACAGCATCTTAAAAAGCAGAGACATCACCTTGCCAACAAAGGTCCGTATAGTTAAAGCTATGGTTTTCCCAGTAGTGATGTATAGAAGTGAGAGCTGGACCATAAAGAAGGCTGATCGCCGAAGAATTGATGCTTTTGAATTATGGTGCTGGAGGAGACTCTTGAGAGTCCCATGGACTGCAAGAAGATCAAACCTCTCCATTCTGAAGGAAATCAGCTCTGAGTGCTCACTGGAAGCACAGATCGTGAAGCTGAGGCTCCAATACTTTGGCCACCTCATGAGAAGAGAAAACTCCCTGGAAAAGACCCTGATGTTGGGAAAGATGGAGGGCACAAAGAGAAGGGGAGGACAGAGGACAAGATGGTTGGACAGTGTTCTTGAAGCTGCCAGCGTGAGTTTGACCAAACTGTGGGAGGCAGTGGAAGACAGGAGTGCCTGGCGTGCTCTGGTCCATGGGGTCACGAAGAGTCGGACACAACTAAATGACTAAACAACAACAACAAAGTGTTTGAAATGTCCTTCGTACCTCCATGTATTTTATAGTTTTGCTTTTGGACCTTGATCTTTTTTTGAACTCTGATCCTCTGCCCTGAAGAAACAGAAGCTTTAATTGGCTTTAACATTTACTGAGGCTTCTTAACTGGGTAGATGCAAAGGTTGCATTACCAGACACTTAAGGTTGCTTAATTGTTGCGGCATTTGGCTCTTCAGAATAAAATCTAAAAATGTTAATTCTTGAAAACAACTCTTACTGACTTCACATGTTGTAGGAAAGAGATATAACTGATATCCCTGGTAAACTGCAGATTAGTGTGTGACACTTAAGTCTGAATGTTTCATGCAATGGGTTGTTTTTATGCTAGCTCCATGACTGTGTTGTAAGTGGCTTTTGAAAAGTCAACGATGACAATGCAGATTTCAAGTGGAGGTGGTGAGAGAGTTAGGAGTGGGTTGAGGGAGTCTCAGCAAGAATTAACTTGGTGTGGCCCTACTAAACATCTTCCAAGACAACAATGCCCATTTACACCACAAAGAACTCATAACCCACCTACTTTCAGCAGCCAGAAACACCATAACCAGACACTGGAGAGACCTGTCAGGAGTAAGCACGGACCAATGGTACCAAATAGTATGGGAAACAGCCCCACTAAAAGAATTAACCAATAAACTGAAACTGACACGGGGACAAACAGAAGAAGACACCTTTACCCCGGTATGGCTCCCCTTTATCACATACACAGCCCAACAAGACAATGACAATAATCCACCAACAGCATACAAATCAATATGGCTAACCTGATCCAAAACACCCACCCACCCCACTCATACACGAAAACAAAGATCACCACAGCCAATCACAAACAAACAACCACACCCTAGGCAAACCCCAACCTCTCTCACCACCAAAGGAACACAAGCAAACAGCACAAGCAAGTCTGACACCAAACCCTACATACATTAAGCATAATAGAAACATAATAGAAACCTGGACAGGCGCGTTGCTGAAGGGGTGCTACACAGTTCTCCCTCTCTGCGCAGTGTCTCTCCTTCGCAGGAGAGGCGCTGTGCCGAGAGGGAGAGCTGCGCATCGGCTCTTCAGCGAAGCGGGAGGAGGAACAGAAGGGGCTCCGTTCCTCCTCCTGCTTTGCTGAAGGGGCGCTGCGCAGCTCTACCTCTCTGCGCAGCTCTACCTCTCTGCGCAGCGTCATTCGCCCCATAAGACGCACTCACATTTCCCCTTACTTTCTAGGAGGAAAAAAGTGTGTCTTATGGAGCGAAAAATACGGTAATTGAGAGCAGTGTGCCTTATAAGCATTTTGTTATCCGAGCCACTGAACTTTTGCTGATGCCAAAAGGCGTCTGCAGGGATATGGACCATGCAACCACTTTGGGCAGAAAGAGCAGCAACAGGGTAGGAGCTAAACCAGCCAGCTAGTCTTCACCACAGTCTGGCACAGGACTACTGAGCTGTTCTTCTGAATGTGCCCACGTGGCTGTGCTGTAGCTTTAGCTATGCCCTTTCAAGGGAAGCGAAAGCTCCCCCTCCTGACTGCAGGCTTACAAAATTGATTCACGAAGGTTGAGGAGGGATGCCATCTCTGCCCCTTGGTGCAAATGTTTGTAAGTGTGGGGCTCACTTGCGTAAAGAGGGTTGGTGCAAATAATACCTGCTTGATCTTTTCTTTTAATTTAAGAGGATGCTGCCTAACTTAAGGTTACCAGATTTTTTTCAAAGAATCCGGGGAAACTTCTTCTTTTTTTAAAGAGAAAAAAAAGTTATTAAGAAAAAGTTTTTGTTTTTTTAAAAGAAGTACCGGTAATATCTTCTCTTCTGTGGTCTCCTCTGTCATGCGGCTTTCCTCTGGGCCCTGGGCTGCTCTGTTGGAGTGCTAGCCACTGTGGAGTAGACTCGGGCTGGGCCTGGGCTCAGCCACGTGTCGGTGCTCTCCTGCCTCTCCTCCTAAACGGTAGCAGCAGCAGCGGCGCGGCAAGGTTGGGGCTCCCCTCTTTTTTCTCCTTCCTCTTTCTCTCTCTTCCTTCTCCTTCTCCCTGCGTTGGCTCCGGGGTTTTCCTGGCCCCAGAGCACCGCTGGGCAGTCGGCCAGGTGGCCAGGTGCTCTTGCTCCTGGCTCAATTTGGGTCACAAGGGGGGGTCAGCGGTTCCCCCAGTTGATCCACCGGATGTCCCTGGTTCCCCAGCGGCAGTCTCAGCAGCTCGGAGCCAGCTTGGTAGTGCAGTTGGCTCTGGCTGGCTTCAGGAGCTGCTCGCTGCTGTGGCGCCCGCCATTTTGCCTCACCAGAAGTCCCCATATGATGTGTCTTGTGCCATTGAACCAATCACGCAACATTCATTCCCTACTAATAAATCTACAATGCTTAAAATATAAATCCGGGGACGTTAAATGAAATCTGGGGACATTCCGGGGACAGATTTTGTCCGGGGACAGATTTGTAAATCCGGGGACTGTCCCCAGGAAACGGGGGCGTCTGGTAACCATGGCAAATGGATTTGGGACCTTCCGAATGCATGGCAGATCCTCTGTCCCTTCCCTAAATCAGTGATGGGGAAAGGTGGAAGGTAGGTTGGGCGTTGCATTTCTGGTAGAAGTTTGGGTGGAAAGGCAGGATAGAAAATAATAAAAAGCAATTCCTGTGGCACCTGGCTGAATAGCACTAAATTAGTATATTGGTAATAATGTAAAATTTGCTCTAATATAGATTCCGGAGGCTTTGTTCTCTTTCGATTTGTTTGGTCTCTCGAACAGAAGGTCATCATTCAAATGCATTTGTACTGGGTATAAACTTTTGCATGCCTTTTGATAAGCATTGATAAAAATAAAAATGTTGACAAATATTGTTTTCATTCCCTTTCTCTGAATGGCGAGAGGTTCTAGCGCCAGCCCCACTTTCATTTGAATAAGGCTCATGGGAGTTTTGTGGCACTTGTGTGATGTAAGGTTTGGCTAACACTTAGAATGGTAGAGTTGGAAGGGACCCTGAGGGTCATCTAGTCCAACCCTCCTGCAATGCAGGAAGTTGTTGCCCAAAGTGGGACTTGAACTCACTACCCTGAGATTAAGAACCTCATGCTCTACCAACTGAGCTATTCTTGCCTTAATAGTGGGCAGGACCAGAGACAAAAAAGGGGGGTGGGTGGATGAACTCTTGTCTTTGTACAGTAGATCAGATTTTTTTAAAAAAATATTATTATTATTATTATTATTATTATTATTATTATTATTATTATATTTTAATATTCTTGCCTATTCTTACAGGCTGAACATAAGATGGAGGTTTATGACATTCACATGCTAACAGATCCTGGTTCCCTATACAGTGGTACCTCAGGTTAAGAACTTAATTCGTTCTGGAGCTCCGTTCTTAACCTGAAAGTGTTCTTAACCTGAGGTACCACTTTAGCTAATGGGGCCTCCCGCTGCCGCCTCGCCGCCACTGCGTGATTTCTGTTCTCACCCTGAAGCAAAGTTCTTAACCTGAGGTACTATTTCTGGGATAGTGGAGTCTGTAACCTGAAGCGTCTGTAACCTGAAGTGTCTGTAACCCGAGGTACCACTGTACTGGGTGGCATTTGGCTATGTTTCAGTGTAGACTCATTGACATGAATGAACAGGACTAAGTTAGGTCCATTCATTCCAATGGGTCTACTCTCTGAATAAAACTTTATTGAGTTCCACCCTCTGTTTCTACCTCACCCCCTCAATGCTATAGCACAGGATTCTCACAGAGAGCAAGCTGGGCCTCCATGTGCCTTGCAGATTAAATTCCGTGACTGCCGGTCTACTGTCTTCTTTCACACATACAGACACCCTGATAAAGGGCAATAGATTCCTGCGTTGGGGCTGGACTAGATGACCCCCATGGTCCCTCCCTTCCAGTCTATGATTCTTTGATGACATCACATCTCATGGGTGGCGTGGGTGGGGAAGCCAGTCCTGATTTCCAAATCAGCAAACGGGGAAGGGTCATAGTGCTGTGGCAGAAGATCCCAGGTTTCTCTATGCAAGCCTGAAAAGGACTCTTGCCTGAAACCTTGGAGTACTACTGAAGGTCCTGAAAGGCTTACATTGGCTCCCAGTATGTTTCTGAGCACAATTCAAAGTGTTGGTGCTGACCTTTAAAGCCCTAAATGGCCTTGGTCCAGTATACCTGAAGGAGTGTCTCCACCCCCATCGTTCAGCTGAGGTCCAGCTCTGAGGGCCTTCTAGCGGTTCCCTCATTGCAAGAAGTGAAGCTACAGGGTACCAGGTCTTCTTGGTAGTGGCACCCACCCTGTGGAACGCCCTCCCATCAGATGTCAAGGGAAAAAACTACTATCTGACTTTTAGAAGACATCTGAAGGCAGCCCTGTTTAGGGAAGTTTTTAATGTCTGATGTTTTATCATGTTTTTAATATTCTGTTGGGAGCCGCCCAGAGTGGATGGGGAAACCCAGCCCAATGGGCAGGGTATAGATAATAAATTGCTGCTCCTGTTGTTGTTGTTGCTGTTGTTGTTGTAGACTATCCTGAGCTAGATGGGCCAATAGTCTGACTCAGTCTAAGGCAGCTTTTTGTATTGTCCCTCTCCTTCCAGAACAGCCTATCCATTGAGAGACATTTCCTGGGCAAGACAGAGTACTGGACCACTCCGTCAAGCCATAAAGAACATAGTCAGCAGGCTTGCTGGTTCCATTTACCTTCTCCCGACCAAACACCAATCTTATAACCTAGAATCACAAAGTTCTTTGGGATCCCTCAGACGAAGTCTCCCCTACCAAATGTACAATGAAGTCTGCTGTTCCCATTGAATCAGTTCACTTTGGAATTGACCAGAATGGTGTGTGTGTGTGTGTGTGTGTGTGTGTGTGTTGTCTAACTTGGCCAAATCCCCTGCTAAGTTCCTCTAACTCAAAGATACACAAATGTTGCCCAAACCATAGTAAGCAATTCACTGCTTCAAAACTGTCAGTGACACATATTCCTAGCAGTCCATTTTCAAGGAGGGTTCCAGATTCTCCTGCAAGGAGCACAGTGTGGCCTTCATAGCCTGGAAAATAGGGAAAGCTGTGTTAACTAAACCATCGACTTAGCCAACGGCTTCCCTTGGCAGCCTGTGCTCTCTGGTTTATAAAAAGGCCTTGGCTTTCACATCACAGAGATCTTTGTGTGCCTGCCAACATACTTTCGACAACACTGCCTTTATGGGCGTGTGAGGCTTCGGAAGAGGAAAAAGCCCAATGAAATCTCCACAGATGGTGCATCAAGCTTTACAGGTTCCTTATCTTAGCTGTGCAACTAAATCCAGCTTCTTGAAGATATGGCCTCTTCTCAGGAGGCAATTGAATGCTCCTGTTCTCCCTGGGTTTTTTCCCCCTGGTAGCTTTTCCTAGTAAATCACTGACTGTCTTTATGTTGGATGGGTGTGTGGGGAGCCTTGCTTCTGTTATTTTTCCATTAGTTAACAAACTAATTTGCCCCAGAAGAATAAGAAGTGCACAGCAAGGACAGAGGGATCTTCCTGTGTTTTATTGATAATTTTATTATGTATACCACTTAGAGAGTTTTTTGATTAAGCAGTGTCTAATTTCCCCCCAAATATATGCTTAGTGTTGAATGGAATTCCACAGACTGAATTATCAAATTCTGAATCAGATTTTGGGGTTGAAATTTGTTTGGAATTGAAACTTACCTCGTGCTTTAAAAAAAAAAGAAAAAAGGTGTCAGTACTCACCATGAAGTTGTTATAGAAAGTGCCACACTTTTAACATGAAAAAGGTGTCAGTACTGTGTCAGTAGGGGACGCGGGTGGCGCTGTGGGTAAAAGCCTCAGCGCCTAGGGCTTGCCGATCGAAAGGTCGGCAGTTCGAATCCCCGCGGCGGGGTGCGCTCCCGTTGCTCGGTCCCAGCGCCTGCCAACCTAGCAGTTCGAAAGCACCTCCGGGTGCAAGTAGATAAATAGGGACCGCTTACTGGCGGGAAGGTAAACGGCGTTTCCGTGTGCTGTGCTGGCTCGCCAGATGCGGCTTTGTCACGCTGGCCACGTGACCCGGAAGTGTCTCCGGACAGCGCTGGCCCCCGGCCTCTTAAGTGAGATGGGTGCACAACCCTAGAGTCTGTCAAGACTGGCCCGTACGGGCAGGGGTACCTTTACCTTTTACTGTGTCAGTACCCTTGAGTACCCCCAGGAAAAAAAGCAATGATTACCTCAAAATATTATTTTTATAAGCCAGCTGTTGAATTCTATGCATGTCTGCTCAGAAGTAAGTCCCACTGAGTTTAATGGGACTTACTCCCAGGTAAGTATGCTTGCTATAGGATTGCAGCCTGAGTGAAATTATTAGAAAATGTACTAAATTCTGTTGCAAGTCAGCTGCCACCACCAAAGGTTAACTTCTTCTGCATAGCAGCTGTCGACTGCAGCCAAATAACAATTGCCACATACCAAATATAGACTGCCACGATGCTCAGTGTCAAATGCCGGCTGATACAGGCCAAGTACTTTCAAATATTGGGGAGAAGGGGTGGAGAAAATGATCCCAGTGTGATCCTAAATAAATTAAATAAGGCAGTTGTAAGGAGGTATACTAAACACAGCAGGTGGCGCTGTGGTCTAAACCACTGAACCTAGGCTTGCCGATTGGAAGGTCGGTGGTTCGAATCCCCACAATGGGGTGAGCTCCCGTTGCTCGGTCTCTGCTCCTGCCAACCTAGCAGTTCGAAAGTGCAAAGTAGATAAATAGGTACCGCTCCGGCAGGAAGGTAAATGGCATTTCCGTGTGCTGCTCTGGTTTTGCCAGAAGCGGCTTAGTCATGCTGGCCACATGACCTGGAAGAACTGTCTGCGGACAAACGTTGGCTCCCTCGGCCAGTAAAGCGAGATGAGCGCCGCAACCCCAGAGTCGTTCACGACTGGACTTAACTGTCAGGGGTCCTTTTCTTTTACCTTCATACTAAACATGAGATTGTACGACTGCCAGAAAAAGCCCACAGTGTAAACAAACATATGTTGTCGAGTGCTGACTTCCACATGTCTGGCCATTAGATATTGTCAAACGTTGGCTTTTGCTTTGACATCCTTGGATGTTCAAAGCTGATGAATTAAAATATTTGCAGAACATCCTGAGAATATTTGTAGACTTTCAGGAATATTCAGAAAACATTGGCCATTAAAAATGGCAGAGGAGAATTTACTGGGATTTGTGTGGGGGCATTTATTTCAAGACTCTCTGTACAAAAGCATGCATGTGTCATTTGGCGATTCCTATAAAAGGGATAATATAATAGGGCTGGGTGACAGAGAGAGAAAGAGATTGAACAAAAAAAAGTTGCAGTAACCTCAAAATCATGTTGAGAACTCTTATGTGTATTCCGTGGTCTAGTTTAGACTGTTGCATATTAGGTCATTCCTCTTTGACATCAACCTTTGATCTCTTTGGGGTTGCTGAAAACCCTCTTCATCTTTATGTCCCAAAACAAGGCCCAATTTGTATGATCAGCACAATGCTTTCTTTCTAAGCCTCCTACATGTTGTCACAGTAGAGAAGTCTGAAAGAAGAGGCTGAGTCTGCAAGAATGTTACCCTTTGAACAATCCAGGGTTTCTTCCTTCTTGATAACGCTCGGACTTGGGCACATGCATGTAATTTTTCTGAAGACACCTCCCTTTATAGCAGACAAGATAGGACGGAAATTCCCGTTTTTTAATTGGAGGGATGCCTTTAAAAACCGCTTCTTCGCCACTTCTAGAAGTCCTGCACCTGAGAACTGCTAGCGGAAGCATCAAGGGAACAGATCTCTCCATAGATTAAAGAAAACAATGTTTGCTGCATTTCGTTTCCATCTTTAGGTGCCTCGGAATCTGCAGGAGAGGTTTAAATACAGTGGTACCTCGGGTTAAGTACTTAATTCGTTCCGGAGGTCCGTTCTTAACCTGAAACTGTTCTTAACCTGAAGCACCACTTTAGCTAATAGGGCCTCCTGCAGCTGCCACCACGCCACCGGAGCACGATTTCTGTTCTCATCCTGAAGCAAAGTTCTTAACCTGAAGCACTATTTCTGGGTTAGCGGAGTCTGTAACCTGAAGCGTATGTAACCTGAGGTACCACTGTACAGTGAGCTCTTGCAGATGTTCCGTGTGTCAAGGTAAGTTCAAAAAACAACAACCCAGTACCAAGAAAGAAGCCATAATACAGCAGCATTGAACCAAGATCTCATGTCTGAATCTTCATTCTCTACAAGTGTCCGGAAGGATAGTGCTGTTATTCTGCAGACCCTCCAAGTGTCCCCATTTTCTAGGGACAGTCCCAGATTTACAGAAGCCGTCCCGGTTTCTGATTTGATCCTGGAACGTCCTGGTTTTACTTAGGATGTCCCTATTTTCATTGGAGAAACGTTGGAAGATATGGAATAGGATGTCCCTATTTTCGTTGGAGAAATGTTGGTGGGGATGTTTATATTTTCATCGGAGAAACGATGGAAGGTATGGTTCTGTTCTAGCACTTTAAAGATGAATAAATTTAACACGGCATAAACCGGGGAGGTGGGGAATCTTTTTCATTCACATTTCAGCAGTGTGTGGGGCCAAAGGAGACAGTGGATGGAGTACCATAGGCTACATTTCAGTAGGCTGCTTTTCAGTCACACAAAATTGGGAGATTTCTACACCACACACCTTTCTTCACCCACACCCACCCAGACCCCCATTCTGACAAGCAAGAGGCATCATCAGGGTTCTAGGGCACATTCCAGCCAGGCAACAGCACTCACGGAGGGTGTGGAGCAGAGTCAGTGAGCAGTATGGCCTGGGGCAAGTACCAAGGTCCAGATAGAGAGGGCTGAAGGTTCCCCACTGCTGACATAAACTTTCCTGGCTCATAGTCTGATTCATCAGATATTTCTTCTTCTTCTTTGGCGATCACTCGTAGCCGAGTAAGATTGTCTTCCATGAACACGGTTTTAACAGTGAGTCCGTAAGTGACTGTGGAGGCCAATTCTGGATCCACACGTCCTTCCACAGTGGGGACATAGGTTTCCGGGTGGGAGCTGATCATGGTGAGGGTTTGCCAAATGTGCCTTCCTCTTAGTACATTTCTCCATTTCCTCCTGATTTTGAGTGTCTTCAAAGCCCATGACACCTTTGGTAAAGGCTGTTCTCCAACTGGAGCACTTGCAGGCCAGTGTTTCCCAGTTGTCAGTGTTTATACTACATTTTTTAGATTTGCCTTGAGAGAGTCTTTAAAACTCTTTTGTTGACCACCAGCATTACGCTTTCCATTTTTAAGTTTGGAATAGAGTAGTTGCTTTGGAAGACGATAATCAGGCACCCAAACAACATACGAAGTTGATGTTGAAGAATCATTGCCTTGACACCGGTGATCTTTGCTTCTTCCAGTACACTGGCATTAGTTCGCCTGTCTTCCCAAGTGATATGTAAAATTTTTTTGGAGACACCGCTGATAGAATCTTTCGAGGAGGTGGAGGAGGAGTTTGGATTTGATATCCCGCTTTATCACTACTCGAAGGAGTCTCAAAGCGGCCAACATTCTCCTTTCCCTTCCTCCCCCACAACAAACACTCTGTGAGGTGAGTGGGGCTGAGAGACTTCAGAGAAGTGTGACTAGCCCAAGGTCACCCAGCAGCTGCATGTGGAGGAGCGGGGAAGCGAACCCGGTTCCCCAGATTACGAGACTTAACCACTACAACACACCGGCTCCCGGTGGAGGAGGAGCTGGAGCTGGTGTTTATAAGTGGTCCATGTTTCACAAGCATACAGTAAGATACATGGTGTAACTTTAAACAGACGACCTCATATACTCGTGGTGGTGATGGTGAAACAGCGCAAGTCAGCGCAAATGCAAAAAGAACATACACTTATGCTTATCTGACATAGCTGACAATTCACCAGACAGGGAGAGAAGCAGCCTATTAACCAAGCAGCTTGTTGATAACACAAACATCCTGGCATAATTAGGAAGCTAATCAACACATGCATCTGAAGACCCTGTGTTCAAATGTGGTCACCTTAAGGTCATCTCAGTTTCTTGCAGGGTCTGGTCCCTCCATTTGTCTTAGGTGACCTGTTTGTTGATGGTAAGAAGCTCTTTTGAGTTGAAAGGGTTGTTAGTATAGGCTTACCACCCCAAGGCATGTGAGAGGGAAGAGTCATTGTCCAGGACTCTGTCTATTGTCCAGGCTACAGATCACTGAAGATATGGATGGCTTTAGCTGGGAGCCATACGTGAAGTTCTGCCGTTTCCTTTTTCTAGACCTGCCCTGCAGCAGAGCATTCCTGCAAACCAGTCTGGTCTTGCTGATCTGATCCTTCCTCTGCTTTACTGGATAAGTCCTGTAGTCTGAAAAATGCTTGGTGCAAATCCTTAAGTTGTGAGTCTCTGATGAATCTGAACAGATGTGGTTGTATCGTAAGGGCTTGGCTGCAGACTATGGATTTTGTGGTGTGTTTCTGGATGGGAGCCAAACACATGTAGGTGTGTGTAACAGTCAAAGGTTTCTGATACAAAGTGGTGTTTGTATGAACATTGTGTAGTTAAATAGTACAGTGGTACCTCGGGTTAAGTACTTAATTCGTTCCGGAGGTCTGTTCTTAACCTGAAACTGTTCTTAACCTGAAGCACCACTTTAGCTAATGGGGCCTCCCACTGCCGCCGTGCTGCTGGAGCACGATTTCTGTTCTTATCCTGAAGCAAAGTTCTTAACCTGAAGCACTATTTCTGGGTTAGCGGAGTCTGTAACCTGAAGCGTATGTAACCCGAGGTACCACTGTACAAACCAAAAAATAAAACTTCTTTATCTCCCTCCCTATTTGTATATGCTTGCCAGTTTAGGGTTATACGTTTAGCCAGGTAAAGAGGAGACTGAAAGGAGATATGAAAGCCATCCTAAAATATCTCAAGGGCTGTCACACGGAGGATGGAGGCTTCGTGGCAGAGGAGCAGGCCCCTGTCCAATTGCTGCCGCTGTGCTTGAGCACCAGAGTTAAGGCAACGTTTTGCGCAATGCCTGCCTCGCCTCCTCCATACCCAGGGCATCCACAGGAAAAAATTATGGGAGCCAGGGCCCCCCAGAGATGGCATGTCCGACCCTGCTCAAAACCTCCAAGATTGTTGTGTCCCCTCAAAATATATGCCAAAGTTTTGTGATAATTGATGCAGGGCAATATGACAGCTACTCGGGGGCATAGTGTATGTGGGGCCTGTCAGGGTGATGTCCCAGGTGTATTTTGGGGTGGAGGAGCTGTTCATGTCACCCTCCCTGAGCCAGACCTGTGCCACTTTGCGAGGCTCAGATCTGTTCAGATGTTTGAAGAACCCTAGTGCAACAAAGTCACTAAAAAACTAAACAAAAACCTGGACTTTTTACAGTTTGGAAAGTGACTAGGAAATGAACTGAAAAGTGCAGTGTTAAGTTGTGGGTGAACATATCAGACGACACAGCGATTCTTCAAACAGCTCTTGTTTATTCACAGGCCAGGACAGAACTGAACTGAAGGGTTCAGCCAGCCTGCTTATATAGAGCTCCAGTACAATGTAACTGTAACATTTTTCTAAAACTATCCAATCACTGAACGTCACTTTCAAGCCCTTATTTGCATAACTATCTACAGTATCCCCCTGCTGGCCCAGGGTGAGAACTTCAGTACATTACATGCAGGATGAACGAATAACGGGGAAATGCTTCACAAGCAAATCAGGATGAACGCAGAGGACGAGTGCTTATGATTGCAAACAAATCAAGGCAAATGCTCAATAAAAACAGGACGTAGTCTAACCACCATGTAAGCTTTGCGCAAACAAATCAAGATGGATGCTGAATGAAGAGGTCATTTGGAGGAGTCTCATGTCAATACAATAGGTGATATGCAACATTAACCATTGATATCAATGGACCTGAGCTGCTTAAATCCATTGATTTCGACTATGGATATCGCTCTGGGCATCACCCAGCTTAACTTTCCTAAATTTAACTTTAGCAACAATCAAGCTGGAAGGCAGACTCAGAGCAAAGCCCTTCCGTTGAATCGGCCCCACCAAGTTCATTCCTGGCTGTTGACATTAGCATCCACTTTTTCCGCGGTAGCAAAAGATCTCAACAGGCAGCAGAGCAGCGCATGTCAGGCTAATTAACTGAAACACTGAGTTTCCTCCAGAGGCCCTGCGCATCCCCAGAGCAGTGTGTCGGATAAGCAGGAGGTGAGCTCCGCAGAGGCCTTTGCTGTTTGCTTTGGACGGAACCCTCGCATGTATCAAACTTCCTTCCCTTGTTCCCCAACATTCCAACGGAGAACAAAGCGACTGTAAAACACTGACTCACCAAAGAGTCAGTCCGCGCTGTGTTTATTCTCAGAAATATCGCTTTGGGGTTTGCATTTGTGCGAGCTGTTTCAAGCTTATTCATAGCGCCCTAAAGGCTTATCGTTGCGCAAGCTCTTGCTTGTGCAGAATGGAAACCTTCGTGCGCTGCAGAGAATCGCATTCCTGGACTGTAGGTATTGTTGTTGTTGTTGTTTAGTCGTTTAGTCGTGTCCGACTCTTCGTGACCCCATGGACCAGAGCACGCCAGGCCTTCCTGTCTTCCACTGCCTCCCGCAGTTTGGTCAAACTCATGCTGGTAGCATCGAGAACACTATCCAACCATCTCGTCCTCTGTCGTCCCCTTCTCCTTGTGCCCTCCATCTTTCCCAACATCAGGGTCTTTTCCAGGGAGTCTTCTCTTCTCATGAGGTGGCCAAAGTATTGGAGCCTCAGCTTCACGATCTGTCCTTCCAGTGAGCACTCAGGGCTGATTTCCTTAAGAATGGATAGGTTTGATCTTCTTGCAGTCCATGGGACTCTCAAGAGTCTCCTCCAGCACCATAATTCAAAAGCATCAATTCTTCGGCGATCAGCCTTCTTTATGGTCCAGCTCTCACTTCCATACATCACTACTGGGCAAACCATGGCTTTTACTATACGGACCTTTGTTGGCAAGGTGATCCCCTTCATGGATCACTGCCTTACAGTTGCGAAGGGGCTTGAATAACTCAGAGAAGCTATGAGCTATGCCGTGCAGTGCCACCCAAGATGGACAGGTCATAGTGGAGAATTTTGACCAAACGTGATCCACCTGGAGCAGGAACCGGCAAGCCACTCCAGTATCCCTGCCAAGAAAACTCCATGGACAAAGGCAACAGGGGAAAACATAAACCTGCAGTTTATCTGCAACTGTGCAGGCTAGCATGGGGAAATATATTTCAAACCAATGGTTCAATCATCATTCTATGATTCTATGATCATTCCATTGATGAACGATAACTCTACACCTCTTGCACCCAAAAAGAGGAAAGATCCTTGGAAATATCCACTTCAGCTTGACTTCTGTTGCTAGGGTTTCCCCAAACCACTTGGCCAGCATATTTTGTATACGAAACTGCAACTAGTACAAAAAGGGTTCCAGACGATGGCACTGTAGGGAACCCTGTGTGACCTTTAGCGATGGTTGCTTTCACTTCTCTCTATAGTTGCTGCCACATGCATTATATATAGTTTTTGTCACAGTCGCTCATCTTCGCTTCATTGCTCATTCCCTGCCTCCAACTCTCACTGTATTGCAGAAGTGTAGCTGTTGTTATAAAAATTTGATCACAAAGCAGTTTCCAAGACACCAACCCTGGAATTTCATCACAGTCCATTGTAAAATAGTCTAAAAATGGCTATGAGGAAATAGCAATGACTTTTGCTTCCTGATTCCATTCCACTACTTTCCATGTTCCGCTGCTCAAGTCATAAGTCCAAACATTTAATATGGGTGGCGCACCAGCTTCTTATTAGCTTGATCTTTGTTTTATTTTATTTCACACAGCCCATCTCAGCTAGCCCAGAGAAGAAATTCAAGGTCAAATATTGGTATGCCAGTATAACTTCACAGCAGTGTAAGAAGTACCAGCAGCCTGGGGTTTCATCCAGGCAATACAAATGACTTGCAACAGCATTTTGATGTTAACTTCATCAGATACTTGGTTTGATTCTGTACAATCTAGATTTCTCATGGACATAAAGGTAAAGGGACCCCTGGCAATTAAGTCCAGTCGTGGCCGACTCTGGGGTTGCGGCGCTCATCTCGCTTTATTGGCCGAGCTAGGTTGGCAGGAGCAGGGACCGAGCAACGGGAGCTCACCCCGTCGTGGGGATTCGAACCACCGACCTTTTGATCGGCAAGCCCAAATGGCACAGTGGTTTATCCCACAGCGCCACCCGCATCCCTCTCATGGACATAGGGTTGCCATCTTTCAAGAAGTAAAAATCTGGGTTATTGGCGGCTCAACAAAAGTTGTGAATATAGACTTTTTCATATTTAAGGTTTCATTGTAATATTTTTATCAACAATTTTGAAAATATTTCTTACCCCCATTTGCAATTCAATAAAAGCAATGTACCTGACCACCAATATTTTACCAGCTTGGCATCATTTATAAGGTGCACACCTGAAAATATTTAAACTTTTGCAAGGTTGAATTTCCTCTATCCTATCATGCCTCTTTTCTGCTACACAAAAACTACGCACGGTGTTACTGTGATGTAACTGGCAGTGGTTGCTATTGCAGACACATCAATGCTTACCCATCCTGCTTTGCTGTTGCAGTGTAAGCTCACAGAGCCATTATGGGACCGTCAGCCATGGTGCTGCTTGGCATACCAGCTGCTATTACCTTTCTGAGGAGGTTTTGCCAACTTACCAGGAAACACACACACAAAAGCAACAGCCGGGTTTGCTTTTGTGTTCTTAACAGCAGATGGGTGTGCAGAAATCAGCAGGTGAAGCTTTTCACAGCATTAAGATAAACTTTATCTCTTGCTAATGTTTGCACATCAACCGGTGCTCCAGAGGCCAGTTAAATTCATTGGAAGTGTTGGGTTGCAACTAAGCTGCATGAGAAGGGCAGATAGAGAGGAACCCTAAAGCTTTCTAAATCGCTTTTTAAAAAACCATGTGATTTTTGTTGCCTTTTTGAATTTTGTGGAAATGAAACTTACTGGCTGCATAACAATGTGTATGGTACCTTGGGGTTTTTTTTTGTTTTTTTAAAATTTATATTTATTAAGGTTTTAACAATAAACTCATCAATAACAATAACAATAACAACAAAAACCACTACACACTACACAAATACAAAGAAGAAAAAATACGAAACAAGAAAGAAAGATGAACAATCAAACACATACAAGAAAAAAAAACAGCACATAAAATTAAACTTTCCAAAATGTCCTTTCATTAACTTGTTCCTTTGACCTCCTCTCGCCTCCCTTTTTGCATTCTATTTTAATTTGTTATTTTAGCAAATCCTTCTGATTTAACATTACCTGCTTTTTCATAATAATATATTACACACAATCTTAAAAACAACTTTTGCAGAAGTCAAATTGTTTAATACCAGTCTCTTTCTAAACTTCTTTAATTTTGCCGTATTTCTGTAAATAGTCTTTAAATTTCTTCCATTCTTCTTCCACCTTCTCTTCTCCCTGGTCTCGAATTCTGCTGGTCATTTCTGCCATTTCCATGTAGTCGATCATCTTCATCTGCCAATCTTTGTATGGTACCTTGTTGCACCCAAAAGACCTATCAAGCCAGTGCACAGGCTACCTGGCAGATGGCTTTGTCATATGATTATTGAAGGACAAACGGCGTTTCCGTGCGCTCTGGTTTCCGTCACGGTGTCCTGTTGTGCCAGAAGTGGTTGAGTCATGCTGGCCACATGAACTGGAAAGCTGTCTGTGGACAAACGCCGGCTCCCTTGGCCTGAAAAGCAAGATGAGTGCCACCATAGGGCGGTTCATAAAAAAACTTATTTTTGAAAAAGCCTGCTCCAAAGGTCTTATCTTACTACACTAAGGATTATATAGCTATATCTGAACGGCCTTGGTCCAGTATACCTGAAGGAGCGTCTCCACCCCCATCATTCTACCCGGACACTGAGGTACAGCGCCGAGGGCCTTCTGGTGCTTCCCTCACTGCGAGAAGCAAGTTACAGGGAACCAGGCAGAGGGCCTTCTCAGTAGTGGCACCTGCCCTGTGGAACGCCCTCCCACCAGATGTCAAAGAGAACAACAACTACCAGACTTTTAGAAGACATCTGAAGGCAGCATCTGAAGGGAAGCTTTTAATGTTTGATGTATTATTGTATTTAAATATTTTGTTGGAAGCTGCCCAGAGTGGCTGGGGTATAAATATTATTGTTGTTGTTGTTGTTGTTGTTGTTGTTGTTGTTGTTGTTGTTATTATTATTATTATTATTATTACATCAGTTAATATCTTGACCCTGCTCCACTGATTTGAAATTTCAGCCTTCACGACATAGGAAAACGGCCAAGTAAACAGCTATTTTTGTGGAGGAGGGTCAAGATATTAACTGATATGCATGAAATTTCAGATATATAATTCCTAGTGTTCCAAGATAAGACCTTTGGAGCAGGCATTTTTTTAAAAAAGTTTTTAATGAACCGCCCTGGTGCCACAGCCCCAAAGTCACCTTTGACTGGACTTAACCCTCCAGACATCCTTTATCTATTGAAGGACACATCTTGCTGAAAAGTGAATTAGCTTTGAGCGGCAGATTTTGGGTTTATTGTGGCCGGACAGAAGTACAAGTTTAGTCCAATCCACAGATGTGTTGAAAGCGCATCTCTCAGATTTCAGTCTCTCAGATTTCAGTCACCTGCATTTTTATACACATTACTTGGCAGGAGACCTGCATTGCAAAATTTGAAGAAGTGCAAATTTCAAAGGATGGCTGAGTTTCAGTTCCTGCATTGCTTTGAAAAGTGCAAGTTATATACTTCTGCCTTTAAGTGCAAATGGAATCAAATTTCTTCCCCACGAGTACTTTTACGCTAAGAAAACAGCTCCACTCCAGTCCATCAATACCCATGCCCTGTGTGTTCACTAGTCACATGAGAAGATGGTGTGTCAGATCATTTGTGGGTGATGACTTTGCAAAAGCTTGGACCAGTCACTCCCAACCGGTCAACAACCGGTCATCATCCCACAACACATTGCCATGCAATTACTAAATTTATATTGACTGGGTGCAATGCTGTCCTCAGGCATCCAATCTTGGACTAGTTTCAGCCACATGGAAGCACTCCTTAAGAGTAAACTCCGCATATGCACCAAGAACAGGACCTCTGGAAGCACTGAAGAGTGGGGTTAGCCTGCACAGTCCTGTCATCTCTTTCTCAACACATTCCTCTCGCCAAAGAAATCATTCCTGCCCATTATCTTCCCCTTCCAAAAAACTATTAATTGTGGGATCCTTCCCTTACAAATATTAATTTGTCCCCTCTGGGACACCATTCCAATGCACCTGGGTCACCTCTTGCCAGAGTTTCTGAAACGTTGTGCATTTTATTTGCCGTATTTTTCGCTCTATAAGACGCACCAGGCCACAAGTTTTTGGAGGAGGAAAACAAGAAGGGAAAAAACCTCTGAATCTCAGAAGCCAGAACAGCAAGAGGGATCGCTGCGCAGTGAAAGCAGCAATCCCTCTTGCTGTTCTGGCTTCTGTGATAGCTGCGCAGCCTGCATTCGCTCCATAAGACGCACACACATTTCCCCTTACTTTTTAGGAGGGGAAAAGTGAGTCTTATAGAGGAAAAAATACGGTATTTAGATCTGGTGCGCATGTGGCAGCTTAAAAGTACTGTTAATTCATTTGAGTGGCACACATACGCCTCAATTTTTATGTCTTTCCTTTGGATCTAAACTCGTTTCTGAAATCCTGTCCATGGTACCCTTATTTGGCTTCATGCTATGATAATAAACAACACGGTTTGTGCATCTAAAGGTGTAACTTTCCAGGCTAGCATGCACACCAGCACATTTCGTTGTAAAAATCCATCCCTCTCATCAAGTGCAAGCTTAAGGCAAGTCTGTAGAGCAGCAGAGAGGATTTTTTTGTGGGGGTTTTTAAGGGTGTTGGCTGGGCTGTTTTTCTTTCCGTGTTGCTTGCTGGGGAGTGATGTAAAGACCAGGCACCACAGCTGACTAACATGGAATCAGACTCGCTTTGAGGGTCACACAAATCACAACAACTCAGCTGCTGTAGTAGCCAGTAGAACTGACTGTGGAGCCGGATTCGGTTTTTCTAAGGGACACACGAGACCTGAACTGTGCCTTTGAATTTAATGTGCGGATTTTGAAATAATGCTAATTGCATCAGCTGGGCATAGCTGTCAACCTTCCCCCTTTTTTGCGAGAAATTCCCTTATTCCAGTGCCGTTTCCTGCTGCTTACCGCTGCTATCCCAGATTGTTAGATATCCCGTAGACTGTCCCCGGACAGGTGAGGCTGCTGATCCCTTATTTTCGAGGCTGCTGATCCCTTATTTTCAAATCTGAAAGTTGACAGCTATGCAGCTGGGAGACAGAGCTGATAATCATGGGGTTCAGAGAAGCAAAAGGAGGGGGGATTTAACCATTTCCTCCCCAGCTATGGTTTGTGCCATTGGGACAAAATCCACCACTGATGCAGTGCCCAGCAACAACAACAACACTTGCCACCACTCATCTGACTGCTTTGTCCCAGCCACTCTGGGTGGCTCCCAACAAAAAATAGTAAAAGCACAATACAACATCACACACTAAAAACTTCCCTGAACAAGGCTGCCTTCAGTTGTCTTCTAAACATCAGGTAGTTGTTTATTTCCTTGACATCTGATGGGAAGGCATTCCACAGGGCAGGGGCCACCACCGAGAAGGCCCTCTGCCTGGTTCCCTGTAACCTCACTTCTCACAGTGAGGGAACCGCCAGAAGGCCCTCGGAGCTGGATCTCAGTGTCTGGGCTGAATGATGAGGGTGGAGACGCTCCTTCAGGTGTACTGGGCTGAAGCTGTTTAGGGCTTTAAAGTTCAGCACCAGCCTGAATAAAATAGCAGCTTTCGAAAAAGAGGCCTTTGCAAGGGAATAAAGGATTAAACTTCCCCCCACTCCATGACTGCTCTGATGCTTCCTCAGACTCCTGTCTGAAACCCTGGAGAGCTTCTGTTACTCAATATACTGAGGTAGATGGGCCAATGGTCTGACTCGGTATAAGGCATCTTCCTCTGGTCCTACCACCGGACAGTGGGTGCCATTTGTATTTTTTAAAACCTGCACTTTCAATGCAAATATGCATTCTCTAGTTTGGTTCTCGGTTTTCTCAGTCAACTGGTCATGACTGCCCCACCCTGGTTTTGCGTAGAGTCTTTCATCATCATTAAATGTTCCAGGGCTTTTCAGAAGAGGAGAATGCATTGCCCAGGCCTGCAGTCAGAGGTGTGGACAGCTAGCTTTCGCACAACATCTGCTTCTAGGGCCCAGCAACTTTGCTGTAGCAAAGCCAATCCTGGTTAGCCTCTTTTAGAGTTTGAGAGGAGCTGGCTAGCCTGCTTTCCCCCTGCCCAGACAAAGGTGGATATTCAATGGGCAAAGCCATTCCCACTGCCAGAGCTTTGCCTGTTCAACGTTCAGCTGGTCGTGCAGCTCCCTGAAAAAGGAGTGTGGATGAAAGGCAACAACCCCAGCAAAGGAAAAGCGTTAGATTTTGCAAATAGGAATGAGTTGGTTTGAAACAGGAATAAGCCCTTCCTTGGTGCTGAAGGATCCTCACAGGAAATTGGAATGTGACCCTCTCCTATGGGAAAAAAAAAGTTTTGTGGCCAATTTAATAACAGCAACGCTTTTCATTTATGCAGCCTCTTCAATGTGTTTGAGGCATCCTCTGTCATCTGCACCACAACCGTATGAGCAGTGACGTAGCGTGGGGGGGCACAGGGGTGGTTGCTCCAGGCACAAAATTGTTAGGGGGTACAAAATTTCAACACCTGGTGCTGCCTCAAACAGTTGTGTGATTCCGCCACTGGGCTCTGTTGAAAACGTTTTCTCCATGAGAACCAGGAAGTGACCTCTCTGGACAACAGAACAACTCTTCTTTTTAGCTCTGTGGTTGTGATCTCCTGGGTGATGTGGGCGCCATAAGGTACTTGAATACTTATACATACTCTGTTCATTTCCCTCCCTCCCAGCTGGCCCTGGGCACTGGCAACCCATGCTACACCACTGCCTGTGAGGCAGAACAGCCATCTCAGATTACAGTTAGACGCTGAGTGGAGAGAGTGCTTTGCTAAGGAGTCCATGGCTGAGGCACGTTTTGAATGAGGAACTTTCTGGCTTTCTGCTCCGTCTCACAACCGCTCCACTCTCTTTGCTCTCAGCGCAGGCTGAGCTTAATCATCTTGGTCTTCTGTCATTCTAGTGTGTGTTTGAGGTACCGGCTGCTGCCCAGAGAACATAGGAAACTGCCTTGTGCTAAGTCCAAGTATGTGTCCGGTCAGTCATCTCCTCTGACTGACAGGTGCTCTCCAGGGTCTTAGGTCAAGAGGGGCATTTCCCATCATAAGCCACCTGATTCTCTTCTAGCTAGAGATTTCAGGGCCCAAACCTGGGTTCTTTTCTTTCTTTCAGGTGCTTTACCATTGAGCTAGTACGCGGGTGGTGCTGTGGTCAAAACCACTGAGCCTCTTGGGCTTGCTGATCGGAAGGTCAGCGGTTCGAATCTCCCATTGTTCTGTCCCAGCTCCTGCAAACCTAGCAGTTTGAAAGCAAGCAGTGCAAGTAGATAATTAGGTACCACTGTGGCGGGAAGGTAAATGGCGTTTCCGTGCGCTCTGGCACTAGTCACAGTCCTCTGTGCGCCAGAAGCGGTTTAGTCATGCTGGCTACATGACCTGGAAAACTGTTTCTGGACAAACACTGGCTCCCTCGGCCTGAAAGTGAAAGGAGTGTCGCAATCCATAGTCACCTTTGACTGGACTTAACCGTCCAGGGGGTCCTTTACCGTTTTTATTTTATTTTACCTTTTTACCATTGAGCTACTGGTTAATTTCAGGGCTCCTTAGTTGGGAACAGAAATCAACTGCAAGCTGCATTTCCCTTCCATCAGGCCTAACGTTTAGGCCCAGAGCACCAAAAACCTTTAGAACAGTGGTTCCCAAACCTCCCACCCCCATGGACCACATGCAAATTGCTGAGGGTATTGTTTTTCTCTCTGCTGAGGTAATTGCAATGTGCTGTGCTAGATGCCGTTCGATTTTTAATTGAATTTTTACAGACACACTCTGAACCACCTGAATGAAACTCACAGATCACTGGTGGTTAATGGGCAGCAGCTACTCTGGAACAAAATGCAACCAATTCTTTGGCTAGAATAACTCTGCTTTTAGATTCTCTCTCTTTTCCATTTAGGCACGGCAGTCACCGTGTTCACTGAAGTATGGCTCTCTCTCTCTTTTTGGTAAGCTTTAGGTGTGCTCTGCACTACGCAATCCTTTAGGGTGTGTCCAGTAAACAGGGTGAGGCAGAGAACAGGCAGCCTGAGGCAAAGACTTTACAGCATCTGTTCAGTACAAGGAATTAATGACTAACTTCTCTTCTCCCTGCCTCTCGCTTCTTATACCACTGTATAAGAAACAAAGAGACAAAATGACAACCATGGCAGAGCCCAGATCTAGGCTATGCACTTGAAGCCCCAAACATCAAATCACATTTGCATGCTGTCGTAGACACCAGAGAGGGATGTCTTCACCAGTGTGGTGTAGTGGTTAAGAGCGGTAGACTTGTAATCTGGGGAACCGGGTTTGCGTCTCCGCTCCTCCACATGCAGCTGCTGGGTGACCTTGGGCCAGTCACACTTCTCTGAAGTTTCTCAGCCCCACTCACCTCACAGAGTGTTTGTTGTGGGGGAGGAAGGGAAAGGAGAATGTTAGCCGCTTTGAGACTCCTTCGGGTAGTGATAAAGCGGGATATCAAATCCAAACTCTTCTTCTTCTACCTGATGCGCATTACCTGTTTGGTTTCCCCACACCTGCAACGCCCCTGAGCACATATTCATGAAGCTGTCCTTTGTGCATATATGTCAGGCGGCAGAGGAAACAACTCCCACGGCAGGTTGCCGGGAACGGATAACACAAGGAAAAGTTCTTACCATCTGCTTTTTATTCAATATTTACAGAGAGAGGCTTGGGAATGCAGTCTCTTGGAATAATGGCGTTGTCCCAAGTGACTCTCCATCCCCTTTTCCTCCTACTTCCTCATTCGTCGTCATCTCCCCTATGGGTGGCGCTGAGGGCCCTTTGCTTCTGAGCCTTTTGCTTTACTACTTTCAAGGCTCACCGGGTTCTGGGAGACGGGGGGTTTGGAATGCTTCCTAAAGACACTGTGTCCGTCAGCTGTCACCCCTCTTGTTATGTACTGAAGTTCTCACCCTGGGCCAGCAGGGGGATACTGTAGATAGTTTTCACTCAGATCCACATATGCAAATAAGGGATTGAAAGTGATGTTCAGTGATTGGATAGTTACAGAAAATGGTTACTGTTGCGTTCTAGTGGAGCTCTATATAAGGAGGCTGACTGAACCCTTCAGTTCAGTTCTGTTCTGGCCTGTGAATAAACAAGAGCTGTTTGAAGAATCGCTGTGTTGTCTGATATATTCACCCACAACTTAACACCTCTGGTGTTTCTTCTTCTCCCTCTCCCATTATTTCCCAGCTTTTCCCTTCACCTGCCTCTGGGCTATGACCTCCCTCAATCCCCTGTTTTAATTCTGAATTGTCTTCCACTTCTCTGGAAGGGTCAGGCTGGGGAGTCTCCACCATTCCTCCTCTGCCCGGTCCCTGACAATGTGCGATGGCTGTCTTAAATGTACCTGCCTCAGCTTAACTTATACTTTCAAATCAGACGAATGCTAGTGTTTGAGGGTAAACCCATCAAACAGGAGTCCACCACTGGATTTAAAGTGGTGCAGGAGGCAGCACTTTTGTCCCCCAAATCACTAATTCAAAAGCAATGATCTTCCACCAGCACCATCTTATGACTGCAACAATGTGCAGGCCGTAACCTCACCTGGAAACATGTACTTCCTCCCCCTGCTTCAAAACACACACACAAAACCACTTCACATTTTTCTTGAACATTTAGCCTTATGAAGCATTTTGTCTAACTCTGCAGATCGCATAGTTCGTTGTGAATAATGGTTGGTTCTAGTAAAGATATTATGTGAATCATGTATTTGCATGCGCCTCGCTTGCACTGCTCTTGGGGGATGGGAGAAGAATGAGTCAGGACTTGAGTCAGGACTTACCCTCCTGGTTCTGCAAATAAGACCTGTCATTGCGTGTCTCCTTGCTAAGGCACGTCTAGACAAAGATACCTGCATTTCCAGGTGAGCTCTGTTATGTGCAACTGGAAGGTGGTGCCAGGGGAGGCAGAAGCAGCTGGAAATTAAAGGCAGGGTACTACAGAGCTACAATTTCCAGAGTTCCCTGAGATGAGGGGTTGATTGTTGAACCACTGTGGCAACTCAAACTCTGTGAGGGGAATATAGTCTCTCAGCATCCTTAACAAATTACAGCTCCCAGGATTCTTTGGGGAGAAGGCATGACAGTTTAATGTGGTATGATTTAGTGTATTTTTGGTTTCTATGGAAGCCGCCCAGAGTGGCTGGGGAAACCCAGCCAGATGGGCGGGGTACAAATAATAAATTATTATTATTATTATAAAGTGCTGATGAGCTCCGTCATTCATGATGTCCCTCAGGGAAGTTTTACATTGGCCTTTGGGGACCATTTTTGGAAGCTTCTCCATCTGGGCTGCTGTACAACCTGCCAACTTTCATATGCATGCAACTTCCACCTGCAATGTGCAGCTGGTAGCTGGACGTGGAAGGTTTCGGTCGTCAGCTGCTGCTGCTAATAATAATAGCAAAATGATCTGTGTTCACCTGTCAACTCCAGCAAGGCCATTTTTGGTCATTTCAGTTAACAGTAGGGCTATTAACAGAATGGGTTATTTTTAATGTGCTGTAATAATGAACTGTTTTTGAAGAATGGGAGGACTAACAATGAAACGTATCCACCTTACTGTGTTTTTGGACTTTGTAATGATCCTTTGACAAGTTGTTGTGTTTTGCTCTTTGCTATGGACATCCGATCTCTCTAACTATAATCCATAAATACATAATTTTAAAACGTTCATTAAAATCAGTGGGACTTTAAAGTGCAGACCTCCAAGTATCCCTATTTTCCAAGGACAGCCCCCAATTTATAGGTTTCTGCTTTGATCCCAGAATGTCCCGCTTTTCCTTAGGATGTTCCTATTTTCAATTGAGAAATGTTGGAGGGTATGGAGTTATGCGACCCCTGAGCCAAGGAGATAAGTAACTGTACAACCTTTAGAAGACATCTGAGGGCAGTCCTGTATAGGGAAGGTTTTGGTTTTTTAATGTTTAATGTTTTATTACGGCTTTATATGTTGGAAGCCGCCCAGAGTGGCTGGAGCAACCCTGTCAATGGGGAGGGTATAAATTATTATTATTATTATTATTATTATTGTTGTTGTTGTTGTTGTTGTTGTTGTTGTTATTATTATTATTATTATTATTATTATTATTATTACAGTGGTACCTCGGGTTAAGAACTTAATTCGTTCTGGAGGTCTGTTCTTAACCTGAAACCTGAAACTGTTCTTAACCTGAGGTACCACTTTAGCTAATGGGGCCTCCCGCTGCCGCCGCACGATTTTTGTTTTCATCCTGAAGCAAAGTTCTTAACCCGAGGAACTATTTCTGGGTTAGCGGAGTCTGTAACCTGAAGCATCTGTAACCACTGTATTATGGAATAGGACATCCCTATTTTCATCAGAGAAGTGGTATTTTCAAGTCAATATGCAGTTGGAGTAGTAGCTCAGCTGTTCCACAGAACTTTGTCCGTGGTGGCAGAAGGTTTATATTGCTCTGCAAGTAAACAAATCTTCCTCATTTCTCAATGCACCAAAGGGCAGATGCTCAAGATGCTGCTGATTCTGCTATTCCATAGGAATAATGAGAACTTAAGGCCACTTAACGCTGTGCTGTGGCGAGTAAGCTCCTTTCCTCAGGGTGTCCAGAGATTTCCTGGTCAGCCTGTGGCTAACTGTATCTTTGCCTGTCACATTCTCGGTGATGCATGAATCACCACTGACCTTGCGGGCAGAAAACGAACTGCCTGTAACTCATCTGCATCTTGCCATCGGTGACTAATTCGAGGATCCCTTATTGCCCCTGCAATTCTAAAACGAGGCCTCCGACAGCAAGAACATCTAGCATTTAACCAAGATCATCTTCTGATTAAGCATCTTGCGTTCATTCCAGACCTGTTTATTGAGAATGCAGCCTGATTTCTTTGCAAAACCATTGCAAGGAGGCTAGACAACAGTGCTGCCTATTTATTCAGCATTCATTTTGATTTGTGTGCTGGGAGGTGAGATGATGTTGCGTCAAGTAAATGTAACTCCATCGTGTCCAGTGACACTTTCCGAATCACAACAAGTCTGATTTGAGCAGAAGCTCTAAATCAGCTTTAATTGTGCAATCTGGATTTACTGGAGTTTGAAACCAAAATAGCAGCAGTCCTGCAGCTCTTTTAATCAGTAGGACTTTGCAGACCCATTCCTAGGTGTTGCATATGGGATTCACTTTTTCCCATAACCAGACGGTATGCCCACAAAAATGGGTCCATATTTCCTATACCGAAAATGCAATAGCCAGTATGTAAGTGAAGAGCAAATTGAAACTTTTCACTTCTTGACTCTGTGCTGCCAACTGAATTAAGCCACAAGGCTGAATTCTTCCTAAAATTCAGGCTATAATTATACCCTTTTAAAATATGTCTCTTTTTGGGGTGGCGGTGGATGTTAATGGGTTGTTGTTTTTATTTTGATTACCGTATTTTTCCTGATACATTCATTAAATCTGGTTTGTGGCACAGGTCATCCTCCGGATTTTGAGCGCTGCTGTGCAGAATCTAGCGCAGGGGTCGGCACGATTTATCGGCCATGGGCTGGATCACTCCCACGGAGGTCGTCTGTGGGCCGGGCCAGCGTGGTGCGATGCTGGAAATCACTTCTGCGCATGCCCAGACACCGAAAATCGCACCTGCGCAGAAGTGATTTTTGGTGTCTGGACATGCGCAGACATGATATCAGGTGCCGCTCGGCGAGTCCCTGCGCTGTGCTCATTTAGCACAGTGCGTGGGGGACTCGCCAAGTGGGTGGCTCGGTTCGGGGGCGGCTCGTGGGCTGGTAAAACCGTCTTCGTGGGCTGCATTTGGCCCATGGGTCGCACGTTGCCAGCCTCTGATCTGGCAGCATTGTATGCTGTAGCAGGATTGGTAAAGGTAAAGGTAAAGGGACCCCTGACCATTAGGTCCAGTCGTGACCACTCTGGGGTTGCGGCGCTCATCTCGCTTTATTGGCCGAGGGAGCCGGCGTACAGCTTCCAGGTCATGTGGCCAGCATGACTAAGCCGCTTCTGGCGAACCAGAGCAGCGCACGGAAACGCCGTTTACCTTCCCGCTGGAGCGCTACCTATTTATCTACTTTAACTAGCATGCTTTCGAACTGCTAGGTTGGAAGGAGCAGGGACCGAGCAACGGGAGCTCACCCCGTCGCGGGGATTCGAACTGCCGACCTTCTGATCGGCAAGCCCTAGGCTCTGTGGTTTAACCCACAGCGCCACCCGTGTCCTAGCAAGATTGGTAGCTTCTTCTTAAAAGAAATTCACTTGGATGGTAGCAGCCCCTTCCTCTCCCTAACACACTTTGCTTCTTTGGTGGCATGGGGAATCCTTGGTTATCTTATCTCTTCCTCTCTCCCCCACTGCTTGTTGTGCAGTGCTTGAGAGGAAATGCAGAGGTGTTGTGTCAAGATATCTGATAATGTCTTTTCTGTCAGGAACACACAAAAAATGTGCAGTGTCTTCTTGGGTACAAAACTGTGCTTCGCAAGCATATTTTAATTCAGGGTATTTCAGCTGCCATCGTGTGGATCCACTTTGTCTGTTCCCTTGTGCCCATTATTGAAACTCTTCAAAAGTGTAGTTGAATGACGACGACGATCGCAATTTTTAGTCTGCTACGAGAAGAAGATTAGATACTGAAAAAGATGAATGGGAAGCAGTTGTGCAGATGTTCCTCTCCCACTTTTCCCAGGAAGTCCTGCCCATACAGTGGTACCTCGGGTTACATACGCTTCAGGTTACAGACACTTCAGGTTACACACTCCACTAAGCCAGAAATAGTGCTTCAGGTTAAGAACTTTGCTTCAGGATAAGAACAGAAATTGGGCTCTGGCGGCACGGCGGCAGCAGGAGGCCCGATTAGCTAAAGTGGTGCTTCAGGTTAAGAACAGTTTCAGGTTAAGTACAGACCTCTGGAACGAATTAAGGACTTAACCCGAGGTACCACTATATTGTAAAATGCAATTAAATTATGTATGCAGCAATACATAGCCAAAGTCAGTCATCTGCCAAGAGGGAGCAGGCATTTGTCAATAGACTGTAGGTGAGCCAAATGTACATGAATGCAGCTTGGCGGCAGGGAGAGAAAGGAGGGGAATGGATTCTGTTGCTGCTGCAGGTTCCCCCAAGAACACTCATAAAGCTACTGTGAAATCATAAGCTGAGTTAAAATACAAAATGGATGGGCAGAATAACAAAGGTGCTTGGTACCAGTAGCCGGTCTACTTCACCACTGTGTGGCAAAACTATGTTATTGTTTATGACCTGAGATAAGAACGTTAAAAGATCCCTGCTGGATCTGTCCTAGGTAAAAAAGGTAAAGGACCCCTGGACGGTTAAGTCCAGTCCAAGGCGACTATGGGGTTGCGGTGCTCATCTTGCTTTCAGGTCGAGGGAGCCGGCATTTGTCCACACACAGCTATCCGGGTCATGTGGCCAGCATGACTAAACCGCTACTGGCATACGGAGAAACGTGACAAGTACCAGAGTGCATGGACTAAGCATGACTAAGCCGCTTTGGGTGAAACCAGAGCAGCGCATGGAAACACCATTTACTTTCCCGCCACAACAGAACACCGTGATGGAAGCCAGAGCGCATGGAAACGCCGTTTACCTTCCCGCCACAGTGGTACCTATTTATCTACTTGCACTGGCATGCTTTCGAACTACTAGGTTGGCAGGAGCTGGGACAGAGCAATGGGAACTCACCCAATCACGGGGATTTGAACCACCGACCTTCTGATCAGCAAGCCCAAGAGGCTTAGTGGTATCTGTCCTAAAGGCCTACCTGCATTCATTTTGAAATCCACCACCATTAAAAAGCTTCCCTATAATCTTCAGGTGTCTTCTAAAAGGTGTATAGTTACCGTATTTTTTGCACCATAACACTCACTTTTTTCGTCCTAGAAAGTAAGGGGAAATGTCTGTGCGTGTTATGGAGCGAATGCCTGCAGGTGGCGGGGGGGATCTGCTGCAGTCGTGAGCAGAGGATCCATGGTTCCCCTTCCTTTCCTCCTCCGTGGTTACAAAGCATGGATCCACATGGATCCTCAGGATTTTTGCATTGGGCTACTCCAAACTCACTGTCAGATCACATGTCTGTGGCCACAGCATGAACCACAAAAATCATATATCCACTATTTCGTTTAGAATATTTTTTTCTTGTTTTCCTCCTCTAAAAACTACGTGCGTGTTATGGTCTGGTGCGTGTTATAGAGCGAAAAATACGGTACTTATCTCCTTGGCTCAGGGATCACATAACTCCATACCCTCCGGTGAAAATAGGAACATCTCACCTTAACCCTCCAACATTTCTCCAATGAAAATAGGGACATCCTAAGGAAAAGCGGAACATTCCAGGATGAAATCAGAAACTGGGATGGCTTCTGTAAATCTGGGACTGTCCCTGGAAAATAGGGACACTTGGAGGGTCTGGAATAGAATGTGGCTCTTGAGCGGAGGAATGTGTCCTGATTTACAAGGTGCAACTACTTTCTTACTATCTTATTCTTCAAAAATAAATAAATGACAGTGGTCT
The DNA here is from genome assembly GCF_027172205.1 of Podarcis raffonei. Classification (NCBI taxonomy): domain Eukaryota; kingdom Metazoa; phylum Chordata; class Lepidosauria; order Squamata; family Lacertidae; genus Podarcis; species Podarcis raffonei. Next base: position 117,220,549 of record NC_070602.1, on the reverse strand, counting down.
TTTGGAAACAGAAGAGCTGTATCTAGGAATATCACTTTGCCAGAGATGGAAACTCTTCCCAGAAAGTAGAAAATCCCTGACAGCTAGCTGGCACCACACTGTACGCTGTGATCTAGAAAGCATGATTTTTTTCAGAGACCGTATGCTCATTTCTCATTAGAAAGAACTGCAGAGTTTGCATCTCTCGCTTTTCTCTGCAGTTTATTTTTAAAGAAGTCACGATAATAATGTCCATCGGGCGGCCCAAGCTGAAAATAACACATTCCACCTTCCCAACAAACAGCCAAGGGAACTCTCTTCCGGAGCTGCGTGTATGTTTTGGAGATTGTCCTCCCAATGTGTCAGCCAGGAAGTCTGTGATTCAGGGTCGCTTTGTGACAGGCACCTGATGCACAAACACTGCCGTGAGTCACGCTTCCAGGTTTACAGGAGAAGCAATGGCTTGCTCTTCTGCCAAAGGAATTGACGCCGGACCGAGTTGGCTTTGTAAATACATGCTCCTCGGTGCATTCTTATCGTGTTCCTCCCTGTGCTGATGAATGCCAGAAAACCTTGCCTGCGTTGCCCCACCCAATAGCACAGAAAACCTAGAGCGAGATTTTACGATTGTAGCTTCTGATCAGGGTGATCTGCTTTGTTCCTAGTGCAATCCTGTCTCAACATGGAACATTTTTCGTTCCAAGAGCTGCATATTATATGGCCTGCACTGTGGCTTGTACCTCACCTTTTGTATTTATACAATTTATAAACTCATACCCGCTAACGTTTCTCCAATGAAAATAGGGATGTCCTAAGGAAAAACAGGGCATTCTGGGATCAAATCAGAAACCTGGACATTTTCTGTAAATCCAGGACTGTCCCTGGAATACAGGGACACTTGGAGTGTCTGGAATAGGATTTAAAGAACAAATTCTGTGTGCATTGTGAGTTACCTTGAGTCCTTGGGATAGCAGCCCAATCTCACAGTGGGGCTTCATTTATATGCAATGTGAACCATGGGGGAAATAGTTACAGGTAGGTAGCTGTGTTGGTCTGCTGTACACGAAAGCTCATACCAGTAACAAACTTAGTTGGTCTCTAAGGTGCTACTGGAAGGAATTTTTTTATTTTGTTTCAACATGGGGAAAATGTTTGGTATGCGCTCCATCCGTCGTATTTAAATGCACTTATCCTCTAGTAACATCCTAGTTAAACAATAAATCTTTGACTAGACTCAGTCCACTTGCCATGTGCACCAGTACCAGGAGTGCCAACTTGCTTCCGCAACCATGGGTGCCGGGGGCACAGGTGCCATGCAGGGTGTATGGCCCTGGCACTGAAATTTGTGGGTGCCCAGCCCCTTCATGAGGAATTCTGTGGGTGCTTGGAAAGCCGGAGCCCCAGGGAGTTGGCACCTATGGCCAGTACATACGCAAGGCAGCATTAGCGTGCCAGAAACTGGTGCCCAGAGCAGGCACACCATTGGTCAGCTAACATTCTGTGAGTGTGGGACTGGTGTGGATGGAAAGTGCATTTACAAATGATCGAGGCGAGGAAGATGTCTGCATAAAACGTTTGTGCTGGTAAGTACTTTCCCAGAGGCCTATAGCATGTATCTATGGATCCCGAGTAAATTTAATTCGCACCACTGCGTCCATATATGGTCACTGTTAAACTGCATTGTGCGTTACAGGAAAATAAGGAGTGTTTGTTTATTTTGACTACAGCAGAAATTTATGGAATTAAAAAAAATGCATTGGAATATTTTAAGGCTCAAAAGGTGGGGAGTGTGTTTTTTTATTAAAGCTTTCTCTCCCTTACTCTATTTGTCTTTTTTAATTGGTCTTTATAAAACAGATTGATGATCCTCCCCCCATCTCTTGCTTGACCCTGTCAGGTCTTGTGCTGTATCACACATTGGGTATCTTATATTTGGGGAAAACTGCACAGTTCTCTGTTCTTACCAGAACCTCCCAAAAACTTAAGGTCAGCTTTCTCCTCCTAAGGAATTCTTACATAAGCAGTGTGGTACTAAATGCTTTGGGGATTTATGATGATTGAAGAAGGTGATCCAAAGAAATGTGCTTAAAATGTTTAGATGTTCCAAAATCTGGAGTTCCGTGTTTAATCGCATAGTTTTGTTCTGGTACTACATTGATATCCCCCCAACTTTTTTCTTTTTTTTCTTTTTAGCAGTTGCTCCCATCTTAGACTTCCTATGTTTTCAGAGGCAAATGAAGAAGAACAAATGCAAACCGCTTGGCAGAGGAAGGCTGCCCACTTCACTTCACACAATGCATAATTAACTTGCAGATTTCATTGTCACAAAACACAGTGATTGGCACTGTCGTGGCTCTAGCCTCAAACTTAGAATCTGAGGGTGAGCCAGCAGAGTCTCGGATTGCTGTGGGGAGCTGGGTCAAGATCCCAGTGCTGAGGTTGGTGGACTGGAGCTTGCAGCTCCTGAACCAAGACCCTCACAGATGCATCCTCGCTCTCCACTTCACAGAAGGAGAACTCAAGTGCCTTCTGCCCTCCAGTGCTGAGAGTGTGCCAGGCAGAAAGCCACAGAAGAGTGATGAGGCTCTCATCATCTTGAGGCAGTGCCACATTTAAGATTCACATTCAGTGTGGAGCTTGGGAAGAGTAAGCTGGAGGAAGAGACTCATAAGCCTCAGTTCTTTGTTGGAACACGTTGCTCACTTGGAGCTGTCCGTGGTGCTGTGACTACCAACGTGCCCTGATGCCTTGCCTCACGACGATGCCCAACGACTTAGATGACTATAGGTCTAGTGATAGCTATTGGCTATGGGAACACCTTGGGCCAGTCACTGTCTCTCAGCCTAGCCTACTTCTCGGGTTTGTTGTGAGGATAAAATGGAGAGGGGAAGAACCGTGTTCATCTTCAGGAGGTCCTTAGAGACAATATAGAATATAAATGTAATACGTCAATAAATGAATAAATGTTGATGCTGAAATTGTGAAAATGGAACAAAGAGGTTCTCGCTCCCTTTCTCCATTAGTAGAAGTCTGGTTTCTCTGAGAAAACAACCACCATGCACATAGATAATCAAATGTTATTAGCTGTACACATAGTTGTTTTCTCTTGGAAGGTTTCAGAGGATGTTACTGAGAGAAACAATCCCATTTTGATAGGGCAAAAGATCAGCATATAAGATTGCTACTAACTGATGTATTTGCCAGCATGCAACACACAAAAGAATGGTTTGTTTAGATAATAATAATAAAAAAGGAGACACTGCTAAATTATTTTCTCCATTTAAAGACAAGAAGTCTGTAAAATTGATTGATGATACAAGGAAATGTCAGTCTCTTATTCAGTGATGAACAATATGGCTAGATTCCTTTGAAAGATTTCTTTTACTCTTAGAATAAGCAAAAAATTGTGCTTCTCTCAAAGAAATGGTGCAGGTGTCCCAGGAGCTGGTGCTCTTTCATGGATTAGTATTAAATATCTACCTGTCCCAAGTTTCATCATAAGGATGGTGAACACTTCAAGGTGGTCTTCTCTGGAGAATGGTTGTGCAGAACAGGATGCATATGAAACCCTGAATCAACAAGTCCTGCCTCACAAACCTTCTAGAGTTCTTTGAGAGTGCTTACAAGCATGTAGGTTGGAGTGATCCAGTAGATCTGCTTTTGACAACATCCCTCACCAAAGGCTATGAAGAAAACTCAGCAAACATGGGATGAGAGGACAGATACCTTATGGATAGATAAGTGAGAGAATAACCACAAAGAGTCTTACGGAACCTTAAAAACCAACAAATTTCTTAAGGCATAAGCTTTGTGGACCACATTCCACTTTAGCAGATGCTACCCATCTGTAAACTGCTAAGTAAGTTTCCGAGCACAATTCAAAGTGTTGGTGCTGACCTTTAAAGTCCTAAATGGCCTCGGCCCAGTATACCTGAAGGAGCATCTCCACCCCCATCGTTCAGCCCGGACACTGAGGTCCAGTGCCGAGGGCCTTCTGGCAGTTCCCTCACTGCAGGAAGTGAGGTTACAGAGAACCAGGCCGAGGGCTTTCTCGGTAGTGCCCTCCCATCAGATGTCAAGGAAATAAACAACTATCTGACTTTTAGAAGACATCTGAAGGCAGCCCTGTATCAGGAAATTGTTAATGCCTGAGTTTTATCGCTTTGTTGTTGTTGTTGTTGTTGTTGTTGTTGTTGTTGTTGTTGTTGTTATTATTTTGTTGAGAGCCACCTAGAGTGACTGGGGAAACCCAGCCAGATGGGTGGGGTATAAATAAATAAATAAATAAATAAATAAATAAATAAATAAATATTTTACTGATTTGAAGCTGGGAAAATGTTCTCATTTCAGAGGATAGGAATAAATGCCATTCTCACAATGGAGGCATATAAGAAGCACGGTTCCCCATCTATGTATATTGAGACTGATACTTTTAAACTGCTCATAAATGATCTGTTGTTAGGGGTGAGCTGGCTGTGGTTTTGGTTGTACCAAATTACTCAGGACGATGGAAACAAAAAGGGACTGTGAAGAACTCAAGAAAGATCTATCCAAACTGGTTGAATGCACAATAAAAATGGCAAATGGGGTCCAGTGTAATTAAGTATAAACTGTAGAGTGATGTACACCGGGGCCAAAATCCTAATTTCACACGAACGCTGATGGGATGTGAACTGGCAGTGACTGGCCAGGAAAGGAATCTTGAGGTCATGGTGCAAAGCTGAGGGAAAACATTGACCCAGTGTGTGGCAGCTGTGAAAAGGGCAAATTCCATACTAAGAGATCATTAGGAAAGAGGCTGAAAACAAAACCGTCTGTCTCATAATGCCTTAATACAAATCCATACTGCAACCACACTTAGAATTATCCATACAGTTCTGGCAATTGCATCACAGAAAGAATATTGTAGAGGGCTAAAAAGAACAGGAAAAGGGAACTGGAGCAGAAAGCTTACAATTTGTGGGCCTTTTTCAGTTCAGACGATCTGAGGATCAACTGTGGAAGATGATCAAGGTTTAAACTACAGTGGTACCTCAGGTTAAGTACTTAATTCGTTCCGGAGGTCCGTTCTTAACCTGAAACTTTTCTTAACCTGAAGCACCACTTTAGCTAATGGGACCTCCTGCTGCTGCCACGCCGCCAGAGCACGATTTGTGTTCTTATCCTGAAGCAAAGTTCTTAACCTGAAGCACTATTTCTGGGTTAGCGGAGTCTGTAACCTGAAGAGCATGTAACCTGAAGCGTATGTAACCCGAAGTACCACTGTATTATGCATGATTTGGAGAAAGTGAAAGGAAAGAAATGAATAGAGAGATGTTTTCCTCCCTCTTATAATACTGGACCCCAGTGGGAACATCCAATGAAACTGAATGGTGGGAGATTTGCGATGGGCAAAATGAAGTACTTCTTCACAGGGCACAAGAGGTGGTGATAGATTTTAAAAGGGATTCGACAAATGCATGGAGAATTATGATATGAGAGGTTTCCAGGCATGATGGCTTGATGCCTCTGGGATTATAGGCTTTGAGAAGGCAAGGAGACCAGCAGTAGGAAGAGCTAGCAACACACAAAGGAGAGAGAAATGGCAGGCAATTCAAATAGCCTCATCCTCATTAATTAAAAAAATTTTTGGTATAATTTTTATGAAGTTTTTCTATTTTACATTTTAGAATATTCATTTGAACAACCTTAAAATATCAGGGACTTCCCTTCTTCTCCTTCCATGGTTCAATTTGCATGCCATAGATCCCTGCATATTTTACATAAACTAAGCCATTCTGTATTCCATTTTTACATCCATCAAAACTTATTTACACTGATGAATTTATCCTAATGCTGCCAATGTTTTCAAACGTATGCAATTTTCACCCATATATTCATTAAACGTTTTCCAATCTTCTTTAAACGTATATTCTTCTTGTTCTCTTATTCTGTAAATTAAGTCTGCCAGCTGCACGTATTCCATCAGTTTAAGTTGCCATTCTTCTTTAGTTGGGACCTCACTAGTTTTCCATCATTCTCATTATTTCGAAAGAAATTCGGCAAGTTGTGGCCCAGCCTTTTCGCCAACCCTTTTGACCCAGGAAGAAGTAAACCCCAGTAAAATATCACAAAGCAGTGAAGGTAAAATATCACAGAGCAACACAAGCCATCTGTCAGCGATTTTTTTTTTTGTTACCCCAGAAAGTGGCATTTGGGTTGCACCAAAAGGAGTTATATTCCAGCTATTTAATTGGCACAGCAAATGCATCGTGGAAGAAGGTTGCTTTTGGAGTCGACGGCTAACAGTCATAGCCATTACCAAACAAAGCAGACTTTTCATTTCAGCAGCCCTGAGAGAAATGATGACGGAAGGCCAAAGGGCTAACATTTCTTCAGAGAAAAAAACACCAATAGCCAATATAGTCAGCACAATTTTGCTCTCCTGTCTTTGCCATGCATTTTTGTCCAAAGGTTGCATGTAATGCTCAGCCCTGACCCTTGAGAAGAGATGAGAGGAGTTCTCCGTGGCATCTCATGTTAGGTTTCTCATTTCTAGACCTGATAAGGAAAAGAATCTCTAGAATGCAGTGCAGGGAGGAGGCAGGGATTAATTCCTGACATTTATGAGATTGTGAGGGCTGAGCTAATTTCAGGGTTTAGGTTTATTGAGATAAATGCACACACTCCAACATTTCTCCAATAAAAATAGGGACGTCCTATTCCATAATGGTGACGATGGCAATAACAACAACGACAACAATAACAATTTTATTATTTATCCCCACCCCATCTGACCGGGTTGCCTCAGACACTCTGGGTGGCTTCAAACATAAAAAAATAATAAAACATTAAACATTAAAAAAATTCCCTATACAGCGTTGCCTTCACATGTCTTCTAAAGGTTGTACAGTTACTTATCTCCTTGACTTGGGAGTTGCATAACTCCATACGCGCCAACTTTTCTCCAATGGAAATGCCATGCCTGTGCCAAGTATTCGTGGGGGGGGGGGTAAGCAGGCTGGGTAAAGCTGGTAAGCTTATGGGACTCAAGCAGAATGCTTAGTGGTGTTTCCCATGTCCTGAGGTAAATTTCAGGAGGAGCTAACTCGTGTCAGGGACGTCCTACGGAAAAGCGGGCTGTTCTTGGATCAAATCAGAAACCGGGACGGTTTCTGTAAATCGGGGGGCTGTCCCTGGAAAATAAGCACACTTGGAGGGTCTATAAATGTGCCCAGTTGGACAATGCGAACCACCATTTGGAGTATAGATAGTGTCTTGGGATCAGCCAGGGATGTTTAGACAATTAAGCGGTGCCCCAGTGCTCTCCCCCACTGTGCTGGAGAACACACACAAACAGAGCTCCTTCAACACCTTGTTGTTCCTCACACTTTTCTCCAGCTGGCCTCTGTGGCCTCGGGCGGCCATCTGACACGGTCTGGAGGGGAGTGTACAAATAATGGAGGGCATCAAGAGGTGTTTTTTGTCCATATGAAAAGCTGCCCCAACATGTAATGGGAGCAATTCCTTTGGCTCAAATTGTTGTCTTCCTCAACCTCGGCCCTCCATATGTTTTGAGACTACAATTCCCAGCATCTCTGACCACTGGTCCTGCTAGCTAGGGATCATGGGAGTTGTAAGCTAAAAACATCTGGAGGGCCAAGGTTGAGGAAGCCTGTCTTAATATAACTCTTTGCTTGGCTTTCCTTTACCCTCATCTGATTTTTTAATTACTGGCTGGGCTCAGGATATGATAGAAGGGGAAAAAACATGTTAAAGTTCACAGCAAAGGTACGGGGTTTTTCCAGTGTTTAGTAAACCATATATTCTTTTAAAGACAAAAGATGGATATCCTATGAATCCTCTGTGAACGACCGTCCTATATTTGGCAGGAAATATGCACTGGCCTGCAGAATGAAGCTGATAGTCTGCCGAGTTTTCCTGAGCGGCATGACAGAATTGCCCAGGAAATGCCACCTTCCCCTGGTCACCTTGTGCCCAGTGCCCTGGCACACTGTTAATTTCCCTGCCTTGAAAAAAAAAGAGGAAAAAAGCCTTCCTCCTTCCAAACGCCACTGCAGAGGAAAGCGAGGAAGGAAGGAGGAAGTTGTATTTCGAACACATTTAAAATTCAGTTCTAGCAACAGACCGATTGCAGTACCAAATACATGTTTCTATTAGCAATTTCCAGCTGTAGTTAGACTTTCCTGTTTAATATAAAATATTTTCTTTCATATCCTAGGTGGAAGCATTGTGGGGATGTGATTGAGGACAATAATCCTAGTGTGCTTCTAGATTGGAAGGTATGGGCAGGAGTGAGGTGGAGGGCTTTATTTGCAGAAAGTTTATTGAGGTATCACAAATGGGCCAGCTGACAATTTATCAGATTTCCCTAGAAAGGGTAAATCAGGATAAAATGGGGATCAGGGGTGGGGAACAGGCTGCCATTTTGATGCTGACAACATCACATTGATGCTGCAAAAAATGTGCATGCATAAGGAACCTGCATCCCACAATAAAGACCAGTCTGGAGGTATCTCTAGAAGGCACTGAATGAAATGCTTCCTCATTGATAAAACATCCTTACCCCACTGATAAAACTAGGAAAAAAACCAAAAAATATTCAGAGACACCTGACACTGCACAGGCAAAGATTACCCTCTTAGAGCTAAGCCAGTTACATTAGATATGGCAGCTAAGGTTTGTGTAGCAGGCATGGCCAAACTTGGCCCTCCAGATGTTTTGGGACTACAATTCCCTTCACCCCTGACCACTGGTCCTGTTAGCTAGGGATGATGGGAGTTGTAGTCCCAAAACATCTGGAGGGCCAAGTTTCTAAAGATCCCTTCAATGAGGGGCTGGACCACCTTGTTTGAGAAGCAAAGTAACCATTAGGAATACGTTTTCTGTGAAGTACAATAACAACTTTGTAAAGTATACAGTTTTGGATTCCGCCCCCCTTTACTTTCCCTTCTACACGGGTGCTGTTTCTCTTTTTCTTTTTCTCTCTTTTATTTATGTCTCACCATGTTTACATGTTTACAGCGCGGGTGGCGCTGTGGGTAAAAGCCTCAGCGCCTAGGGCTTGCCGATCGAAAGGTCGGCGGTTCGAATCCCCGCGGCGGGGTGCGCTCCCGTTGTTCGGTCCCAGCACCTGCCAACCTAGCAGTTCGAAAGCACTCCCGGGTGCAAGTAGATAAATAGGGACCGCTTACTAGCGGGAAGGTAAACAGCGTTTCCATGTGTGGCTCTGGCTCGCCAGAGCAGCGATGTCACGCTGGCCACGTGACCCGGAAGTGTCTCCGGACAGCGCTGGCCCCCGGCCTCTTGAGTGAGATGGGCGCACAACCCTAGAGTCTGTCAAGACTGCCCTGTACGGGCAGGGGTACCTTTACCTTTATGTTTACTGCACATAAAATTATGAATTTTTAAACTTTAAATAAAGATTTGGGGGGGGGGAGGAATGTGTTTTCTGTCAGGATTTCTGCATTGTGACAGGACTTGTGATGAAAGACATTGGCATATCAGAGGGGGAAAGAGAAGAGCTGTCTTTGCCAGATCAACACAGAAGTCAAATTAATCTGCGACATGTCAGTCAATACTTGCTCTTGCTCAGAGAGTTCTTCAAAACTGACATTGATATGAATAGCGGATCACTGCCTTTTAAGTGGATGTAACCTTGCACCAGTTGAAATCTCTCAAGGGGAGAAAACAATCACAGCAAACCTCTCATCAGCCTGTACGAATCCACTTTCTTTTTTGGTTCTGAATTTCTCACACTGATTTCCACATACACTCTTTAATTGCAAGTGCCTATTTAGCTGTACAGTCCGGATGCTTTTCACACCTCAGCTCTTCAAGCATCGGGGGGCAGGGAATGCACACGAAACATTTCTATATTATTCCTTTGATGGAGACAGTTTAGAAGTGAGTAGGTTCCTAGGTGTCAGGTCTGTAGGTGGTTGCTTGCGAGTAAACAGCCAGGACTCCAACCTGTCTTTTACAAGTTTTATTAAGTGCAAACTATAAAGAAGGCTGATTGCCGAAGAATTGATGCTTTTGAATTATGGTGCTGGAGGAGACTCTTGAGAGTCCCATGGACTGCAAGAAGATCAAACCTATCCATTCTGAAGGAAATCAGCCCTGAGTGCTCACTGGAAGGACAGATTCTGAAGCTGAGGCTCCAATACTTTGGCCACCTCATGAGAAGAGAAGATTCCCTGGAAAATACCCTGATGTTGGGAAAGATGGAGGGCACAAGGGGAAGGAGACAACAGAGAACGAGATGGCTTGACAGTGTTCTTGAAGCTACCAGCATGAGTTTGACTAAACTGCGGGAGGCAGTGGAAGACAGGAGTGCCTGGCGTGCTCTGGTCTATGGGGTCACAAAGAGTCGGACATGACTAAATGACTAAAGAACAACAATGTACAGTTCAGAGATCCAAAGCTCATGTCTGTCTCAATCACTTGCAGATTCCGGGAGTGGCTTCTTCTGGTCCCCACCCCCCCAGCATAAGAACTTAGACACTTCTCCGAATCTCCAAATCTCCGCCTCTCCTCCTTATGTTTAATACCTCTTCGCAAACTGGGCGACGGAAGTGGCATGTCTGTTTCCCTACCAGCCTGGCTGGGTGAGCTGCTTGGGCTCACAGGAGTGTCTGTGAGCCTTTGCCTCACCTTGCCCCTCCTTTCCCCCTCTGCTTTGCTGGAGGCAAACTCTCTCCACTCCCTGATGCGGTGCTACTGCTCAGTGACACTGGAGGCTCCCTGTACTCTTCTACCCTCCTCCCCCCTTTCGATGGCAGTACCCTGACACTAGGGCTCTAGAATATCTGACACCAATGAAAGGCTAGACTGTGGATGTAAATGATAGGTATACAGTGGTACTTCGGGTTACATACGCTTCAGGTTACATACGCTTCAGGTTACAGACTCCGCTAACCCAGAAATAGTGCTTCAGGTTAAGAACTTTGCTTCAGGATGAGAACAGAAATTGTACTCCGGCGGTGTGGCAGCAGCAGGAGGCCCCATTAGCTAAAGTGGTGCTTCAGGTTAAGAACAGTTTCAGGTTAAGAACGGACCTCCGGAACGAATTAGGTACTTAACCCGAGGTACCACTGCATTGATGATAGACACCTCACTCCAAATTTCCACATGATCTCTCCAAAAAGCATCAGGTAGGGTCACAGGAGCATGTCACTCAGTAATCACACAGTTGGAGTTAACTCTGTATTAGCAAAACCATGATTTCCACAGACTTGGTTGAGTGTCAGGCCTAATAAACAGAGCAGTTTATTCCCAGTGGTCTTACTCCAGTTGCCGAGACTGAAAGTCCCTGCCTCCTCCCTGCCATCTAGGTCCTCGCCTCTCCAGGGCTTTCCCCAAGCAATCAGAGACTGCTTCTGGATGCAGCCAACCTCTCCTCTGCCCGTTTCAGCCCTCTACTGGTTCTGGGAGATAAGCGAGGAGGGGAATTTGTCTCAGGAAGAAGGGGAGACACCTGTGACTCTTCACCAGCCAGACTCATCTCTGCCTCTTGGCCCCCCTCCTTGCACTTTCCTGTTTCAGCTTCTGGCTCTGATTCCAGACTTCTCTCTGCCACAGACTCTCTCTCCTCACTAAGCAATGTTACCTCTTCAGCTTCCAACACCTCCTCTTCCCAGTCTCAGAGCCTTCTTCCCTTGCTGGTTCCCTGGCTGGTACCTGCCACTTTTCCTCTGCATCCAACCAGTCTGTGACAGGTAGGTGTTAAAAAGGATGGGGCACAAGGTAGAATTCTGCAGTGCCTCACACATCAAAGCTTTGAAGTAGGAAAGGTCCATGCAGGGGGTGGGGTGATGCTGTACTAGGTAAGGTAAAGGTAAAGGACCCCTGGACAGTTAAGTCCAGTCAAAGGCGACTATGGGGTGCGGCACTCATCTCACTTTTCTGGTCATGTGGCCAGCAGGACTAAACCGCTTCTGGTGTAACAGAACACCGTGACGGAAACCAGTGCACACAGAAACGCCATTTACTGTCCCGCCACAGCGGTACCTATTTATCTACTTGCACTGGCGTGCTTTCAAACTGCTAGGTGGGCAGGAGCTAGGACAGAGCAAAGGGAGCTCACTCCATCACAGGGATTCAAACTGCTGAGCTTCCGATCAGCAAGCCCAAGAGGCTCAGTGGTTTAGACCACAGTGCCACCTGCTCTCCTGACAGCAGGGTTCCTGCAACTTACCAGGATGTCAATGCCAGGGCTTTGTGAGTGCAATGGTGGGAGCATTGGATTGGCGTTGTCTGTGCACCCACACAGCTCCAACCTCACCACTGCTGTGCCCCCACCACTGCGGTACATGATCCACTGTTGGGAAGGTGGAAGCACTAGGGAGAGGGAGGTCTGTAGGATCCAGTGTGGCCTTCAGCTCGCTGTCTTGGAGCCATAGAATTGCTTCCTTGGTAACTAACCTCACCAGGGCCAGATTTAGGTTTGATGAGGCCCTAAGCTACTGAAGGTAATGGGGCCCTTTCTATGTCCAGCTGTCCTTTGTCAACAACAAATTGTTGCTATTTTTTGTGTTGAATATATGCTATATGGTAATTTATGGACCTAATAGGTATCTAAAGCCATTTGCACATAACGGAATATGTATTTTATCAAAGCAATTGTTGAAAAGTCTATGCAGAATGCAAAGTTCATGCAAAATGTAGGTACCCTATATATAGAAATGAGCAAAGCAGTGATATTTTAGGGAAACAAAATTTTTTTTTCCTTCCAGTAGCACCTTTAAAGACCAACTAAGTTAGTTCTTGGTATGAGCTTTCGTGTGCATGCACACTTCTTCAGATACACTGAAACAGAAGTTGCCAGATCCTTCTATATAGTGAGAAGGTGGGGAGGGGTATTACTCAGAAGGGTGGTGGGAATGGGTGATTGGCAGATAGCTGTGATGAGCCTGTTGACGACTCTTAACGACTGCAATAGGTCTTACAGGAAAAAGCAAGGGGTGAGAAGGTGAAAAATGGCTTTGTCATGTATAATGAGATAAGAATCCAATGTCTTTGTTCAGACCAGGTCTCTCCATGGTTTTAAGTTTGGTAATGAGTTGCAATTCAGCAGCTTCTCTTTCCAGTCTATTTCTGATATTCCTTTGTAGTAAAACAGCTACTTTGAGATCTTGTATAGAATGTCCTGGGAGATTGAAGTGTTCTCCTACTGGTTTCTCTGTCTTGTGATTCTTGATGTCCGATTTATGTCCGTTTATATATTTTAGGGAGAAGGCTAGCAGGCGGGGCCCTTTACGTACATCATAGGAGCCATGAAACACTGTTACTGTATGTAGGTTTTATTTTATTTGTTTTTTATCTTATATTTTGGAAATGTACATCCAGGTTTCTTTCCCTTTAATCTTTTTGGGGGCCCCCAAGAGAGTGAGGCCCTAAGCCAGGGGTCAGCAAACTTTTTCAGCAGGGGGCCGGTCCACTGTCCCTCAGACCTTGTGGGGGGCCAGATTATATTTTGAAAAGGAAAAAAAAGAAAGAACAAATTCCTATGCCCCACACATAACCCAGAGATGCATTTTAAATAAAAGGACACATTCTACTCATGTAAAAACACGCTGATTCCCGGACCGTCCTCGGGTCGGATTCAGAAGGTGATTGGGCTGGATCTGGCCCCTGGGCCTTAGTTTGCCTACCCATGCCCTAAGCTATAGCTTGTTTAGCTTATACGTAAATTCGGCACTGAACCTCACCTCCACCCTCAGCAAAATAGCATTAGCAATGGTGTGCCATGATATGACCAGCGATCTTGATCTATCAGTTGCTAATTGCTTTTTGTCTCCAGAGTTCTTTTCTCACATCTTCCGCCCGTGAACCTGAGCTGCCTAAAAGAAGCGATAAACGTTTCCAGAGATAACCTCCTATTGCCTTTCCTGATTATTCAGCAGAAATCCAAGATCCATCTGCTGGGGTCCCCTCTCCTAAAGAGCAGGTTGAATGAATGACCGGCATATTCGCTCTTTTGTCTTCCCGGCCAGTCATGAAATACTCACCTCATTTAGAATGGATGGGGAAAGGCCCATAGGAATAGAGGAACCCTTTTGCCGTTCCGTAAGGTCAGTCAGCCATGGCGTTTCCCAGTCCAATCTCAGAGCAAGCCTTTGATCCGAGAAACTTTGTCCCCAGATTATTTACCCAAGGCTATCGGTCTTGTTAAATTATTACTCAAGCGCACAGAAACTGGCAAGCGTGTCTTCCCTTGGCGACTGGGCTAAATGCTGGACTGTGGCACAGCTGAATATATGGGTGTTCGCTGACCTGCTCTAATTTTGTTAAACTTCCAGAGCTTGCATGTTGTCTGTCCACAAGTTCCAGCACTCAAGTGCTTGCAGAAACAGGAGAGAATGGCTTACTAGTATGGGGGCAGGCACTGATTAACTAATCAGTGGCCTTTCTGGGTGGCTCCTGAGGACAAGATCCTGGTATCTGAAAATATCCAGAGATTTTCCAGGTGTCTGGAGACATTGGCAGGACCTCCCTTGTTGAAAAGCATCTCAGAAACATTGTGTCCCGTGTTGTTTTCTTCTTATCATTAATGTAGTGAAGAGCACTGCTGTTGTGGGGGTGCTAGGTTTTGATGTGACCTCCTCCAGAGGGTTCCAGCTTCAGAGGGTAGCAAGACTTGCCATTTCTCAGGGTTCCTTTCAAGGGAAGCAATAGTACTACTCTATTCTTCCTTGGGGGACGCGGGTGGCGCTGTGGGTTAAACCACAGAGCCTAGGACTTGCCGATCAGAAGGTTGGCGGTTCGAATCCCGACGACAGGTGAGCTTCCGTTGCTCGGTCCCAGCTCCTGCCAACCTAGCAGTTCAAAAGCACGTCAAAGTGCAAGTAGATAAATAGGTACCGCTCCAGAAGGAAACTGAGAGGAGATATGAGAGTCGTCTTCAAATATCTCAAGGGCTGTCACATGGAAGAGGGAACAAGCTTGTTTTCTCCCACGCTGAAGGGTAGGATTCAAACCAATGGATTCAAGTTACAAGAATGGAGATTCTGACTAAACATCAGGAAAAACTTTCTGACAGTAAGAGCTGTACAGCAATGGAACAATCTTCCTCAGGAAATTGTAAACTCTCCTTCCTTGGAGGTTTTTAAGCAGAGGTTGGATGGCCATCTGTTATGCTTGAGATTCCTGCTTTGCAGGGCTTTGGACAGCCTTGGTGTCTGTTCCAGCTCTACAATTCAATGAATCAATTTTAGGGTTGCCATATTCCAAAAAGTGAAAATCCGGGCACAATAGTGGTTGAGCTTTTTTTTCTTTCTGGCAATGTTTGTTTTGTTGCCCAAAGTTTTTGAACTATTTTAAAGGAAATTCACCCAAATCTAGCCTTCCAACATGAGTTGCTGGATTTCCCCAGACATTTCAGCGATTTCCTCCTGTGTACTGTTTCCAACTGCCGTATTCTGACTATGTCTGTGAAATAAAGTGATTCCGCCTGGGTGGAAAAGCACATTCTCCTCTCCCCCTCAGTCTGCAGGCGCCCAAGGCACGTCATGCTGCAGGGGTCCATGAATCACAGCAGAATGGCACCAGGCTCTCTGCAACGTATGACATTTCCGCTGGCCAATAGCCAGTGTTTTCCTTTTAACAATCTGACGCTCCACCCTGTCGGAGGATGCCCTGCCCAAAGGCAGATTCAGGACGTGAAACAACAGATTTGTTTTAGAATACGAGACTTTCGGTGGTATGGAAAGGAAATGAATGTGAATCCCCAACTGCGCTTTCTGGAATGCCGGTGTTTACTTGTCCTTCGTAGACCAGGCATTTCTCCCATAAAACTCCCCCCCTCTGGGTTGATTATTGTAGTTTAGGGACAACCTGCCCCAGTCAATGTTACATACCAGGGGTGGGGGGGGCAGGGAATGAAAAGGAGACAAAAACATTTGCTAGCATCTCTGGATTCTAGGTGTGGTATGAGCACAGCACCTCTGAAGTGGCAGGCACTGGAAGCAGGACAAAGCTGGATGCATTCTGGTGATAAATCCATAGCTGTCGACTTACAGATTTGAAAACAAGGGACCAGCAGCCTCGAAAATAAGGGATCAGCAGCCAAAATAAGGGATTTTAGTCAGCCAGCTCCTTTCCTTTCCCCCATAACAGTCAATCGAAGGAGCCTCCAAAACAAATCCAAAAGCCCCCCTCCCACGAGATCGCCGCCCGCCATTGTACTCAACCAGCTCCTTTCCTTCCCCCCCACCATGTGCCCCCGCTCCAGACAGACCTTTTCCCCGACAAGGGTGAGTAGGCCGTCGATGACGTATCCATCCGATTCCGAGCACAGGTATGTTCAACTTCAGAACCCCTCCGAGACAAAGGCAGAAAGCCCAGCCAGCAGCCAAATGAAGCCTCAAGCGGTGGTTCCCACAGTGCAGCAACCTGGCAAGGGGGATGCAGCAAGGAAAACCACTGTCACCTCTCCGCTGGGAAGCGCTGAGCAAAGGCGAGTCCCCAGGCAACGCACAAGATTTGATAGGCACAAGGCATGCAAGCTCCACCCCCAGTCGTTCTTAGACTCCTTATAGGGTGAGCAACGCAGCCAAGCAACACAGTTGGAGCCTCCCTGGCCAGCAGGGAGGGAGGGAGGGAGAGGAGCTGCTTCCTTTGAAACCCGGGAAATTTAAGGGATATCATCAATCCGGGACAGCAGCGGGAAACGGCGCTGGGTTAAGGGAGTTTCCCGCCAAATAAAGGACGGTTGACAGCTATGGATAAATCCCACAGAGGCATTTTTGAGTCCTCTGAGTGGCGTGCTAAAGAGGTGGCAGTTTATATGTACAGTATATATATACAGTCATACCTCAGATCCCCAACGCCTTGCGAGTCGAACATTGTGGCTCCCAAATGCAGCAAACCCGGAAGTGAGTGTTCTGATTTGCGAACGTGGCTACTGGGGCTTCCAATTGGCTGCAAGAGCTTTCTGCAGCCAATTGGAAGCCGCACCTTGGTTTCTGAACATTTTGGAAGTGGAACAGACTCCTGGAATGGATTCCTTTCGACTTCTGAGGTACCACTGTAATTTTTATTAAATTTTCTGTTTTACAATTTAGAGTACTCATTTAAACATCCTTAAAATATCAATTCCTTTCCTGCTTCTCTTTCCATTGTTCATTTTGCATACCATAAATCCCTGCATATTTTACATAAACTAAACCATTCAGTATTCCATTATTGCATCCATCAAAACTTATTTACACTGTTGAACTTATCTCAATGCTGCCAATGTTTTAAGTGTACACCATATATTCAATAAACATTTCCCAGTCTTCTCTAAACGTATGTTCTTCTTGTTCTCTTATTCTATATGTTAGGTCCGCAAGCTGTGCATACTCCATCAGCTTAAGTTGCCATTCTTCTTTAGCTGAGACCTCGCTTGTTTTCCATTTTGGGGCTAACAAAACACAGGCCACAGTAGAGGCATACATAAATAACCTTTTTTGACACCTGGGAATTTTCGTCTGAATTATCCCCCACAAAAAGTACTTTTAAACATTTTTCCCCCAATTCATTATGGATGATTTCTTTTACTCTTTCACTGGTCCACCACATATGAAGAATGTTCCCTCAACCTCCTTGCATCTCCATCACTTATCTGATTCTGTCTTATACATCTCAACAAGGCTACAAGCTTTTCAAGTGTCCCTTTATAGCTGGCTGAGATGACTACATGCTTCCTTTCAAACACTTGTTCCCTTTTCAGCCTCCTTCAGCTCTCAGTTTGGTTGGAACCACTTCCCTGTCCATTGTAATACCTGGAGTGTGTCTCTTCAGTCTCTCCCACCTGCTTAACACCCTGAGGACAGGAAAGAGAATGACTGGGTAGCTGCATACCCTCCAACATTTCTCTGATGAAAATAGGGATGTCCTATTCAATGATGATGATGATGTTTATACGTCACCCATTTGACTGGGCTGCCCCAGCTTCTCTAGGTGGCTTCTAACATATATAAAAGCATAATAAAACATTAAACATTAAAAAAACCCTTCTATACAGGGCTGACTTCAGATGTCTTCTAAAGGTTCTATAGTTACTTATAGCCCTTCCCCAGAGGGGATCGAAGGTGAATTCAAAGGTACGAGCTGTAGAAAAACTGTAAGATATTCTGTGCACACAGCAAAAGAAACTGACCAAGGATTTGCTATAGCTACCACAGTTATAGCTATTCCTGAAATAACCCTGTTTGCTTTCCTTGGAGGAAAGCCTGCTCCATTTAAAGTGATGTTTTAGACCCAAACCATTAAAAGCATACAGTATTAGTGAACTTAATATATTTTGTAAGCTGGCGGTTATACCTTCTCGTAAACTAGCATGCTCAGATTTTTTTTAAAAAAAATATGAAAGGTAGATCTAAACACACGATGTGACCCAAATGAACAGCAGCTGGAGAAATGCTGGAATAAAGCAGAATTTCAAACGAAGGCGAATTAGCTATGGGTGAGAGAAGAAGGGCGAGCAGAAATAGCCTTGCCTAGGGGGCAAAGTGTTGGTTGATACTTTGCTAAATTGAAGGTGGTTTGATATCCATGAAGCTCCAGTATTTCCACACACCCCCTTCAGTCAAGACTTCTATCCGGTACTATTTTTCTAGAAAAAGAGGTGCCAGAGCTCACCATAAACTCTCCTTTGTTCTTTTAGAATGGCAATGGCGCCTACCTGAGAGGTGCCGGAGCTGAGCTCAGCAGAGCTCCGGCTGAAAAAAACCCCTTGCTTCTATCACTGTGTCGGGGATGAATTATAGACAGTAATTAGGGACGCAGGTGGCGCTGTGGTCTAAACCACTGAGCCTCTTGGGCTTGCTGATTAGAAGGTCAGTGATTTGAATCCCCGCAATGGGGTGAGCTCCCGTTGCTCTGTCCCAGCTCCTGCCAACCTAGCAGTTCAAAAGCACACCAGTGCAAGTAGATAAATAGGTACCACTGTGGCGGGAAGGTAAACGGTGTTTCCATCACAGTGTTCCGTTGTGCCAGAAGTGGTTTAGTCATGCTGGCCACATGACCTGGAAAGCTGTCTGTGGACAAACGCCAGCTCCCTTGGCCTGAAAGCGAGATGAGTGCCGCAACCCATAGTTGCCTTTGACTGGAATTAACCATTTAAGGGTCCTTTACCTTTACTTTTTACCTGTAGACAGTGGTAGATGAGCCAAAAACCAGAAGTTGTGCCAGAAGATCAGAGCTAAGGGATAAAGCCACAGGTCAGGACCAATGAACCAAGAAACAGGACTGAGGAATAAGCCAGAGGTCAAGTCATGACTTTCATTTGTGAGTGAGAAAGTCTAATATCTCAAAAACAATACTTTTCCGTGGAGCCTGTTCACACATTCAGCTGCAGTAATCGAGTGATGTGCACACATAAGCGAGCTTGGGTGTGTATCCTGATACACATTTGCATGGAGCTCCTGCACAAATGTACCTCTTTGTGTGCATGGCGTTGGCCTTTTCTCTGCCGAAGCAAATGGGCTTGCAATCCGAATGGTAGGCATGCATTGAATTCCCTAACCAATAGCTGCAAAAGATTGTTGCTGTGGAGGGCAGCAGGCTGGCGAAGACCATCTTAAGGTAGTTAAGGGTTGTGTGAAGCTCTGAGAAGGAAAGTACAGCTCCCAAGATTCTTTGGGGGAAGCAACGAGCTTTAAAAGTGTGTTGGATGTGCTTTAGATGCGGGTGGCACTGTGCTCTAAACCACTGAGCATCTTGGGCCTGCCAATCAGAAGGTCAGCAGTTTGAATCACCGCGATGGAGTGAGTTCCCCTTGCTCTGTCCCGGCTTCTGCCAACCTAGCAGTCTGAAAGCACACCAGTGCAAGTAGATAAATAGGTACCGCTGCGACGGGAAGGTAAACGGTGTTTCCGTGTGTGCTGGTTTCCGTCACGGTGTTCCGTTGCACCAGAAGCGGTTTAGTCATGCTGCCACATGACCAGGAAAGCTGTCTCTGGACAAATGCTGGCTCCCTCAGCCTGAAAATGAGATGAGTGCCACAACCCCACAGTTGCCTTTGACTGGACTTAACCGTCCAGGGGTCTTTTACCTTTACCTTAAATGTACTGTTTGGCTCTGCCTTCAAATGGCGGTAGAGTCTGCCAGTAACCTCACCAATTGTTTAGGCTCATAGCTGGGAGTTGCTGGTAGATGACAAATGCCTTTGAAAACAGCCACTACCAGAGTGCTAATAATCAAAGTTAGTCCACTGTGCAGAAGCAACACTGAGAAACTGTCAGAGGGATTAATATGTGGATTCCTAGGAAGCTGTCATGCATGTTATTTATTTATACGAGAATCCAATTTAATTCAGGGGGGGAAGGGAGAATTAGTATGGATCCTAATGGGGTTTCCACCAAATTTATAGCTTTGCAACTTACTAAAAAACATCTTTTCTGGCTTTTTTGGAAGTTTACATTTTGAGTTCTTGCACCAGCATTAATGTTAGTTTTAATTTTAAGCAAGTTGAATGAAAAACAGGAGGGGGTTGTGTTAAAAGCTGCTGCTTTGGTTTCTGTACAGTTTAGCATTCTTATGCCTCTAGTGTAAGCAAGGTCAGAATGATCCACATGGAGCTGACATCCTGCTCCTGGAAAACTCACATGAGTGGAGCAGCAGCCCAAGGCATTTAGCAGCCTGAGGTGGAACCAAAATCCCACCCCACCCAGCTAGAGCCAATACTTTAAAACAAGGGTGGTGAACTGTTTCTCTCTGGCAGGCTGGATACTCTCCCCCCTCCTTGAACCCACTTTGACAGGGTGGGTTGGGCCACCCACCTGCCAATCACCTGATGTCATTAGGACACCAGAAGACAACATCAAAAATTCTTCCCTGTATACCTGAAGCAGCGTCTCTCCACCCCCATCTTTCAGCCCGGACACTGAGGTCCAGCACCGAGGGCCTTCTGGCGCTTCCCTCACTGCGAGAAGCCAAGTTACAGGTGACTAGACAGAGGGCCTTCTTGGTGGTGGCACCCTCCCTGTGGAACATCCTCCCATCAGATGGCAGTTTTTAATATTTGATGTTTTACTGTGGTTTTATAAGATGCCCAGAGTGGATGGGGCAACCATATTGCATATGTTGTTGTTGTTCTTATTCCTGTAACTGCCCATAATCTGATCATCTGTTTTGGCAAGTCCCCTTTGAAAGCATACTGTCAGTGCCAATCAACTGGTTTTAAAAAAATGTTTTAAAAGCCAGGCATCACCCCCTGCCTCCATCTGTCCCCTTAGCCCAGTGCAACGTCAGGTAGGTTGCTTCAGAGTGCTGTATGGTGGGCTCTGTTCTCGCTGAACTCAACCCTTGGGTTGTCTTCTTTATTGTGTCCCGTTTCCTCCTGAAACGCTCCTGGGAGCGATGGGAGGAAATTGATGTTGGAACCTCAGAGAGAGCGTATAGTTGCAACCTATGTTTTATTACTAAATGCCGGTTAGACCCCCACCCACCTAAACATGCCACAAAATCGCTTTTGAATATATACTGCATCTATATATGGAAAATCCAGGGATTTAATTGATTGATTATAATTTTATCCCACTCTTCCACCAAGATGCTCAGGTGAGCAAGGCACCTGTGGTTCTCCCCCTCTCTGTTTTATTTTCATAGCAACGGTCCTGTGTGGGGTAGGTTAGGCTCAGACCATCGTTGCAAGATATTTTCAGATACACAGATTCACCAAGATCCCCTTCCTGCAATATGTGCTTCTTGCTGATAACCAGCCCTATCATCTATTTAAAGGCTTCATGTTTTCTGATTAGTAAAATCGCCTGATTTTGAATCATATCCTTTTGCTACTGCCAACTGCAGTTATCTGATGGGTTGCAACTTTCATATGCTTCTGAGCTGCCTTCCTTGCAAAGAAAGAAAGAAAGAAAGAAAGAAAGAAAGAAAGAAAGAAAGAAAGAAAGGACCCCAGCTTGCCAAACTTGCAGAAGCCGGTCAATAATTGCTGAGGGATTTTAAAATCTCCAAGCTCTAACAATAGCGCATTTCCCAGCCAGCACGTTCTTAGTTAAGATTCTACTTTGTTTCCTGTTGCAGCAAGGCCTCTTGTTATTTCCTTAGCCTGCTCATTAGAGCTTGCTAACTTAATGAAACTGGGTTTCACCAAAAAAAGGGGGGGCAGAAATATTGGGCTTTATGTAGAAAATAGGCTCTTGGTTATCCCGAGCTACCTAAAGACCTGTGAAATTTCACAGATGAGGTGGAGGGTTGGGGGTGCTTCTGATGTTGGCCCTTCCCCACTTCACCTCCCATTCCCCAGCCTCTGTGGTTTGAATCATTCCAACCTCCTAACTCTTGGCCAGGGTAGGGAACTTCCTATGAAGCATGGTGTTCTGTATTCAGTGGTCTGTGTTTGCCTGAGCTTGAGTCTGGACTAAGTATTTTGAGCCCCTGTGTTCTGATTCGATACATGATATCCAATCACAGAACATTTCAGGATTTGGGCCTCTGCCATTGGCCCTTAAACTCTGAGTCATGATTCGCGGCTTGGAAGTTTAGACAGCCAATCACGTTGGGGGTGGGAGTGGCCCAGGCCTTCAGAAATGTATATAAGCAGTTGCTTTGCCCCTGTTGTCCAGTTCTGTTCGTTCAATAGAGGTTCTTGCTGTTATCACTGTGTCTTGCCTCGTGGGAACCCACCTACATTTCAGATGGAGTGCTCATTCCTAGCTCCAATTGGTACAACAGCCACAGCCCAACCTGGACAAAGATGGGCTCCCCACAATGATTCATGCATTGGTCACTTCATGTTGAGATTGCGGTAATGTTCTCTGTGTGGGGCTGCCTTAGTGCTTGGTTCAGAAACTGCAGCCAGTACAGAGTGAGTCCTGTGGCTAGAGTACCGAGTTGTACACCTAGGCTTACTTAAGCCGCACTGGTTGCTTACCTATTAGCTACTGAGCCAAGTTCGGGGTTTTACTGTTGACAGATAAAACTCTAAACCACTTGAGATGAGGATAGTAGGAAGACCTCCCAGATTCTCCAAATGTCTTTATTTTCCAGTGACAGTCCCAGATTTACAGAAGCCACCCCAGTTTCTGATTTGATCTTGGACTGTCCCACTTTTCCTTAGGACATCCCAATTTTCACTGGAGAAATGTTGGAGGGTATGGAGTTATGCAACCCCTGAGCCAAGGCAGCCCTGTATAGTTCTATTACATTTTTATAGATGTTGGGAGCTGCCCAGAGTGGCTGGGGCAACCCAGAAAGATGTGTGGGGTATAGATAATAAAATACAGTGGTATCTCGGGTTACATACACTTCAGGTTACAGACGCTTCAGGTTACAGACTCCGCTAACCCAGAAATAGTACCTCGGGCTAAGAACTTTGCTTCAGGATGAAAACAGAAATTGTGCTCTGGCGGCACGGCGGCAGTGGGAGGCCCCATTAGCTAAAGTGGTGCTTCAGGTTAAGAACAGTTTCAGGTTAAGAACGGACCTCTGGAACGAATTAAGTTCTTAACCCGAGGTACCACTGTAATAATCTTGCGGATTTAACTTATAAAATAAGAGAGCAAGAAGAAGATTTGTTTAAAGAAGATTGGAAAATGTTTATTGAATACACGGGGGAAATTGTGTACACTTGAAAACGTTGGCAGCATTAAGATAAATTCAACAGTGTAAATAAGTTTTGATGGAAGTAATAATGGAATACTGAATGTTTCAGTTTATATAAAATAAGCAGGGGTTTACGCTATGCAAAATGAACCACGGAAAGAAAAGAAAGGAAGTCATTGATATTTTAAGGTTGTTTAAATGAATATTCTAAATTGTAAAATGTATATAAATGGAATAGGATGTCCCTATTTTCATCAGAGAAATGTTGGAGCGTATACAGACTCTATTTTCCAGGGACAGTCCTGGATTTACAGAAGCAGTCCTGGTTTCTGATCCGATCCTGGAATGTCCCGCTTTTCCGTAGGACGTCCCTATTTTCTTCGGAGAAATGTTGTAGAGTATGACCTCCTCCTCTGTTACAGGTCTAATTTGCCTTGACAATCAGCAGAGGAGAACCTAATGATCCTCTCTTGGCCTGCAGATGGCCATCTGGAAAACTCTGAGGCTGCTTCAGCTGTAGCACCAACCTTCTGGAACACTCCCCCAAAGGAAATTGGGGAAGCCCCATCCATTGGATATTTTATATGTCTCATCCTGTGGATTTGGCAAAAAAGATGGAAGGGAAAGACAGTCTGTCATGGAGCTGGCCGCTGTGGTGCGTTTAGGACAGAAATGGGGGACATGCAGCCCTCCATATACCGTATTTTTCGCTCTATAAGACACACTTTTCCCCCTTCAAAAATGAAGGGGAAATGTGTGTGCGTCTTATGGAGCGAATGCAAGCTCCTTGGCTTCAGCGATAGCAACGCGAAGCCTCCAAAGTGCAGAGGGAGAGCTCCCCCTGCGCTCCGGAGGCTTAGCGTTGCTTTCACTGAAGCCGCCTGAAGCTCCCGCTGCGCTCTGGAGGCTTCAAGCAGCTATCTGCAAGCCTTCGGAGCGCAGCAGGAGTTCCCGCCTGAAGCCTGGAGAGCGAGAGGGGTCGGTGCACACCAATCCCTCTTGCTCTCCAGGCTTCGCTTCGCTGGAGAGGAGCTGCACAGTTTTCCCTCTCTGCGCAGCACCCCTTCAGCGAAGCGGGAGGAGAAATGGAAGGGGCTCCGTTTCTCCTGCTGCTTCGCTTAAGGGGCGCTGAGCAGAGAGGGGGAGAATTATTTTTTTCCTGTTCTCCCCCTCCTATGCTCCAGTGCGTCCTATGGTCCGGTGCGTCCTATAGAGCGAAAAATACAGTATATTTTAGGCTACAACTCTTCTTATCCTTGGCTCCTGGCCTTGCTGCCTGAGGTTGATGGGGACTGGAGTCCAGCAACATACGGAGGGCCACAGATAACACTTCCCTGGCCCTGGGATTCTTAAAATGATATGGTTGGTGCCCAGCCGCCTAAGGAAGTTGCAGCCCATGCAGGAATATCACGGAGATGGACCTCAGCAGTTGGTCTTGTTGGTGATCGACACACGTTCTGCATCTGCACCTCTAGCAAATGAGTCCGGCAACTTGCTTTGTCCTCAAAGTGCCTTTCAATCCTGCCGTTTTCAACAGAAGTTGCAAAGTGTTTTTGCAGACGGTGTGCAAACATTTATTCCTGTGGGAGGCCTCCGCCAAAACGCTTTCCAGCTCTCCTGACACAATTTTTTTACATGCCAGCTTTAAATGGCTTTACGCTAGGAAGGGAGCGGGGAGGGAAGTGGAAGAATTAACGCGGAAGGACTTTGGCCTGCAGCCCACTGCTTGCTTGCTTGATTCAGAGTAAGGGACTGAACGCAGGCTGGCTGGATGCACTGTGCAAGGTTGCTGATGAGAGTGCCTGGGAGAGGGGGAAGCGGGGATGGGGGCAAGTCGTTCCAGTGTTGAAAGGTATCTCTGAAATGAAACAAGCTCTCTTTCATTGCCCAGGTTGAGGTGACCTTGTCTGATCCGCCTGGCACCTTGGGAGCTCAGAGGAGCCGCCGTTTGGCTAACAGCCCGGCAGGCAGAACTCATGCAAGGGCGTTCTTTGCCGGAACCATGAGTAGCATAATAAACACACAGACTTCAGAAGCTTGCTGCTCCAAACTCCCTGCGGCAGCTGCACCAGGTACAGAAGTACTGCACAAGGGGAAGGGACACCTCAACAGGAATCAGCTGTGGCAGCGGTTTGCAGGTGTCGCTGCCTGTGTAGCACAAAAGAAAGGTAAAGGGACGTGGGTGGTGTTGTGGTTTAAACCACTGAGCCTCTTGGGCTTGCCGATCGGAAGGTTGGCAGTTCGAATCCCCACAACGGGGTGAGCTCCTGTTGCTCTGTCCTAGCTCCTGCCAACCTAGCAGTTCAAAAGCACACCAGTGCAAGTAGATAAATAGGTACCGCTGCAACGGGAAGGTAAACGGCGTTTCTGTGCACTGCTCTGGTTTCCGTCATGGTGTTCCGTTGCTCTTTAGTCATGCTGGCCACATGACCTGGAGAGCTGTCTGTGGACAAATGCTGGCTCCCTTGGCCTGAAGCGAAATGAGCACCGCAACCCCACAGTCGCCTTTGATTGGACTTAACCGTCCAGGCAGTCCTTTACCTTTACCTTTTAGCACAAAAGCAGTCATTAAATTCAAGGAGACCTTATATTAAGCCAGCCTCAATTTCCCTTTCAACGGTGATTTCTTGTTCAGCGGTGGTGTGGAGGGAAGTGGCAGAATTAATCGCTCATACCCTCTGACATTTCTCCAGTGAAAATAGGGACGTCCTATTCCATAATAATAACAATAATAATTTTATTCTTTATACCCCGTCCATCTGAATGGGTGGCCCCAGCCACTCTGGGCTGCTTCCAACATATAGCAAGACACAATAAAACATTAAACATTAAAAATCTTTCCTATACAGGGCTGCCTTCAAATGTCTTCTAAAGGTTGTAGTTACTTGTCTCCTTGGCTCAGGGGTCACATAATTCCATACCTGCGAACATTTCTCCGATGAAAATAGGGACATCCTAAGGAAAAGCGGGACATTCCGGGATCAAATCAGAAACTGGGACGGCTTCTGTAAATCCGGGACTCTCCCTGGAAAATAGGGACACTAGCATTTTGTGCCTGAATATTCTAAAACATCCACTGTCTTCCAGTCGATTCGGTCAAATCCTTAAAAGGTCTGCATATCACTTCATTCACCAGCCCAAGCCTTCCCCAGAAAGGCAACTTGCTAGACTAGGGGTCAGCAAACGTTTTCAGCAGGGGGGCGGTCTACTGTCCCTCAGAGCTTGTGGGGGGCCGGACTATATTTTTTGGGGGTGAAATGAACGAATTCCTATGGCCCACAAATAACCCGGAGATGCATTTAAAATAAAAGCACACATTCTACTCATGTAAAAACACACTGATTCCCCGACTGTCCGCGGGCCGGATTTAGAAGGCGATTGGGCCGGATCTGGCCCCCGGGCCTTAGTTTGCCTACTCATGTGCTAGACTATGAATGGTTTTATGAATGTATTTGTTCACGCTACCATAGACTTGTCTGGTACCCAGATCAGTTTGTTTACATTCGGTGGGTTAGTTAGTTAATTAATTAATTAAATAATAAAAACAGAGGAGAAATGATCCCAATTGTTTTTTCTAAAGGCGGTGGGGCAGGGGGACAGGAATCCAAATGTTATTTGACAGCAAAAAGAAAATGCTCTGCTAGAATGTTCTCCCTGTCACTTTCTAAACTGAAGCACCTCAATCCATTTTCTTTAGCCAAACAACTTCAGTGGCGATTTTGCTGTCTTTGAGGTCTGGTAACCTTCAGATAATGATTTATGGCAGTAATTAAAACGTCTGTGTAGGATCAGGATGGAATTGATTGATTGTCTATGCAGTGGCCTAACAATAGCTGTTGTGTATCTTCTTGGTTCGTTTGCCTAATGCATTTCCAGGAGAATCGGTATGGCTCAGGGACTGTTTTTAGCACAGATGTTGCCTTTCCAATTTTATCCGGGTTAATAATCCTTTTTTAAGAGCCTCTGTTTTACTAAACACAAGCAGAGGACATTGTTGGCTCCGTCACACCACTGCCCAATTTACTGTGGCATAAAGATTTTGTGAGTCAGGGGCCATTTGGTCAAGGGATGCAAGAAGCAGATTCAAAAGTAGATGAAACACTGGGGGAATAATGCAGTTTTACACAGCACAACATTTCTTAATATATAAAGTGGGGGGGGGGGGGAGCCCCACCCCCGCAGTCTTCATGAATCTCCCATAGGGAACTCAAAATCCTCTTCCGCCCTCAAGTCATGCCCTTTTAATTCTGTTTGGCTCCAGTTTACATTTGGGGGAAAGGAAATGCAGCTCTAGATGCTGTTCAGATTTTCCTCCAAACTCTGTGACTGATGGTTTGCCACCTTGTTTTAAGCAAAACCTGTGTCTATGCCATTCAAGGCTTTCAAACTCTTGTGTGCAGTCTGGAGAAAGGAGGGGAGGCTGAACATTGTGGTCCCATAAAAAAAAAAATCAATGACATGCAAACAAATATGAGAGTGCAGACTGTTAATGCACAACTAAACATAGCTCCGAATGGGCTTGGTAAAGCCTATTACAATCCCAGGCCTGCTGCTGTCCATTTCTTCAGCCACAGTCAGGAGACGATGTCAGGCTGTTCCAAAAATTTATACTGAATGGGATTTTGTATTTTAAAAAATATATTTCAGTCTTGTAGATCTTTTAGCTAAACTTTAAATGCCAAGTTTTTAAAAAATAAAATAATTTACTATTTAAATGTATGTCTAATGTAAAGGTTAGTGTCATTTCCCCCAGAAGTTCTTCCCTGGTTTAGAATGTTAAATAGAATTCTGTACATGCACAGTCCACACTGAGAAGGGAAGGAGACGAGGTCAGCCTCTTTGAAGGTGGATACCCAGAGTTCTTTAATATTAACCCCATAGTCTCATTGAAACTGACTCATTGAATAGTCTCATTGAAACTGTTGTTGTTTGCTGTGCAACTGTAGGCTTGTTCACTCGTTGCACCCGACACAGGTACACGCTGTCTGTACACACGTACAAGCGTTTGTGTGAAAGAGTGAACACTTGTTGATTTGCATGGTTCAGCTATTGTGGACAGAAGTATGCAGACTGCACATGCCTTGAATATTACATGTGAAAAACTGTAAGAGTGTATAGCGCAAGTGTTGTGTACACAGGTAAAAAGATTGTACATGAACAGAATGTAATGTGGGAACACTGGCTTTTTGTGGGTGCATCTAGAAGAGTTATTTAGTGTGACGCTCTCATTGATTGCCACGAATTTACATGACCAAACTACCAAACTAAGCAGCCTTTAGTTTGATAAGTATTTACTCTGGGTCAATTATCTTCATTGCAAATATTTTGCGCAGTTGCTGTCCTCCATGCAGATAGAAAACCCTCTCCTGCCCCGGGATGTTTTGTTGGAATGAGAGTTTTTTCCAAGCAGCTCTGTATCCTGGCTGGCGTTGTGGGGTGGATACAGACAGGGGTCACAGGAGTTCAGAGGCAAGCAGATAACATGAATGTTATCATGGCAGCGTTCATGTGCATATGTGTCCATGTTAGGAGCAGCAAGGGAATATTTAGAAACCATAAACTTTTCCCAAAGCTGTGCTCATAAAGCTCATAAATACTGAGCCAACTCCAAATTAAGCTGTGGGGAGTTCACCCGTAACAAATCCAAGTGCTCCCTGACATAAAACGCTTCCACTTCAGGCATACAAAATCAGAATGTCAAACAAAATCTAGCTCAGAGCCTTCTCTCCAACATGCTAGTTATGTATGTGTAGGAAATATGTTACTTTGGAAATCATTTGATCCCCCAATGGGACACTTCAACAACAGGTGGTTCATGCGAGGCTCATTTGTTTGAAGTTTTACCGATGCCTGTATTTTTTCAGTATTCTGAAAACCCAGGTTCAAGAAGAATTCAAGAAGAATTAAATTATTTAACTGGAATAAATTATGCAAACGAATAGTCTATGCACATATCCCCCCCCCCATTTTGCATAACTGGTTCTGCTTTTATTAGTCACGGGAAGGAGCTAGAAGGTACGCAGAACACGGAAATTCCACGCACCAGGAGTATCTCTCTGGCTTCAGTGATTTTTTTCCAAGCAGTTAAAAAAAAGGTAGAGGTAAAGGACCCCTGGATGGTTAAGTCCAGTCAAAGGCAACTATGGGGCTGCAGCGCTCATCTCGCTTTCAGGCCAAGGGAGCCAGCATTTGTCCACAGACAGCTATCCGGATCATGTGGCCAGCATGACTAAACTGCTTCTGGTGCAACGGGACACCGTTAAGAAAACCAGACCGCACGGAAACGCCATTTACCTTCCTGCCACAGCAGTATCTATTTATCTACTCGCACTGGCATACTTTCAAACTGCTAGGTTGGCAGGAGCTGGGACAGAGCAACGGAAGCTCACCCTGTCGTGGGGATTCGAACCGCTGATCTTCTGATCGAGAAGCCCAAGAGGCTCAGTGGTTTAGACCACAGAGCCACCCGCATCCCCTACAGGAATACGTGGGGCTTATATGGGAAGAGATTCTCTCAGACAGTTTTCAGTTCTCTGTATTTCTAAGACCTTGACTCTAGGATGCTGAATTCCAGGTGCCGGGTACCAAATGTTCCACAAAGTGTCCACTGCACTGGTCAGTTTCCTGAAATCAAGGGACGAAATTGCTTAGGACTCAAAGGGGCTTCTCATATCTAGGGTGCTGCTGCATGGTATATTTATTGTTCAGATGTGCAATATCAAGCTCAGATGTGTGTATATAATAATAAAGTTAGGAGTGTGGGGATCAGTTGTGATCTTTAGGCCACTACTGGTGGAATGATCTCACCGAGGGCGATGGGATTATTCTGGAGTAAATTATATTAGAGTTATAGCCGGTGCTAATTTTCTCATAAAGAGCCATTTGTATGGCGCTTTCCTTTCTTTTCATGAAATTGATTTGGCTAGCAGCGGGTGGCTTTTGAAGCTGGCAGGTTGCTTGTAAAGACATAATACGTTATGGTGATTTCAGAAAATTCTCAGCATTCTTACAGGAGAAAGTTTATAAATGCACAGCAGCTGCTCAGCTGCCATGGACCTGATATCCTCCTTGCCCTCTGGACGTCTTCTGAGCCAATCTGTCGGCGGCGGTGTGTTTACAGAGTACGAACTTCACTTTGTAATCCACGGCAGACCCTTTCATATCAATAGACTGCCGATGTTCCAAGGCTGTCTGTTATCTTTCGGCAAGCATGTCGATAACAAGTGTGAGAAAGGAAAATCATGCTTCACAAGCTGGAAAAGGAAGGCAATTGTTCTGTTACAAAGACGCAGAGCTAATTTTTAAAACATACGTCTCTCTAGACTGTTGAAGAAGAACAAACAAGAAATTCGCAGATGGGAACTTGCCAGTGCATGAGGGGGTGCAAGATTTTTTCCTTCCTCCATGGTGAATGTATCTAGATTTTTGGTTCGTAGTAAGGGGATGTTCACAGTAAGATGTCTAATCAGCGATAGCCCTTCTGTTCCAGAATTTGTGGTCTGTGAATGAGTGAAGGGAGGCTACAAATTTGCATGTCTGCAATTTTACCATGCAGTGGGGAAGTGGTGGGAGAGGGTTTTGCTATCTGATGCAAACAGAAACCTCTAGATCTCTGAGTGCCTTTTATTTTAATGCACAAGTTAGAAAAATGCAAATAGCATTCATGGGGTTGGTGATGAGGACAGGGGCACACACTGTGATCAAAGCAGGCATGAAGGGAGAATTTAACTCTTCCCTGTTGCAGTCTTGAATAACAGCCTTCCTCTGAGGCTAGTATTTGCTTTTGGGGAAATTCTATTGGCTCCAATGGGTGATTCCCCCTTCCCAACACAAATACCAAGTTTCATTGAAGGAATCTTCTTCAAGGCTGCAACAGGGGATAAAATAAATCTACCATCCAGGCCAGTGGTATGCCCATTGTCAGTCTCCCTCAGCTGATGCTATTTGCATTAAAAAATCCTAAGCATCAAACATAAAGATGAGTCTAATTTCACATCTAGCTTGACCTTCAGTTGCTCCATTGTTGTTGTTGTTGTTGTTATTGTCTGAGGAAGCTCCTAGCCCACACTGTTATGGAGAAGAAGCTGTGAAATGAATGAGAATGCTTACTGAGTGTTCAGAAAGTGGAAACAGGATTCCCAGTGAGGTCCACAATTTCTGATATTTTAAGAGATATGGCTGGAAGGATGGGCGGGAGGTGGTGATAGCAAACAGAGTGGCAGGTTTGGGCTTCTTGGGGGACAGCTGATCTGGGTCTCAACTGTATGACATCATCATTATGAGACTCCATCCTTTTAACTGCTGCCTACCATAAGCCTTTGTGAAAAGTGAAGCTATATACAGTACATTTGGGCGACAGACAGAGAACCTGAGTGGGAATGCGAGACCAACATTCTGCATCAGAAGCAAAGAAAATGGCCAAATGCAGGTTGTATTGTAATGCAGCAAATTACTTGACGTTAAACTCGAGGCAGCTCATAACGTAGTAAGCCATGATCCAATTATGTGTGCTGGGTAACCTTAGAAAAGGCACAATTCCTCAAAGGTACATGGTGGACGTCTGATTCCCAACATTGCCCTAGATTAGATTTACTGGATATCCTGTCTGCTCAGAAAGCTCTAGCGGTTTACAACCCGAAGCCTTGGATGTGCTCCTATAGTTCAGTCATCCTTTGTCATTTCCAATTGTTATAAATGGAGATGTCTTCAAAATGTAATGAAAGCCGCTGCTTATAAATAACTAAATCATGGCAGCAAAGCCCAGGTGTTCAGATATGTATTATTCACAAAGTAGCCGCTAATGGCAGGAAAATACAAAACACTACTGAGGAGTTTTATGTTTTTGTTCCCGTTTGTTGAAACAAGTCATTGTCATGATCCATCCTGACAGGTCCTGGAGTGACATTATAACTGTTCTCCCCTCCCCGAAAATGTTTGGACTACAAAGGACGTTGGCACCAAGTAAGTGGCAACACAGCAGTGTCAAATCGTGTCACTTGCCCGTGGAGCGTGGAAATCTAATATTTCTATATGCTGTTCACTGTAGCAATGGCGGTGGTGGTGGTGGGAATTCTTACTTGGCTAGTGGAGAGACAATAGCGTTGGATGGATTTGCAGAAAAGCGATGAGGTAAAAAGAAACACACACAAAAATAAAGATTAAAAAATAAAAGACACTACCAGATTAATAAAAAGTACAAAGAAAACTAACAGATATCACCAGATAAAGGCATCAAAATGAAGATTAAAATTAAAAGGCATCACCAGATTCTATCAATATCTATCTTTCCATCCATCTATATCAGGGTTGGGGAACCTGTGATTCCAATTCCCATTAGCTCTGGTCAGCATGGCCAATACTTAAGGATGATGGAAACTGGAGTCTGGAGGACCACAACCTTGCCTGCCCTGATCTATACAGTGGTTTTGTTGTTGTTGTTGTTTAGTCGTTTAGTCGTGTCCGACTCTTCGTGACCCCATGGACCACAGCACGCCAGGCACTTCTGTCTTCCACTGCATCCTGCAGTTTAGTCAAACTCATGCTGGTAGCATCGAGAACACTATCCAACCATCTTGTCCTCTGTCCTCCCCTTCTCCTTGTGCCCTCCATCTTTCCCAGCATCAGGGTCTTTTCCAGGGAGTCTTCTCTTCTCATGAGGTGGCCAAAGTATTGGAGCCTCTGTCCTTCCATTGAGCACTCAGGGCTGATTTCCTTCAGAATGGATAGGTTTGATCTTCTTGCAGTCCATGGGACTCTCAAGAGTCTCCTCCAGCACCATAATTCAAAAGCATCAATTCTTTGGCGATCAGCCTTCTTTTTTAACCTCGGGTTAAGAACTTAATTCATTCCGGAGGTCCGTTCTTAACCTGAAACTGTTCTTAACCTGAGGTACCACTTTAGCTAATGGGGCCTCCCACTGCTCCCGTGCTGCTGCGCGATTTCTGTTCTCATCCTGAAGCAAAGTTCTTAACCCGAGGTACTATTTCTGGGTTAGCGGGGTCTGTAACCTGAAGTGTCTGTAACCTGAAGCGTCTGTAACCCGAGGTACCACTGTATATGAGAGAGAGAAAGAGATCAGACTTAATAAAGGTATCCACAGTTTCTTCTAGTTGCAGAGCCTGGAATCAAAGACATGAGCTTTGCTCTGTGCTCAGGACCCTAAGAATACTTTCATGCAAATTGCTCTAAATAGCGGAGCACATTGTAACATACAAATATACCCATTTCCTTAAGAGGTATTGTCATGTAAATGCTAAAAAACACACATAAAAAAACACCACCGCCATTCTGAATCTTCTATTATTATTATTATTATTATTATTATTATTATTATTATGATTTGGACAAAAGAAAAGCCGAGTGCTTTGTTCTTCTTGCTTTTGACAACAAATGGGACTGAGGGAAAGTGACTCGCTTATGTGGGTTAAGCGCATGGCGAACAATCTAAAGAGAATATTTACGGCTGGGCTGAAAACAGGGCGGGGGGAGAACGGAATGGTTGAAACAACAAGCTCTTTTATATGGCACAGCGGACAGAATCCCCTACGAGCTGGGAAAGGTTTGGGGAAGAAAGGGAGAAAAGAGGCTGGTGGTGTTTTGTTCCGCAGAGCAGCCTTTGTGGGGAGTAGCAGCTGGGTAAAATGTGTGTGGCTTCATCAGCATCATGAGTTGAAAAGCAGACCCCTGCCAGATAGGATAGTCGCAGCTGTGCAAAGGCTGCTCCATCAGTAGAGCACTTAGAGGCCATCTACTGTGGGCACCTGTTTGCCCCCCAGGTGGTGAAAGTGAAGCTGTTCAAAAGAAAACCTCCAGCAGGCCTCACATCTTATTTTTCTAGTTCTTTTCCCCCTGTCCCCCACTCTCCCCCCCCCCGCTTATATATCCCATATTTAAATATATTGGAGGATGGAGTTGAAGTGGCGTTTCAGCTCCATAATATTCAATCTCCGATACGTGTATCAGAAGCGAGCTGGAGTTTCCTTTTGGTTCAAATGTCCCATATGAAAGGTCCTTTGCGATGAGAGGAACACCTGAAGAGGATTCATTATTTACTCCAAGGGCACATTCAGTGGTACCTCGGGTTAAGTACTTAATTCTGGAGGTCCGTGCTTAACCTGAAATGTTCTTAACCTGAAGCACCACTTTAGCTAATGGGGCCTCCTTCTGCCGCTGCGCCGCCGGAGCACAATTTCTGTTCTCATCCTGAAGCAAAGTTCTTAACCTGAAGCACTATTTCTGGGTTAGCGGAGTCTGTAACCTGAAGTGTATGTAACTTGAAGCGTATGTAACCTGAGGTACCACTGTACTGGCAAGTTCAGGTTGTGCGATTAGAGTGGATTTGGTGCTATTGCTCAACAAACTAATTTCCCCTTCCCCTCCCCACAAAAAACCCCACACTTTTAATGATACGGAATGCGAAATTCACTGGAGGGAGTGGGATGATACTTGCTTGACACATCATATAATCTCTCCATGAACAAATAAGAATGCATGCTCAATAAGTAGCCAGTGTAATCTGACCTCCCGTCAAACTTTGTGCAAAGGAATCAGGGGTGAATGTTCCGCAAACAGGTCCATCAACGTAAGCTATCATACCCAGTGCAGTAGATCACCATGATGCTTTGGATACAGGCAACTTATTTTCTACTTATCTTGTATGTTTTAGCATCTCTAAGGCAATAACAGGTGGTGGTAGTGAATTCACTTTTAAATGGTTGTTGCCCTTCCTTAGACTGAATGGATTAAATAAAAAAACAATTTGATTATGCAAGCACCACCATCTTTCATTAGAGGGACCTTAACATGTAAGCACACAAAAGTTACTGGTTCACATTTTCTTGTTTTTGATGCAATTCTTATTCACCGTTTATAAATCATAATCACCACTGAATCTAGAGGATGGTTTGAAGGCCTCTCTGCTCTCCAGGTGCTAACTCTTGGTGGCCAACTTTGAGGCCTTTGCTGTTCTCTCTTTTGGGTTGGTCATAGAATCATACAATGGTAGAGTTGGAAGGGACCCTATCATCCAGTCCAACCCTCTGCAATGCAGGAATATGCAACTGTCTCATAAGGGGATCGAACATGTTGCAACCTTGGCATTATCAGCACCACACACACCAATCAAATGAAAACTATCCAGGAAGCTATTATGTATTCAGTGGTTTGTGTTTGCCTGAGCTTGCGTCTGGACTAAGGATTCTGAGCCCTTGTGTTCTGATTCTATACATGACTTCCAATCACAGAGCATTTCAGGATTTGGGCCTCTGCCATTGGCCCTTAATCTCTGAGTCATGATTCGCAGCTTGGAAGTTTAGACAGCCAATGACGTTGTGAGTGGGAGTGGCCCAGGCCTTCAGAAATGTATATAAGCAGTTGCTTTGCCCCTGTGGTCCAGTTCTGTTAGTTCAATAGAGGTTCTTGCTGTTATCACTGTGTCTTGCCTCGTGGGAACCCACTTACGCTTCAGAAGCCACACTGCTTCATTTCTAACCAATGCATATCCCACAACCTCCTGATCAAATCCCACAACATTTTATACCACAAGTGTTCTGGTGGTTTATTTTTGTTCTGCTTTTGTTGCACTATAGCCCCTCCGGACAGCATTTGGGAAGCATAACAGAACAAACTGAAGTATAACAAATCCACTACTAATGCACTATTATTGTGTCAAGATTATATTGCAGATTACGCCCACAATAAAAAAACAATCTGGAGGCAACCTGACTCTTCTTCCTGTCTTTTGCTCCTCTCTAGAATTAGATGGAAATCAATGTCCCTGTGTGCCTACATAGTTGAAGACTACATTAAGTTATCACAGAAAAGAGCAGATCTATTTCCCTTCCTTTTCCCATTTCTGTCTTTCTGATCTATTGATGCATTACCTGTGGCCATCAAAGCAACCCGGGTGTTCTCAGAAGTCATATAAATGCTGTGCTGTTAACGCAGAAATGTCTATTCGAGAGGGGATGAGCAAATTCGGAAACCAACACACGTCTTCCTTCTAAAATAGAGACATGGCTTGTCATTAATCTAAGACTCCCGAGACGGTACCCTTGCCTTGTTAAAGTACAGTAGTAAATGGTTTGGAGGTCATGTTCTTTTAAATTATGTGTATCTTTTAAAGCATATTTACATTGCTGATCCGGCCGAATCAGTAATGTTTTGCTGCTGTCATTAATGGGAAATCAATTTCCACCTTAAACATATTATGAATTGAAAAGAGAAAAGACTCTTAAGAGGGCCTTTAGAGATGCCTTTTCCATTAGTAAAGTTGTATGTTCACTTCCCTCGTGTCCTGTTCAGCTGGATATGTACCCCTGATACAAGCATTATTTCTGTAACTTTCCTCCCTGATCACGATAGTCATAGGCATGTCTTGCATAGGGCACTGATATAAATTCCAGGCATACTTTTAAGTGCTTAGATTGTAAAGTTTGCTGAGTCAGAACTCTAGAGAGCGGCAGTGACTTAGATGGATGCTCCATATGGAGCAATACCATCTGACACGTGTGAATACCAGAATCACATGGGTGAAGCCAACTGAGCAGGTCTTTCATACTCATTTGTCTTCCTACCTCTCAGAAAGACTCCTACAATTGGCCTTGCCAGTGAGGTTCTGGAAGCAGGTCCCATGCTTTTATGGGTGTCGTGTGTATGTAAATTCTAACATTTCTCTGCTGAAAATAGGGATGTCTTCTTCTTCTTCTTCTTCGTCATTGTCTTCTTCTTCATCTTCTTCTTCTTCTTCTTCTTCTTCTTCTTCTTCTTCTTCTTCTTCGTCATTGTCTTCTTCTTCGTCTTCTTCGTCTTCTTCTTCTTACAACCCCAACCATCTGAATGTATTGTCCCAGCTACTCTGGACAGCTTGCAACATATATAAAAACATAATAAATAATTAAACATTTAAAAAACTTCCCTATACAGAGCTGCCTTCAGATGTCTTCCAAAAGTTGTATACAGTGGTACCTTGGGTTAAGAACTTAATTCGTTCTGGAGTTCTGTTCTTAACCTGAAACTGTTCTTAACCTGAGCTACCACTTTAGCTAATGGGGCCTCCCGCTGCCGCCGCGCGATTTCTGTTCTCATCCTGAAGCAAAGTTCTTAACCCAAGGTACTACTTCCAGCTTAGCGGAGTCTGTAACCTGAAGCGTCTGTAACCCAAGGTACCACTGTAGTTACGGTACTTATCTCCTTGACTTGGGGGGTCACATAACTCCATACCCTCCAACATTTCTCCAATGAAAATACAGACGTCCTAAGGAAAAGTGGAATATTCCAGGATCAATCAGAAACCGGGATGGCTTCTGTACGTCCTGGATTGTCCCTGGAAAATAGGGACACTTGGAGGATCTGTAAATACCTGAATCGGGCACATGGAGCCTAATCACATAGGCCTGTCATATCCAGTCAATGCCTCCTTTATATGACTTGCCACACAATTCTACACTATGTAATGGTATAAGGTAAAGGACCTCTGGACGGTTAAGTCCAGTCAAAGGCGACTATGGGGTTGCGGCACTCATCTTGCTTTCAGGCCGAGGGAGCCGGCATTTGTCCACAGACAGATTTCCTGGTCATGTGGCCAGCATGACTCAACAACTTCTGGTGCAACGGGACACCGTCACGGAAACCAGAGCGCATGGAAATGTTGTTTACCTTCCGGCCGCAGCGGTACCTATTTATCTACTTGCACTGGTGTGCTTTCAAATTGCTAGGTTGTCAGGAGCTGGGACAGAGCAACGGGAGCTCACCCCGTCGCGGGGATTCAAACTGCTGACCTTCCGATTGGCAAGCCCATGAGGCTCAGTGGTTTAGACCACAGCGCCACCTCCCTTAGCCTGAAAGCAAGATGAGTGCCACAACCCTATAGTCACCTTTGACTGGACTTAACCATCCAGGGATCCTTTACCTTTAGGATCATACAATGAGAAATGGCTTTCATTCGGCTGTGGGTTGGGGTGAAAGGGATCACTGTAGCACACCAAAAATCAAACTATTGTTTGAATTCTGTGTGTGTGTGTGTGTGTGTGTGTGTGTGACGTGTGCAGTCCTGCAGCTGTCTCAGTGCATGGCACCTGCAGCTGGAAGTCTACACAGATTGCCTCTAAAATGGCTGCCATTTGTGGGGAAAGGTCGTGAGACACAAGGAGAATAGGTCGTGAGAAAATCTAACTAAAGGGAGCCTCTGGAGAAAGTTTGGTCATATAAACACGCCACTGTGCTCTAAATCCTTTCCTCATTCCCTCTGCTAAAATGGGACTGTTTATCATCTCACCTAACAACACAGTGTGTCTCCTTCACTCAGAGTACAATGGCTACATCTATTGCCTCCCTTCATTTCCTAGGCATGAGGGCAAATAAGTCCTTCCTTATCTCAAGAGCATCAGATGTTGACAGCTCAGCTTATTTTGGAAGGCAAGCCCTCTGTGTGTAATGTCTGACTGTCTGAAAACATGTTTTTCATCAAATTGCCCTATTTCCCTTATTTTAGCAGATGAAAGATCTTCTTCCTGTTCCCAGTGCAGTTTCTTTTCTGCCTGAATATTCTACTGTTTAATTTTAATTCTACCTAATTTTGATTTGATGGGCAGATTGTCTGAACAAGTACGATGTGTCTGATGATGGACACACATTTATTGAGATATTATAATCTCAATAATCAGTGTTTTTCAAGTCAACACAGATCTTTCCAGAAGGACCTCTTTTCTGTATGTAAGTTTATATGATGGCTAATTTTATGGACATCAGTTTTCATTAATGGCAATGCTTTGGATTTCATTTGGTTTATATTCTTTCATTGAAGAAATACAATAAAATGTTGTGGGAAATAATTGGTTTTAAGCTAGTACTATCCGAAAGAATATAGAACAAGATACAGGTCAAGACTTGTCAAGCATTCTGCATTACTGAATGAGTCCTCCTCTGCAAAACTTAATTCGCACTCAGTATATATTACTCAGTATTCTGGATCTCTTATGACTACTTAGCGCATATTATGCATACCTTCCAGGTAAACATTTGCTCTCCATGTCTCACCTTGCGGTTTGGTTAGCTGGGATATAAGCCGCCCCACCTTTTTCCAGAAAGCAATCAAACAGCTTTAGGTTCTGACAGTATCTTAGAATGGTTTTCTTTAGATGCCAACAAACTGTTTTTGAGTGTCTGGATTCGCTTGGCACCGTCTGGCATTCCTGCAGATTTGCAATGTTGTGCTCCTCAACAAAGACATGGGTTGTGGTGTAAAAACCCCCACCAAAATTATAGAACTGATTGTTGTTGGGGTTTTTTGTATATTTACAAAATGCGTTACAGAAACTGAGGGGAAAGTCATTTACTATGAGATATACAGAACTATAACTCCTACAAACTGGGTTATTCAGACAGGACTTTGCAATGTGAATTTTTTTTTTAATCAACCAGTATTTACTGATACTTTTACAGATGGTTTGATTAACCTTACTGTGATTTTGTATACTGCACACTGTCTTGCTGTAGTTTTATGAAAGTGCACACTATAAATATTTCATTAAGCAAAGACAGAGGTAGATAACATACTGGCAATGTTGGTGTCGGGAGGCTGGCTCTGTCCCAGCATCCCACCTGTTCCTGGCAGATGTGCTTCTTTCTCAGAGTGTCTACGAAGAATTTTACACATCACTTGGGAAGACAGGTGAACCAATGCCAGTGTACTGGAAGAAGCAAAGATCACCAGTGTCGAAGCAATAATTCTTCAACATCAGCTTCGTTGGACTGGTCATGTTGTTCGGATGGCTGATTATAGCCTTCCAAAATTTTTCAATTTTCAATTTATAGCCTTCCAAAGCAACTACTCTATTCCGAATTTTAAAATGGAAAGTGTATTGCTGGTGGTCAACAAAAGAGTTTTAAAGACTCTCTCAAGGCAAATCTTAAAAAATGTAGTATAAACACGGACAACTGGGAAACACTGGTCTGTGAGCACTCCAATTGGAGAACAGCCTTTACCAAAGGTGTCATGGGTTTTGAGGATGCTCGAACTCAGGACGAAAGAGAGAAATGTGCTAAGAGAAAGGCACACTTGGCAAACCCTCACCGTGATCAACTCCCACCGAGAAACCTATGTCCACACTGTGGAAGGACGTGTGGATCCAGAATTGGCCTCCACAGTCACTTATGGACTCGCTGTTAAGACTGTGTTCATGGAAGACAATCTTACTTGGCTACAAGTGATCACCAAAGAAGAAGAAGAAGACGACGAAGCTTCCTTCTCACAGCTACCCGCTACAACTGAAGGAGCGCAGTGAGAAGGAGGCAATGAAGTTCACAGCCATGAATTACAAGGAAACAAAGATATGGAGTTAGGTAGGCTGTTGAAAAGGCAGGCATGTAGGCTGCATACATACTATACATTTAAAGCAATCCCCACAAAGAATCCTGAAAGCTATAGTTTGATAAGGGTGCTGGGAATTGTAGCTCTGTAATGGCTAAACTGAGTGCTTTTTTCCTTAAAAAAATGTTTAGGGGTACTCTCATTTCTCCACTCATATTGAAATACTGCCCCTCAATGAGGCAAAACTTAAGATTCACAAAATCTTTAGGGGTATGCGTACCCCTGCGTTCCCCCCAGAAAAAAAGCAGTGGCTAAACCACAGTTCCTAGAACTTCTGTGGGTGGGGAAGGTGTTTTAATTGTGTAGGGTGTGTATGCAGACTTTGGCTCTCTCTTACTGTGATGGGTGCTTCCGTGTCTCAGAACTTGTGATAAATATCACAGGATCTCTTTAATCCAATCAGTTGCAAAAAAGGGGACATTTTTTCCTGCAATCATCACCGGCCATCTCCACACAGCCTGTTAAGTTTACTTTTGCTTTGTGAGCATCCCAGACAGGCATTTAATCAGAAGTTTCAGTTCCCTGTGTCCAAGACTATGTTTTGGTTCAGTGCAATTAAACCAAATCTAATCTTAAAATAGGTCTTAATCCCAGATAAAACCAGCATTAGCGCACAGAGAGGTAATTCTTTGCTTTTCAAAGAGCAATAATGACTGAATATTAAAGGCAAACGACATGGAGTCCAACACATCAAACCTCTAATCTACTTAGCAGGATCGTGTTGTATGGTTTACATGGAATTAGAAAGAAATGCAGTCACCATTCCATTGCTTGTGAGGTATACTGTATTCAGTGCAGTCCATGGGATGCTACTTAAAATGCTGCGGTGGTGATTCTTAATAGCTCTAGTCTTGTGAACCAAAATTATTTCAGAAAGTGTCCCTCACTCATACCTGTTATTATCCCAGGCATGTATTAAAGCTGATGTGGGGTAGGGAGAAGGAGTGGTCATTTGGCTACTTCCTATGGTTTATTGAAACAAGCCAGGGAGGAGCCATTGTTTCTGACCATGGCTCATTCAAACTAACCATGGTTATCCTTGTCATATGTAACAACAAACCATGGTTAATTCTAAAATGGAAGCTGCTGCTTCCAATCTCCTCCTCCCAGCTCTTCTTCCCCATCAAGGTGCATAGGACTCAGTTATGGATGGCCATGTTATTTTGAGGCGGAAAATCACACAAGTGCCTCTCGCTGGGAGCAGAAACATTCTGATAATGGAAAGGAACGATGTGCTTCCTTTGATTCAGTTTGATTCACGTTCAAGATCAGCTGCCTCTAGAAAATACACATACCCGACCCAAAGGTACTGTGGCCAAGTAATTCATTTCTACCTCTTCTTGTTGAAGATAAAATTTATTATTATTATAAAACCTTATACAGTTTAGACTCGAATGATTAGCTGCATCGCTGCCCCCGCCATGTTGACAGCCTCTAAAGAAACAGAAATGGACGTGAATCTCATCCTTCCCAAAAATGTGCATTTATTGTTCCTGTTGACTTACTGTAACCTTTCTGAAAATAAAAAGGAATCACATCTCTTCCCGCCATCTTCCATTTGTCCTTTTCCTTGTTTAGTCTATTATTGGGGAGCTGGCTTGTTTCTTTGGAAAAGCAGCATGCCGTTCCAGAAGAGCTTCTATGAAATGTACCACAGTCTGACATTTGCACATCGCTTGTTAGCTGTCCAGTTAGCCACCAGTTCTAATTCCCAGGCTTAGTTCAGCAAACATTGATCTGCTGCAGCAGGGCTGTTCTCAATGCTCCTCAGACATATTCCCATGCTTTTCCTATGATGGTCCTTCTACATAACTACCGTGTTGGTTGGATTAAGATCTAGTGCAAAGCTACTGAAAGAAATAAGGGCTTGGGTGTTAATTCTCTGTTCTGATGAGCTGAACGGAAGAGCTGGTAAAGGCACAGCTGTCAACGTTTCCCTTTTTTTAAGGGAAATTCCCTTATTCCGAATAGGATTCCTCTCAAGAAAAGGGAAAAGTTGACAGCTATGGGTAAAGGAATGCAGCCTCTACTTTTGCCTACTGCAAAATGAAAAATGGACTCAGAGTGTGAGCTGTGACTCCCGTCCAAATATAAGGCGTTCACACGGAAGTTTGTTTCTTTCCACTCAAAAATTCCAGAGTTTCGAAGCATTAGCCATGCCCCACAGTTAAATTAATCAAGGCTTATTTTGGCAAATCCCTGCTCCACCTACTTTTCTGGCAAGCGAGAGCTTAAAAGCAAATGGAGAGGCCTGAAAACTGGAAAATATGATCATCGTGAGTGGTTTATTCAATCTAAAAGGGGGAAAAATCACACCAATGTATACCTTAATTTAAAACATTCT
Organism: Podarcis raffonei; assembly: GCF_027172205.1. NCBI lineage: Eukaryota > Metazoa > Chordata > Lepidosauria > Squamata > Lacertidae > Podarcis > Podarcis raffonei. Next base: position 117,177,305 of record NC_070602.1, on the reverse strand, counting down.
CAGGCACACAGAACAACGATGTGGCATTTTTAAAAAAAATGGCATTAAACGTATAAGAAAATATAAATCAGGACAGTGACCCATCTAGTTCTGTATCCTTGCAGTGGCCAACCAGATGTCTGTGGGAATGGCACTTTCTTCTCCTTCGGTTTTAAGCAACTGGTACTCAGAAGCATATTGCCTCTGACCGTGGTCATCAAGGGGAGTAGCCACTGATAGACTTAAAGGTAAAGGTAAAGGGACCCCTGACCATTAGGTCCAGTCATGACCGACTCTGGGGTTGTGGCACTCATCTCGCTTTACTGGCCGAGGGAGCCGGCATACCGCTTCCCGGGTCATGTGGCCAGCATGACCAAGCCGCTTCTGGCAAACCAGAGCAGCCCACGGAAACGCCGTTTACCTTCCCGCTGGAGCGGTACCTATTTATCTACTTGCACTTTGACTTGCTTTCAAACTGCTAGGTTGGCAGGAGCAGGGACCGAGCAACGGGAGCTCACCCCATTGCGGGGATTCGAACCGCCGACCTTCTGTTCGGCAAGTCCTAGGCTCTGTGGTTTAACCCACAGCGCCACCCGCGTCCCAACTGATAAACTTATCCTCCCCAAATTTGTCTAATCCTCTTTGAAAGCCATCTGAGTATCGAGATCAGGGATGGCCTTTGAACTGAGCAACAAGAAGCAGTCGCTTCTCATATAAGATTACAGAGAAGGCACCATATTGTTGCATCCAGTTGCCATCTGTCTGTGTGTCACTTGGGGGGGGGAGGGAAGGAGGGAAGGAAGGAAGGATATCGTTTCTGGTTAAGTCAAGTGAGACTTTGGTTTAATTCAGGGATGGGGAACCTGTGGCTGTCTTACTCTGCCCAAGGGTGGCCTTGACTGAAAGCATCAGAGAATGATTGATGGATTGATGATTGATTGATTGATTGATTGATTGATCGATCGATCGATAGATGCCTTTGCCTCCTTATACCATGCTGCCTTTCTTCTGTGGGCTCATGCAGCTGTAGCAGGTTGCCTCATTTCAAGAATAAAAAATATCTGAAGGAACCCAGTGGACAGCATTGAGCCCTTTATGACATATCTGAAGTTTTTAATGTTTGATGTTTTATCGTGTTTTTAATATTCTGTTGGGAGCCACACAGAGTGGCTGGGGAAACCCAGCCAGATGAGTGGGATATTATTATTATTATTATTATTATTATTATTATTATTATTATTTCCATTGTTAATATCTGGGAGCACCCACTTTTTGTCCTCAAGTCTTTCATCACATTTTCCAATAGCTGTTTTTTGCAGACCCTCCAACTGTCCCTATTTTCCAAATTTACAGACGCCGTCTCAGTTTCTGATTTGATCCTGGAATGTCCCACTTTTCCTTAGGACGTCCCAATTTTCATCGGAGTAATGTTGGAGAGTATGGAATAAGACGTCTCTATTTTCATCGGAGAGATGTTGGAGGGTATGTTTTTGCTGCCTCTTGCCTTTTTATCGTGACCATTATTGTTCCTGCTGTCTATCAAAATATAAACACTGTGCTGTCACAACTTCCTTTCACCGGAGCAGCGTGAAGAAAGGCTGGCTGCAATATGGTTTCAGAAGGGGGGAAACCATGAAGACAAGCCTTTCACAGGCTCATGGCTGTGGATTTGTCAGAAGCAGAAATCAAATCAAATACAGTGGTACCCCAGGTTAAGTACTTAATTCATTCCGAAGGTCCGTTCTTAACCTGAAACTGTTCTTAACCTGAAGCACCACTTTAGCAATGGGGCCTCCTGCTGCCGCCACGCTGCTGGAGCACGATTTCTGTTCTCATCCTGAAGCAAAGTTCTTAACCTGAAGCACTATTTCTGGGTTAGCGGAGTCTGTAACCTGAAGCGTATGTAACCTGAAGCGTATGTAACCTGAGGTACCACTGTAGTGAGGGAATGTGTCTCACAAAACACCCTAAGAATTTTGTTTCAGCGTTCCCCCGCAACCAGGGAAACCGAATAAAGGTTTCCAATCGTTTTATAAAATGGTTGGGCAGATGACAAAATGACGTTACATGCAGGAAACAACTGCTTCCCTTCTCTCCTTTTTGGGCATTTATATAAACAGCAGTGTGACTGTTACATAAAGCCAAAGACTCTCTCCCCTTTATAGCATTTTTCAGTGTTTATCTTATGCCAGCCACAATAAATACCACCGCCGCTTCCCTTCCATTTATTTTCAAAGAGTTTATCTACTAACAGCAGTGTAAATAGGGAAGATAATAATTTATAAACTCTGTGATACATGTATGTAAAAAAGTTCTCAAGAACAATCAAAGTGACAGTTAGCATAGGATGTTTACAAGAGCAACTTGTTCCCTGGTTTACAGCGAAGACGTTTTCAGGTGTGGTGGCTTATTAACCCTTATAGTTCTTGTTCATTTCCCCAGAATCCAGAAATGACCTCTTCCTTGCCTTCAGAACCTGTCGTCCAGAAAGCTTATTATGATCTCATCATGGACACCAAGTGAAAGGGGGTGAACATACCCTCCAACATTTCTCCGATGAAAACAGGGACACATTATTGCAACAAGCTATCCTGGGACGTGGGTGGCGCTGTGGGTTAAACCACAGAGCCTCGGACTTGCAGATCAGAAGGTCAGCAGTTCGAATCCCCGTGACAGGGTGAGCTCCTGTTGTTCGGTCCCTGCTCCTGCCAACCTAGCAGTTTAAAAGCACGTCAAAGTGCAAGTAGATAAATAGGTACCACTCTGGCAGGAAGGTAAATGGCATTTCCGTGCACTGCTCTGGTTTGCCAGAAGCGGCTTAGTCAAGCTGGCCACATGATCCGGAAGCTGTACGCCGGCTCCCTCGGCCAATAAAGTGAGATGAGCACCGCAACCCCAGAGTCAGTCACGACTGGACCCAATGGTCAGGGGTCCCTTTACCTTTATCCTTGTTGCTTGCCCAGATCTCTCATGCATGCAACTGCATTTCCTGGAACCAAGCACTTTGTTTCAGTGCCTTGTAATTTCAAACATTTTCCAATAAAAATATTAAGCTATTTAGACAGTAAAGTAGTTGCATATTGGCTCATGTGATCATCAGTTGTGGTTACACAATCCTTAAATGAGCAGTGTAGTGAAAACATGTTAGTTACTGCGGCAATTACCTTGAGCTGTTCAGTATTTATCTAGGCATATGTTCTAGTCAGCCAGTGGAAAAAACCTCTTTTGACTCGTGCAGTAATCTAGTCAGTCAGGGGAATAACTGCAGGTTGGTTGCTTCCAGTTCAGGTGTGCTGTTGTTTTGTTAGCAATTTAAGAAATCAGACCACGCTCAGACTTGATACAACCATGATGAAGCTGTCAACAAAGTGTTGTCAAAAATAGATTTCTGCTTTATTAGGGCTAGAAGAACAGGCAGGAAGTAACTTTAAATCCAAATGGGACACCGTTTCCAGTACTGTGCTTACTCAGGAAGTTTGGGAATCAGATCTTTATAAATGGCCCAGAAACTCCTTCCTTTTTGAAGTTAGGCTGAGCAAAATATGTTTTTTTAACAAGATAATGCTGGCAGTGTGGTAACTCAGTAGCTGATTTTTCTTCCTATATTATATTTCCACTCATCAGTCGTCACGCTGAGGACGGAGTGTGGATGCATCCACAGCCCAGGAGGCCTTCTGATTCTTCCTTTGCTGTCACTGCCACCATTGAGGGGGGATGAAGGGAATAAAGGGGAGAAGCTCTTTCTCGTCTTTGTCCGCGCCTCCTCCCTGCCTCTGGTCCTGCTGAGGGTGATGCAGGTGGCGCTATGGTCTAAACAGTAATAGTAATTTATTATTTGTACCCTGCCCATCTGGCTGGGTTTCCCCAGCCACTCTGGGCAGCTTCCAACAAAGATTAAAAATACATTAAAATGTCACACATTAAAAACTTCCCTGAACAGGGCTGCCTTCAGATGTCTTCTAAAAGTCTGGTAGTTGTTGTTCTCTTTGACATCTGATGGGAGGGCGTTCCACAGGGCGGGTGCCACTACCGAGAAGGCCCTCTGCCTGGTTTCTTGTAACTTGGCTTCTCACAGCGAGGGAACCGTCAGAAGGCCCTCGGCGCTGGACCTCAGTGTCCGGGTAGAATGATGGGGTGGAGACGCTCCTTCAGGTATATTGGGCCAAGGCTGTTTAGGGCTTCTAAAGTTAACCACTGAGCCTCTTGGGCTTATCGATCAGAAGATCGATGGTTCAAATCCCTGGATGGGGTGAGCTCCTGTTGCTCTGTCCCAGCTCCTGCCAACTTAGTGGTTCAAAAGCATGCCGGTGCAAGTAGATAAATAGGTACCGCTATGGCAGGAAGGTAAATGGCATTTCCGTGCACTCTGGTTTCCCTCACAGTGTTCCGTTGTGCCAGAAGCGGTTTCGTCATGCTGGCCACATGACCCAGAAAGCTGACTGTGGAGAAACGCCGGTTCTCTCGGTCTGAAAGTGAGATGAGCGCCACAACCCCATAGTCACCTTTGACTGGACCTAACTGTCCAGGGGTCTTTTACCTTGAGGATGACAAGAGAAGGAAGCCTGTATTTCGAAACCCTCACCAATACATTTAAAGCACATCAAACACATTTAAAGTGCACAACTTCTCCCAAAGAATCCTGGGAACTGTAAAGCTTGCTTTTATTTTATTTCATAAAATTTATATACTGCTCAATTGTTGTTGTTTTTAAAAACACCCTCTTAAGGGTGCTGGAAACTGTAGCTCTGGGAGGAGAAAACTATAGTTCCTAAGAATTCTTTGGGGAAAGTCATGTTCTTTCAATGCATGCCAAAGGAGTTTTATGTGTGTGGTGTGGATCTGCCCATAATTATGTGGCTATTATGTGATAAATACTTTTGTGACTGTGAACCAGGTCATACGCCCTGTCTGCTAAGTTGTTGTTTCCTGCTTTGTACTCTGTGCCTCTTTCTACATGTCAAAGTATTTTGCAGTTGCAAAAGTGGGTTGCATATTTTTGCCAGAACTTCCATAATGTTTTTTGGAGTCTATTGAAATTGCAGAGTTTTGATAAATTAAAAGATAAAGTGCGAGATTGGCTTCATTATTATCAAATAAGAGAGGCCTATAATTTGGATAAAAAAATTGGCTTCCAGGTGGAGAAATCAAAATTGGAAATAGAATTGCTAGAACCAAAAACTAAGATATTGTCAAGAATGTATAACTTGCTGTTAAAATGGAATACACGGTCAAATCAGCGATGATTAAATGGGCGCAGGACATAGGTCATAACATTATGTTTGCTGACTGGGAGCAGTTGTGGACCACTGGTATGAAGTTTACGGCATGTAATGCCTTAAAGGAGAATATTATGAAAATGATTTACAGGTGGTACATGACCCCAGTTAAGCTTGCAAAAATTTATCACCTGCCTGACAACAAGTGCTGGAAATGGAAAGAAGCTGAGGGAACATTCTTTCATCTTTGGTGGACGTGCCCAAAGGTTAAGGCTTACTGGGAAATGATATATAATGAACTGAAGAAGGTATTTAAATTTACCTTTCCTAAGAAACCAGAGGCCTTCCTTTTGGGCATAGTCGGCCAACTGGTGCCAAAGAAAGACAGAACATTTTTTATGTACGCAACAACAGCAGCAACAATACTTCTCGCTAAATATTGGAAGACACAAGATTTACCCACCGTGGAAGAGTGGCAGATGCAAGTGATTGACTATATGGAGATGGCAGAAATGACCGGCAGAATCCGAGACCTGGGAGAAGAGTTGATGGAAGAGGATTGGAAAAAGTTCAAGGACTATCTACAGAAATATTGTAAAATGTTTGAGTGTTAATATGATGTGGGATGTGAAGGTAACACGGCATTTGGGATATGGTTAAAAGAGTTATGAAAAGAAGAATCTTAAAAAGGAGAAGAGGGGTATGACTAGAACAATATTATGTCAAAGTATACAAGGTGGAGTAAAGGACCAAGATAAGGGAAATTAGAGACATAATAAGTGGAAGCATACAATTATAAATGAGGTTTGAAACAGGGCTAGAATTTGCTGAATTTGACGGAATAAAGAGGAACACAAAAAAGGGAGATGTGAGGAGGTCAGGATAGAGGGATATGGAATTTTGAAATTTAAAAGTGGATTTTTCTTCTTTTTTCTTTGCTATTTGTGTGTTTTTTTGTTTTCTGTTCTCTGTTTTGTTATATGTGATTGTTTGATTTATGTGATTTTATGATTTCTATGTTCTGTAAAACCTTAATAAATATTTATTTTAAAAAAAAACATAATGTTTTTTGGAGTCTAGAGCCGTTACGCAACGAGGGAGGGTGAAATGCATTGCTTGATGTCTATAATGTTCTCAGCTCCTAGGGCCTTCTGGCGGTTCCTTCACTGCGAGAAGTGAGGTTACAGTGAACCAGGCAGAGGGCCTTCTCGGTAGTGGCGTCTGCCCTGTGGAATGCCCTCCCACCAGATGTCAAGGAAATAAACAACTACAGTGGAACCTCGGTTGTTGAACGTAATCTGTTCTGGAAGACCGTTCGACTTCCAGAATATTCAACAAGCGTGGCTCCATGGGCGGTCGACAAATCCCATTGAGAAAACTGAGAATCGCGCATCGGAAGCTGTTCAACTTCTGAGGCGCGTTCGAAAATAGAAGCAATTACTTCCAGGTTTTCGGCGTTCGAAAACCCAAACGTTCAGCTTCTGAGACACTTGAAAACCAAGGTTCCACTGTATCTGACTTTTAGAAAACATCTGAAGGCAGTCCCGTTTTGGGAAGTTTTAAATGTCTGATGTTTTGTTGTGTTTTTAATATTCTGTTGGAAGCTGCCCAGAGTGGCTGGGGAAGTGCAGCCAGATGGGCGGGATATAAGTAAATAATAATAATAATAATAATAATAATAATAATAATAATAATAATAATGGTTCTCCATATTTGTCTGTTAATGCCTACTTTAAGTGCTGCTCTATTGCAATGCCATTCACCACTGAACCAATTGCTTGTCCCATAATAGTTTATTTGCACATTTTAAATGTATTGAAATATTTTATTTTCAGGAGGTATTTCATGTGCAACATTACGGTACTTTAGACCATTAGGCTATGTAGATAGGCTTCTGAATATTTTATTCTCATTATGAATACCTTACATCAAAGCCTCAGTGACCTGCAATGAAAGTAACTAGCAAATGAGTATACAATATATATATACACAACAATCTTGATATATTCCAGTTCATTCAGACTTTCATCATTGGTTAAGTGATCAGCATTATGGTGTGCAAATGTGTTGATTACAACTAATCAAAGCAGAAATGGAGTGCTGTCAGAACTTCTCTATTGTTTCAGAAAATGGTTTGAATTTACCATTCAGATATAAGCCCCCACCTACAAACAGCCAGGGAAAAATTAAGAAGAAAATGACAGGCTGCTATTGTCTGCTCTCTACAACAGAGTTCCATTGTATGGCTTTTCAGCGCTGATTCTTCCATTAAAAGGGACAGCTTTAAAATCTTTCTTAACTCGGTAGGGGAAATGTTACATGGGTCAATACTGGAAGATTTTAGGTTTATGAAAGAACAATTCTTTCCCATCCATCCCACAATCCCCTCTTCATTGATGAGGTCAAACAATTGAATAAACTTGGGAGACGTGCACAGGTTTCTACCGTCTAAGCCCAAAATGTAGAAGTGAAAAGGAGAACGCAGTAGTAGAATGATCATTGTTTAAAATCCGATCTATCAGAGCAGCATTGATGGCAAGCAGAGCTGCTCTCCAGTATGTTGAATGATGTTCAGCATTAGGCAATTACTGAGTGTGGGACTAACAATGGAATGACGTCTTCATATCAATGAGCCAACTCAAATTATCTAAAAGCTTAATCTTTGCTACGCCTTTAATCCATTCCCGTTAGATATGCAGTTCATAATTGAAAGGATCCTTACAAGAAGTGGGAGACTATCTAGAAACTGCCCCCTGCAAACTTCTCTTCCTAATAACGAACTTTGGACAAGCTCTGCTGGAACTAATGAAGTCTGCAAAGCCACCATAGCGCCTGATGAATTGCTCCCATAAGGTTTCAAGTTACCTGGTTGGATGGCCGCCAAATGCTTGAATTAGCTAAGTGGATTTCCATTTAAGCAGGTGGTCTATAAATTAGTCACTCAGTTTTCAATTGAAATCTATTAGCATAATTATTCGTAACAACAACAACAACAACATTTCCCCCCGCTTTACTTTTTTGGTAAAAGATTTTATAGATTTCCTAGAAACTGCAAGAGCAGTACAATAAGAAGAAGGAAAAAAAGACGAAAGATTTATACGATCTGAAGAGAAACCAAAGATGGAGGATGAAGTTAATGGACTATGCAGAACTAGATAAACTAAGAGGAAGGATTCGAAACCGGCGGGATCAGAAATTCATGGAAGACTGGAGTAAATTTATGGACTATTTGAAAAGTATTTGTGAAGATCAGACGACGTTTGTAGGTTTGCAAGAAGTTTTGTGAGGAGTATTAATGGAAGTATTGCAAAAATGGAGAAGGGGAAGGATGATTTGTTAAGAGATGTAAAGGCAATATAAAGTTAAGAAATGCATAAGTAGCGGTCAAAATGGTGGATCATCAGAGGTGCTGATGGAAGTCTAAAAAGATTGTATAAGTGATAAGTTTTGTGGTACATTTTATAATTTATATGTTAAAATCAATAAAAAATTTAAAAGAAGAAGAAGAAGAAGAAAAGATGCTCAGAAATGCAAGCCAAACCATTGCTTCCTCACTGAAGGACCATTTAGCATGTGCCTCCAGACAGCTTTATCTGCAAATCTCCACTTCTTAAGATGGAAAAGGAGTACTTATTCCAGCCACAGTCGTTTATCAAGAGCAGGGGTTGGCAAGGTTTACCTCGCCTGGGCAGGTTCACTCCAGCGGAGATCCCTCCGTGGGCTGGATCGTGCGCGCGGATAAGCACGTGCGCCCACGGTTTTCCGGCGTCTGCACAGACGCGATTTTCAGCGTCTGCACAGACGTGATTTTCTGTGTCTGTGCAGATGTGATTTTCGGCGCCGCAGAAGCGAGTCCCCATGTCGTGCTGCACCAGTTTAGTGCAGTGCGTGGGGACTCGCCGAGCGGGCGGCTCGGTTCGGAGGTGGCTCGTGGGCTGGTTAAATGACCCCTGTGGGCCGCTTGTGGCCCATGGGCCTTAGGTTGCCAACCCCTGATCAAGAGCATCCCTCCACTGACTGCCAAGGTAACAGGAATGTGGTGACGGAAGCACTTAAGTGGGAGCACTAGCAGCTGGGAGGGAGGGATATTCTATCCCCCATCCTGCACCCATCGCTTCTCCCAGGATTTGCTCCCATCTGGGAGCAGAAGATACCTAAAGGACGGTAGTGGCAGCTTACTGGAGCGCCTCTGATGCAACTGGCCTGCCTAGGTTGTTGCTCATGGAAAGAAGGAAGAAAAAGAAACATTCCCCCCTTCCTGTACAGAGGTATCTTCCTGGAGCACAACTGGGTTGTGTCCCTATCGATATTTCAATTAAAACGTTCATTTAAGATCAAAGAGAGGTTTCTGTGATATTTACAAGGATTCCACTCCCAACCACTCAACCACAACTGTCAGTTTCATGGAGACCAGGGTAGGGAAGACGGTAAAATAAATGGTGATGCAGCAGGGCAGGTAATGAAGAATTCGGGAGGGTTAGATTGTCAGCAACCGCATCTCCTCCAAGTCAGGGTGTGGGCCAGCAATTTGGCTGAAGGTCTTCTGCACAAGTTGGAGGAACACAGCGACTGTAAAGCAGGAAACGCATGCCTTGTCAGGGCATTAAGTGACGCAGATTCCGGAGTGATCATTAAAGCATTTGAAAACGAATGTGTGATTTTGGCCTTAACCTGTATTAGCCCAAATGTGCTGACTCCGTGTGGTTTGCAGATCTGGCTGGCTGTGACTCAGTGAAAGTTAATCTGTTTGATATTAAAAGACTGCTGGTTCATGACACTATTTGATTCATTAGAGACATTATTGCTTAACTCCTGTGATGTTATCTTCCACCCACTACAGGACTGGATAATAGACACCCAGGAGCAGCAGTGTAAATACCTCACGTAAAAGCCACCTGAGGGTATGAATCGTCTTCATCTCTGGCGTGTGGAGACAGAGCACATCAAAATATTTAGGTGTTGGCTCGCTGCAGTCATGATGAAATGTCTTCCAGCAGGAAGGAAACCTCGGGCAGACATTTCACCAAAATTCACTGAATGAATAAATCGTGAAAGCAACCAACTTGTGTTTGTTTGCTTCTATCCTTATCTGAAAGTGAGCATGACATCGAGCTGTGCAAGGGTGTTTTTTCAAGAGTTCTGCATTTACACCTATTGAACGGAGAAATGAACCAACAGGACTTACCGTATTTTTCGCTCTATAAGACTCACCAGACCACAAGATGCACCTAGTTTTCGGAGGAGGAAAACAAGAAAAAAATATTCTGAATCTCAGAAGCCAGAACAGCATGAGGGATCGCTGCGCAGTGAAAGCAGCAATCCCTCTTGCTGTTCAGTCTTCTGGGATAGCTGGGCAGCCTGCATTCGCTCCATAAGACGCACACACATTTCCCCTTACTTTTTAGGAGGGAAAAAGTGAGTCTTATAGAGCAAAAAATACGGTACCCTTATTTCCTGATCCAGATACTTGGATGTAAACATTTAGGACATACATTTAAAGCACACGACTTCCCCACAAAGAATCCTGGAAACTGTAGTTTGTTAAGGGAACTGTAGCTCTCTAAGGGGTAAACTAAAGTTCCCAGGATTCTGAGAGGAAATGTGCTTTAAGCGTATGGTATGTTATGTAGCCTGGGACAATTTGGGAGTGGTTTCCATTGTATTCATTTTACCCTGGAACTTCCCAGTGTTCTCCAACTGCCATCAACCTTGGCTAGCATGACCAATGGTCAGGGATGGTGGGAGCCACCATTGAATAGCTTCTAGAAGTTCACAGGTCACCCATGCCGTTAAATAATCAAGCTGAATTGTATATCAACAATGGACTGTTGGTCTACTTGTGGGGAAAACTCTATGATGTGCCCAAGATTCTGAGAAGACTGAAAAGAAGACTAACAGAGTCTGTTCAAACCAGTAATTACTTGTAACAAAAATATTATTTTTAACACTCAGATTTTGAGCGCTAGGACTTACAGGGGGAACGTGGAGTTCCTCTGGGAATTATTAACGTAAGAACTGAAGATAACTTAGAACTTGCTTTCTGTTAAGGTTTGTTCCAAAACTATGAGGATTAGTTCTATATTCCAGTAAGAGTTTTCTAGGTTTTGTCAAAAAGGCCATTAGAGTAAAAGCTTAGGGAAGAGAATTATGGACGAACAGCGAAAGAATAGAACTGCTACAAACCATCGTGTATTAATTGCTTCTCTTAAGACAATGGCTTTCCCGAATTGTCGTGAATGGGTCACTCAACCCCCGCCCATCGTTGGTAAGTCCTGCACATCAGTAATTAATGGTTGCTTTGTTACGACTTTGGGTCTAATGGATAAACTAGTGAATCACTTGAAGTCAGCGAAGCTCGCACAACTATTCCTATTGTTTGCCCTGATCCCATGAAACTCCTTATGCCAAACTGATTAGATTTACTGTTCACTTGCTAAGCTTGTCTGTTCACAACAGCATAATGCAATCAAGCATTTTGAAGAGCGAAACTGGAGCTCCACAGAGGAATGGGATGGCGGGAGCTTCCTTACAAAGTGTGTGTGTGTGTACGTTTATTCCTTTAGCCCTTTCCTCCTTTCATTCAGGACTGGCTGGAGGCTAATTTTAAACCCCTCCCCCCCAAAAAAAAACCCACCCCACGCTCATCCACTTCCCGTCTGGCATGTCTCTTTATCTGGCAAAGTTTTATTCCCTTAAAAAAAGTTTCTGGCATGAAATAGTGAATGGGCTTTGCTTGGCAGGGGGCGAGAGTGGAAATAAGCACATTATAAAGGAGGAGAGAAATAAGAAAAAAGCCAGCATTTTGATACAATGGCTGTTTAAAAACGCCCTGTAACTAGGCCCCAACTCTGCAAAGAGTTAGGTAAGCGAAACCATTTAAGTTGTGTAGATCCATTGGCTGGAGTAAAACTGCTTTTAGTGAAGAAATGTTAAGCATAAATGGAAAACCCCTTTGGCATTAAAAGTTATACTTAGAAATAATTGGGTAGATAATAGCCAAACAAAGGGTAAGGTGGAAAACATAAACCAATAGAAAGCATCGAAAGCAAATGTACTTACAGAGGCCCCGATTCTTTGTTTGCATGTGTTTCACCAAAACAAGCAATGTTTGTGGTAAGGTATCAGTGAATGGGTGAACATCAAACAGTACTTTTTCTGTTTTCACTCAACAGCCAGTTCTTAGTTTAGATTATCTAAAGTATACACCTGAAAATGTAAATAACACAAATAAATAAATACTAGCCAAGCACCCCCATTGTACTGCTTTCGATGTCAGCCTTAAAAAAGAAAAAAAGTATGGACAGGCAGACACATAATTTTATTATATCTATTTGTTTTTAAAACTTGATTTTATGTGTATTTGATCATTTTATTATGCCTACTTGTTTCCAACATCTGTTGATTTCTATCTGCATATCCTTAAGATTTTATTACAGATAGGTAGCCGTGTTGGTCTGCCATAGTCAAAACAAAAAAAAAATTGTTTTAAGATTTTATATTTATTTTGTATGTACTGTAAACTGCTTAGAGGTTGGTGTTTTTAAATTAACCGTGCTAGGCATATAAATATATGTATTTGGACACATGTCTGTCATGCAGGTACACTCATCAAGATGCGAGAATGGTTGCAGCAGCTCCTAATTAAACACACAAAGTGGCAAAATCTAACTGTCCGACATGTAATGTGTGGGAGCAATCAGAGCTACTTTTGTCAATGTTGAAATGGTGCTGATGTACTCATTGTGGCTGAATGTTATCAGATCCCTTCACAGGCTTCCTGTCTCCAGCCCAAACTCCTTGTCCTCACTTTAACATGACCTTGCCTCGTCTTCTGACCCTTGTTTCTCTTCAGATCCCTGCTTGCGACGTGTGCCCTTCCAGATCTACTACCTTCAGCGAACAAAAGGACTCTTGCTCCCTTAAACTGCTCCTCCCATTCTCCCTCACTGCTCCCTATATGCATGCAGTGCCACACTGTCTCTCTCATTTCCTTTCAATTTGTCACGAGTTTGGACAGTCTGAATTGATATATGTTACGGTTTTGCCTGAAGTGTCGTGGCTGTGGGTGAGTGTTGGTGTTTTGACTGAAGAGCCTTCATGTTTCTTAAAGGCCTGGTTCTCCAAAGTTGACTTTGGGGAACAAGATGACTTTCCCAGTCCAACCCCTAGCTGGGGGGGGGTGTTGAACCTGCTACCATCTGAATGAAAACCAAGTGCTTTCCCAACGAGCTACAGCCCCCGCCCCAAGCCACATAGTCCACATGCATTTCTGTAACTCTAACCCCCCCAGCCTAGATGTTACTCCATCAAGATAACTAAAAGTATCTATAGCACCATGAAATTCTCCTAAGCTTGAACAAGCGTAGAAACGACCTAGAGCAGTGTTTTCCAACCTTGGGTCTCCAGCTGTTTTTGGACTACAACTCCCATCATCCCTGACCACTGGCCCAGCTAGCTAGGAATGATGGGAGTTGTAGTCCAAAAACAGTTGGCGACCCAAAGTTGGGAAACACTGAACTAGAGATTTTCAGCTTGCACTTACTGTGCTGTCTAATACCGCAGTATTTTCTACCGAGGCTCTCAAAGGGACTCCCAAAACCAAACCTACTTCCACAAAATAATCTACGTACTGTAAACACAGAAGCGCTGAGAGGTTCACATAGGAGGCATCTGAGTACAGTGGTACCTCGGGTTAAGTACTTAATTCGTTCCGGAGGTCCGTTCTTAACCTGAAACTGTTCTTCACCTGAAGCACCACTTTAGCTAATGGGGCCTCCTGCTGCCGCTGTGCTTATGCTGAAGCAAAGTTCTTAACCTGAAGCACTATTTCTGGGTTAGCGGAGTCTGTAACCTGAAGCGTATGTAACCCGAGGTACCACTGTACTTAAATCCAAATATGTATTGGTATTGTCAGTGGTTTCTGACAGTCCTGTGCTGAAATGTAGACCCTGAGTGATGCTTAACAGTGGCGATTTATTATCTCCCAGACTCTCGTCTCGTGTAACACGACTGCCCCAGCTAACAGACCTCTTTGCATTCTGGTAACTAACGGCAACTATGCAGAGGTTTTGCTTACATGGGGAAATGAAGCCATTGTCCGGGGCAAATAGCTCAGGCCTTCATTTACCAAAAAAACACTCTCTGTGCTGCTGACTCAGTCCTTTGGCGGTTCTACTTTGGAGGGAGACGAGTCCAGTTGTCAGTGCGCTGTTCCTTTTGCAGCTTGTGTGCAAGGCAGAGAAAGAAATGAACAGAGCTTAGCACACTTTAAAAACAAACATTTTTACTGCAGCCTGACATGGTCCGCTTTATGCTAGCATGAAGCAAGCACTGACATACAGTGCTGAATGAAGACCTAAGACGCACACTTTGTTTCAATGATCTTCTATTATGTGCTACCAAGATGCTCAACGTTATGGAGGGAGGAGCTGCAGGATCAGGCCAGTGGTCCATCGTGTCCAGCATCCTATTCTCATAGTAACCAACCAGATGCCTATGGGAAGTCCAAAAACAGGACCAAGCACAGGAACACTCTCCCCTCCTATGATTTCTAGCACCTGGTATTCAGAATGTCCCTATTTTCATCAGAGAAATGTTGGAGGCTATGGAAACATACAGCCTCTAACCACGAAGGCAGAGCATAGCCATTGTGACTAATAGCCACAGATAGCCTTTACCTCCCTGAATCTGTCTAATCCAAGATGGCGGCCGCCATCGCTGCCTCCTGTGGGAGCCAAACATCCCACAGTGCTAAGATGGCTACAGGACTCCTACCCACGATTTGAATAGTACTTAAAACCCTGGACTGCCAGATTGCAATTACTGACATTCAGAACAAACCTATTCGGGTTTTTTTTTACAGAGTTTTATTCTAAAATGCATTGATTGTAATCTAGGTTGGGGGGGGGGGAATCGTATATTTGGTTTACGAACTCGTTTCACCTGCTGCCTGAAAGATACACAGCTGTGTGTTCAACATACACCAACAAAATTATACACTTCAGGCCAAATACATGTGCAAATGTGCTTTTTTTGTGTCCCTCTGACAGATGAAGACTTTAGCGATGAAAGAGACCATTCTTAAAGTGTATCCAGAAGGCAGATTGGAGTGCCTCATTTGGCTCCAGCTCCCTACCCACCTTTCCCCTCTCTTTAAAAATGAACATTTCAGCTTCAACCCTATCATTAGGCAAAGAATCGTTACATTGATGAGGAGAGCATTGCTGGCATGGCTACAGCTCAATATGGAACCCCAGCAGGCCCACATCTTGCAGTGCGCTTGGCAGAGTCCCAGCATGCCATTAATAAACAGGCAGCTGAAAATCCAGCGATGGCAGGACACGTGTGAGCTGAAGAGACTCACAGCTTACATCTTGCCGAGAGACCATCCTTGGCAACAATGACTTCCACCGAAACATATTTATTACTTTTTTTATAAAAAACCCCTGTATCTTGCCATTTCTTCCCAAAAGCAGCTTACAATAAAAACAATTACATTCTTATTGTTGTTGTTATTATTATTATTATTTAGTCACTTTCCACCCAAAAGGTTTTCTAGCAATTTACATTGAAAAACATATACAGAAATAAATTACAGTGGTACCTCAGAAGTCGAACAGAAACTGTTCCAGAAGTCTGTTCGACTTCCAAAACGTTCGGAAACCAAAGCGCAGCTTCCGATTGGCTGCAGGAAGCTGCTTCAGCCAATCGGAAGCAGTGGAAGCCCTGTTGGATGTTCTGGTTCCAAAGAACGTTTGCAAACCGGAACAGTCACTTCAAGGATTGCGGTGTTCGGGAACCAAAACGTTCAACAACTCGCAAGGTACGGGATCCAAGGTACGACTGTATGCCCTGGGAAGAAAGGGGGAACCATAGAACACATTAATATTCCATACAATATAAAGTGGTTCCTGAGGTTTCATACGCTTCAGGTTACATATGCTTCAGGTTACAGACTCCGCTAACCCAGAAATATTACCTCGGGTTAAGTACTTTGCTTCAGGATGAGAATAGAAATTGTGCTCCGGCGGTGCAGCAGCAGCAGGAGGCCCCATTAGCTAAAGTGGTGCTTCAGGTTAAGAACAGTTTCAGGTTAAGAACGGACCTCCACAGCTCCACATCAGATGCGGCCAAGGTATTTGCTGTGGGTAGAATACATCAACCTGTCCTCCGGCAAATATACCAATTGCAACGGAGTCGGCCTTAAGTGCACATATAACCAGAGAGCTGTGGGGAGGATGTGTCTTGTCATTCGTACTTTAGGTGGTTGTTTATGGAGGCACCGGGGCAACACCTGAAGCAAACACAATTGCAGGGTCAGGTTGCCAGATAGTGAGCTCATCCGTCCGACACATGAACCACAGGACCTTGAAACATTTATGCACTCATGTCACGCAGGCGCTGCCCAGTCAAGGCTCCCAGATGCATGCGCACATAGGTGTGTAAGGGCATGTGCCCGTCATTCACACACCTCAGTTGTTTGCTGCAGGAACACCGTCTGCAGCGAGGAAGAATGGAGCCACTCAGTTTCATATTGGTTTAGAATTTTTGGCTTGGCACAGGAGCATGGAATGTGTGCAAAGCCTTCAAGAGGACATATTATTATGGCTTTGCTTTCGCGGACAGCCAGTGTGTTGTGGGCACGGGAATCTCGGTCTAGGTGTGCTGAAATCCATGTTCAAATACCAACCTACCAACCATGAAGGTCACTGAGAGGTTTTGGGCTATTTGCTATGCTTTCTCTCTACTGAGCTGACAGGGTCCTTATGAGAAGAAAATGTCTGTGGGCGAGGGGGAAGATTCATTGTCCATGGGTGCCTTGAGCTCCTTGTAGGAGTGGGATATAAACAGATAAATAGTCACTACACGTTGGGGCTCGCAGGGCTAATTGCATCTCCCTAGACCACTCTATTCTTCCTTGGTCAGACCACACCTGGAATACTGTGTCCAATTCTGGGCACCCCAATTTAGGAATGATGTCGACAAGCTGGAAGGTGTGCAGAGGAGGGCAACCAAGACGATCAAGGGTCTGGAAACCAAGCCTTATGAGGAACTGTTGAAGGAGCTGGGTATGTTTAGCTTGGAAAAGATTTTGGCAGAAAGCCAATCTGGGGTCCACCATCTGTTCCAGAAAGTTGTCATCTCTGGTTTGGGGGGGGCGGGATCTCACATAAGGAAGAATGGTGGTATATATAAATTTAATAAATAATAACAATAATAATAACAACAGCACACTAACAGCAGTGAAGCTGGACCGCATCCTAACACTGGAGAACAGTGAGTCTCTGGCTGTTAACCAGAAAGTTGGCGGTTCGAGTCCTGTGGGCAGAATTCCTGCATTGCAGCAGGGGGTTTGGACTACATGACCCTCGAGATCCGTGCCAACTCTGCGCTTCTTATGAACACGCCCCAATCTGTTCCTGGAGAGCGGTCAGCCCGAATGATTCCAGCCGCCTTGACTCAGATTTTCTGGGCAACAGGCAAAGCGGAGTTCCGGCAGGCCGGGCTGGGCTGGGCAGGGCAGGGCAGAGCGCGGCAAGGCAGCCGTGCGCGCTCGGGGAGAGACGGGGCGGGGCTCCGCGCTTGTTGTTCGTCACTTGGTGCAAAGCCCGAGCGAGTCTCCGGAGAGAACAACGAGCTCATTCACGGAGTGGCAAGCGAGGCAGGCAGCCAAGCCGGACGAGGAGCGCGCCCCGCCAGCCTGGATTTTCCTCCTCGCCCTTCATCCAGCGACAAGCCCTTCCCTGGGATTTGCAGCCGCTCGTGGCGCACCCTCCCGGCCCCATGCCGCCGCTTCTCTACCTGTCCCTCCTGCCGGGGCTCGTCCTCGCCTTCAACCTGGACACGGGCAACGTGGTCATGTGGAGCGGGGACTCCGGAAGCCTCTTCGGCTTCTCCCTGGCGATGCACCGGCAGCTGCAGCCCGAGGACAAGAGGCTGTAAGTGGGTCCGTGGTGGGGAAAAGAAGTTGCCTGCATCTTGATCCCGGCTGGGTTTTTTGGAAGGGGGCTAGTAAATTGTGGGGGTGCGGGATCCCTCGGCTTGCCTAGTCCTAGATGCGCCGCGTACTGGACTGGAACAGTTTCTGGCTCCCGAGAAGCCTTAATGCGGATCCTCTGTCTTGGGCAGAGCTCTTGGCTGGGCTGAAGCGCTGATCGCCAGATTCCGAAGTCGATTTAAGTTGTTTGCTTCTTTTGCGGGGGGGGGGGTGGTAGGATGCAAACGTGTTGCGCCCTCGCGGCGCGCGCAAGGCCCGCAGGTGCGATCGGGCAGAAGTAACCACACTCGCGCGCGCACAGGCTGCCATGCGAAGCGGCGCGCTCGCTTGGATCAAAGGATCCGTCGCTGCGAGCCGCGATTCTGTGCTTTCCCCACTCCTTGGGGTCCTGTCGAGGATGGAACCCGGGGCTGGACGGGATCCGCTCAGCTTTGGGGAAGCGGAGCCGGAGGCGCTGCTTATTCGGAAGTTTGTTCGCCGCCTGTGCCCGCCTTGCGATTTCTCCACCAGGGGGATGGAGGTGTGGAGCCAGCAGGCAGGGTGAGGCTCCCAAGGACACCAACTTCCGCCGGTGTGTGTGTGTGGGAAATGCCTCCCTCTCCCCAACCGACCCCCGATCGCGGATTTGCATGGAGTTATTTTGTGCATGGGTGTGTGTGTGTGTGTGTGTTATTTTTGGCTAAAACCCAAAATGGGGATGGAAGGACCCACCAACCACCTGTTATGGCGGGCTGTGTTATGATAGGGGGGAAATCAAGAGTTGCTGCAGAAAACGCGACGGACGGATGGGACGGATCAAAATGTCGGAAGGGAACTGGGTGTTTTGAAAAAAAAAGTGGCTGATCCTGGTTGTTGCTCCGGGAGCCACTACCTGAGGGAGAACTAGAGTTGGGGATCCATTAAGCCAAACGAGATTCTCGGAAAAGGCTTGGTTTGGAACAAAACAAAACCTGCCCCAGTGTGTTTGCGCATTCCTGATCCCTGCTAACAAAGAATGCCGACGGGGGTGTAGGGCAACAAAAGGACCTTCCCCCTCAGGGAATGCAAACTTTTCAGGTCGGTTGAGCAGCAACGCCGAAGGGCGGTGCTAAAATAAACAAGTGTTTATATGCTCCCCTTCAGGAAAGCACGTTGAAAAAGGCAGGATGCCCGGTTTGAACAGCATTTGAACGGTGCCATTTTTTGAAGAAGAGGAAAGAATCCTTTGGCATTTTGTGGGTGTGTAAGCTTTGCCCAGTCATGCCAACACACAGCTGAGATACATGTCTCTCATGACAATCACAAGATATGCTTGCCCCCAACTTTTCCTTAACTCTTCTTGCGGACGGATGTAGTAAACAAGAGCTTAAATGAGGGAGAGGCTTTTAAATTGGGTTGCCACCTGGTTCAGAAAAACAAGTACAACCACAGTCTGGCCTTCTCTTCGCTGTTAACACAGAGATTTAATCTTCAGAAATTGCCTTAAGTTCATGTGACTAAATATGATTATCTGCAGATTGCTGCAGCAGACCCTCCAAGTGTCCATATTCTCCAAGGCCATCCCTGATTTAGAGAAGCTGCTTCTGACTTGATCCTGGAATGTCCCACTTTTCCTTAAGGCCGCTGACCCTAATATCATTGCAGAATTGAGCCCTCTAAAGGCAATCCTGTTTAGGGAAGTTTTAAAAATGTTTTATTATGTATTTATATATGTTGGAAGCCGCCCAGAGTGGCTGGGGCAACCTAGTAAGATGTGTGGGGTATAAATAGTAAAATTATCATTATGGAATGGGACGTCCCTACTTTCATTGGATAAATGTAGGAGGGTATGGGAGCCACCACCACCAAGGCCACCAGCTGTGTCACCTTGTGGAGAAGCAGTGTTGGCATTGGTGCTGATTCCCTGAAAGAACTTGCAAGATCTCACCCAAATCTCATGAGGCCTAGCCAGGATGCCTTTCCTGCTATACCTTCTGGGCTTGGCAAGGCGTGTGACCCTCACCTGTTCTGATTCTACTCCAGCTGACGAATCACACACCTCCTCCCCTAGCTAGCGAGCCCCACCTGGGCTGTGGAAGTGCCACTGTGCTCTGCCAAACCACCGCACCACCACCACCACCCGTGGGGCACTCGCCACCACTGTGCCACCTGCCAGTGGTGATGCACCTGTACCAGCACTGCAGTGCTGGCCTAGGCGCCGATACCCTGAAAGAGCTTGCAAGATCTCACCCACATGAGATATTTTGCTCTCTTCGACATCTTGCAAGACTTTGATAAGGTCTCGCAGGATATGAGCACCTATCCTGGCACCACTTCTCTGGCAGGGGTGTGGGCGTGGCAGGAGGTGCCCATGAGGGTGCTTTCTCGGGGGCTTCTGCTGCCTAAGGCAGTTACTTCACACCACTTCATAGGTGGGCTGGCCTTGCCGGAGGTCATTATGGGTATGCACACTGGGATCTGTTTACCTGTGAGCACACACCTTTAGTGTGTGTTTTTTAAAATTAAAAAAAAATACAAGTTTCTCAGTCTACCAGATTTTCACAAAACAGCAGCCGTGTGTGTGTTGCTCCAAGACAGGAAACCTGAGATCCATGGGTATTTGTTTACATGTACACATAACACCAAGGGATGCGGGTGGCACTGTGGGTTAAACCACAGAGCCTAGAACTTGCTGATCAGAAGATTGGCGGTTCGAATCCCCGCGATGGGGTGAGCTCCCATTGCTCAGTCCCTGCTCCTGCCAACCTAGCAGTTTGAAAGCACGTCAAAGTGCAAGTAGATAAATAGGTACCGCTCCAGCGGGAAGGTAAATGGCGTTTCCGTGTGTTGCTCTGGTTCGCCAGAAGCGGTTTAGTCATGCTGGCCACATGACCCGGAACCTGTACGCCGGCTCCCTCAGCCAATAAAGCGAGATGAGCACCGCAACCCCAGAGTCGGTCACGACTGGACCTAATGGTCAGGGGTCCCTTTAGCTTTACCTTACACATAACACCTGTGATCTACCATGCTTGCACAAAAGAGCAGTCCAAAAATAAAAATAATTGATGCATCACTCCAAACTAGGTAAGGATTTGGAGTTGGTCACATTTGGAGTTGTTGCCTGTCGCTTCATTTCCTCCCCCTTTCCTGTCCATCTCCTGGGCCCATGGGCGGAGCGAGGGGGGGGAGCAGAGGAATCCACAAATATTGAAAAGCATTGAAAACACTCAGTTATTACCAAGTGCCCCGATTTTCCAGGGCCGACCCTGATTTAGAGAAGCTGTCCCTGTTTCTGATTTGATCCCATTTTCCTTAGGATGTCCCTGTTTTCACTGGAGAAATGTTGTGGGGTATGGAGTTATCCCACCCTGAAGCTGTCTGAAGGCAATCCTGCATAGGGAGGTTTGTTTAATGTTTAATGCTTTATTGTGTTTTTATAGGTGTTGGAAGCTGCCCAGAGTGGCTGGGGCAACCCAGTAAGATGTGTGGGGTATAAATAGTAAAATTATCATTATGGAATGGGACGTCCCTATTTTCATTGGAGAAATGTTGGAGGGTATGCTGCAGATGAATCAGCTGTAAAGGGGTAGAGCATGAGACTCTTAAGCGCAGGGTTTGGGGTTTGAGCCCCACTTGGCGCAAAAGGTTCATGCATGGCAGCGGGTTGGACTAGATGACCCTTGTGCTCCCTTCCAACTCTACAATTCTGTGATTCTAGGTGCAGGTTGAAAAACGGAAAACACTCGTAGTTTAAATTCTATCATTGCTTGAACATTTGGCATAAGAGAAAGCTGTGTGCAGGGACCATCTGGGTATATTTTTTGAAGGACACACTTTCGGTCAAGCCTAAATACCAATTTTGCGCTGAGGAAGAATCTGATAAAAGAGCATGGGAAACAGGTGAAGTGATGCCACCTTTAAGATCAATGCAACTGTGTTGTGTGTCTTGCTCATCTATAGATAATTGGTGAGATCAGAATTGCTGTATATAACACCTCTTAACCTGAACATGTTAAAGGTGGGAAACCTTTGGTCTGTGGGCCAAATATTTGGCCTGTGAGTTGGTTTTGCGAAGCCATGTCCACTTGTCTTTTACTTGATACATGAATTGGAGGGGGTTGTACTAGATGGCCCTTGGTTTCTGTGATTCTATATGATGACCGGTGTGGGGCTGGTGAAGATACTGCTGGGCCAAAATGGGGTTTGCAGAGCCCTGCTGATTGTAAAATTCTGGTTGTCAGCTGGTCAATGCTTGCAGAGAGCTGTGCTTGGCATTTGAGGGGAGGGGCTATAACTCAGCTGATTGTCAGGGCTTCAGAGCAGGGCAGTCTGCAAACCCCAAAGATCATCTCATTCAATAATTTACATATAGTCCTAGGTTTTCATAAGTGTAGCATTTTTATACATTTAGCACAGGCTTCCTCAGCCTCGGCCCTCCAGATGTTTTTGGCCTACAACTCCCTTGATCCCCAGCTAGCAGGACCAGTGGTCAGGGATGCTGGGAATTGTAGTCTCAAAACATCTGGAGGGCTGAGGTTGAGGAAGCCTGATTTAGCACTTTAGAATGGCGTGTTTTTACGTACTTTATCTTCCTTACACCAACCTAGTATGATCACCCAGCATTATCCTAATTGTAGATGTACAGTTAAGGCTGAGAGTGTTGCTTACGGCCTCTTGCTGACTTCATGGCACAGCTAAAATTCAACCCACAAATTTCATATTCTCAGCAGTGCAATCCTGTGCATGTCTACCCAGAAGTAAGTCCCTTTGAGCACATCGGGGTTTATTCCCAGGTAAGTGAGCATAGGATTTCAACTTCATTCTCTTAGTCTGTAGTCCTATACTCACATTTCTTGGGAATAAGGTAAAGGTAAAGGGACCCCTGACCATTAGGTCCAGTCGTGACCGACTCTGGGGTTGTGCGCTCATCTCACTCTGTAGGCCGAGGGAGCCGGTGTTTGTCCTCAGACAGCTTCCAGGTCATGTGGCCAGCATGACTAAGCCACTTCTGGCGAACCAGAGCAGTGCACGGAAACGCCGTTTACCTTCCCGCCGGAGCGGTACCTATTTATCTACTTGCACTTTGACGTGCTTTTGAACTGCTAGGTTGGCAGGAGCTGGGACCAAACAACAGGAGCTCACCCCGTTGCAGGGATTTGAACTGCTGACCATCTGATCAGCAAGCCCTAGGCTCTGTGGTTTAACCCACAGCACCACCCACGTCCCTATTCTATTATTCCCTTATTCTTGGGAATAAGTCCCATCAAATGCAACAGGGCTTATGCACTGTGCTAGAGAACTTCATTTCAGCAAAACTTTGTTTCGCTCCAGGAACTGAGATGAAACAACTCTCATTCAACTCTTGAATATTTTATGTGAAATAAAGTAATGCATATATTGGAATGGGGAGCCTAAAGTGAAGAAAAACTGTGTTTGCAATGGGCTTAACAATATTTGAACTGCACCTCCCATTAAACATTAGCTTCTTTTCGTTCTGGAGGAGCAGAACGGAAGAGGAGAACTCCCTTTTCTTTGCCCTCAAGGCTCGGGTGAGCTGCCACAAGTACAAACATGTGCTTCCTTTGGGCATGGCTGCCGTATGCCATTGCTGGCGTCGACCCAGCATTTATCAACTTGCCTTTTGACTGCATTGTTTGTTGAGCTCTCTCACTTTTTGAGGGGTAGAAATAGACATAGCATCAAAAGCGTTCTTCACAAAAGCTTGGCTCCAGTTATGAGTGTAGAAACACTCACATTTAATATAAGATTGCAGCCCTTAACACACCTATTTGGAAGTCATATCCAGTTAAATAAATGTTTAGGACTGGGGCGTAAGGCTGTATTACTGTTTATAAAATGAAAGCCAATGGATCTCAGGCAAAGGACATCAGATATATTTACAGGGGCTCTTGGAGACTTTAAGAACATAAAAGCCCTCCTGGATCAAACCAAAGGTGACTAGTCCAGCATCCTATTCTCATGGTAGCCAACCAGATGCCTATAGAGTAATAATAGTAATAGTAGTAGTAGTAATAATAATAATAATAATAATAATTTTTAAAAAAACGTATTTATACATACATACCCTGTCCTTCTGGCTGGGTTTCCCTAGCCACCCTGGGCGGCTCCCAACAGAATATGAAAAACGTGAAAAAACATCAAACTTCCCTAAACAGGACTACCTTCAGATGTCTTCTAAAAGTCAGATAGTTGTTTATTTCCTTGACATCTGATAGGAGGGCATTCCACAGGGCGGGCGCCATTACTGAGAAGGCCCTCTGCCTGGTTCTCCGTAACCTCACTTCTCTCAGTGATGGAACCGCCAGAAGGCCCTCGGAGCTGGACCTTAGTGATGGGGGTGGAGATGTTTCTTCAGGTATACCAGCCTGAGGCTGTTCCTATGGGAAGCCTACAAGCAAGACGTGAGCACAATAGGGTTGGGCAATCTGCTTTTCAACGTCACAATATATCACCAGCTAAACGTCGCTATATAATGATATATCGCGATGTGTGAAATAAGGATGGAGCAATGTAGAGGCACTGGCTGGCTTCATGGTTTTCCCCACTTTGTGATTTTTGCATAGTATTTTGTTGTTTAGTCGTCTTTGTTGTGTCCGACTCTCTGTGACCCCATGAACCAGAGCATGCTTTGGAAACTCTCACTTCTTCTCAAAGCTTCTCCTTTTTTATGTCCATGGAGTTTTCTTGGCAAAATACTGGAGTGGTTTGCCAGTTCCTTCTCCGGTTGCATAGTATACACACACACATATCACGATTTGCAATATATTGCCAGGTCAAAAATTATGAAACCGCTATCACGATATGGACTTCAAACTAGTTTTGGACAATATATCAATATATTGCTCAGCCCTAGAGCGTGAGAGTTCTCTTCCAACTTTAACTGTCTTGAGGATTTTGTTTTATTTTTACAATCAAGTGGTATATAAACTTTATTAAACAAACAGAAAAACTTCAACAGGCATACTGGCTCTGACAGTGAAGGGTAGAGCATAGTAGTCATTGCAGCTTGTAGTCTTTTATCCATGAATTTGCCTAATACAAGCTGGTTTCAAGATTCATATAGTTCTGACAACCGCAGAAAAAATATTTATTAAATTTGTATACTGCCCTTCATCCGAAGATCTCGGGGCAGGTTCACAGCATAAAAATACAAAATGCATAATAGAAACAAGAACAAACTCAACCAAGCCCATAATCCCTGCCTCCCACCAACACATTTAAAAGGACATCAAGTGTTAATCAGCCCAAGGCCTGGTTGAAGAGGAATGTTTTCACTTCCTCAAATAGAAGAAGTGCTATCTTAAGTTGGCAGGGATATTTATACACCCATAGTTGTGGAAGGCTAAACATTATAAGGAAGGGAAATGAAATGCAAAAA
Source organism: Podarcis raffonei (assembly GCF_027172205.1). Taxonomy (NCBI): domain Eukaryota; kingdom Metazoa; phylum Chordata; class Lepidosauria; order Squamata; family Lacertidae; genus Podarcis; species Podarcis raffonei. The sequence continues at coordinate 117,151,756 of NC_070602.1, read as the reverse complement.
TGGAGGCTGTGATAAATATGTTCTTAAATGCATGTCAAATTATCCCTCTGTCCAATTGTAGCTCACTCAATAATGGAACGTTTCCATATTAAAAACATGTGAAACTTTCTTTGGAATAGTGAGGTCACCCCAGGATGTGCATCAGGTGAGGTGAGGTGAAGTGAGGTTCACATGGACTTAGAAAAACATATATATACTCGTCTCTTATGTTGATAAGGAGGGAGTTGGGAAGCCACATTTGCTTTTGTTTCTTACTACATCTTTATCTCACCTTTCCTCCAAGAAACCCAAGGCCTTGTATAGCCATGGTTCTTCCCAATGAGCCACCCATATTTTATTATCGCAACCACCCTGAGAGGTAGATTGACCCAGGTTGATCTGGCGAGCTTTGTGGATGAGTGCAGGCTTGAACCTAGGCTTTCTCAGTCCTAATGTGGCACCAGTCACATTCACACAATACATTTGAAGCAGTATAAGACGGGGTGAGCTCCTGTTGTTCGGTCCCTGCTGCTGCCAACCCAGCAGTTCGAAAGCACGTCAAAGTGTAAGTAGATAAATAGGTACCACTCCAGCGGGAAGGTAAACGGCGTTTCCGTGTGCTGCTCTGGTTCGCCAGAAGCGGCTTAGTAATGCTGGCCACATGACCCGGAAGGTCTACGCCGGCTCCCTCGGCCAATAAAGCGAGATGAGTGCCGCAACCCCAGAGTCGGTCACGATTGGACCTGGTGGTCAGGGGTCCCTTTACCTTTAACAGTCTTGGCTTCCCCCAAAGCAGTGGTGGAGCTTCAAGCTTTGGGGGCAGGTGAAGAGCAGGCAAGGTCGTGGCTGGCGCACGTCCTGGTAGCGTGGCACACTGCCCACAGGGGCGTGGCACACTGCCCACAGGGGGGGAGCTGCAATGGCACCCCACTGGGATTGTGCCGCTGGGGGGGTGCACTCCCCCTGCACCCCTGTTCCTCCACCAGTGCCCAAAAACATTATGGGAGTTGTTGTTAAGAGTGATGACAATTGTTAGGAGACCACTGTTCCACACACACAGCAGCAATTCCGGAGTGGTTTAACAATCGGGTCCTATTCACAGGGAGTTCTGTGGGGGGGAATAGAGGTTTCCTCACAACTCTTAATATCTTTAACAAACTACCACTCCCAGAATTCTTTGGGGGACGCCATGACTGTTTAAAGTGGTATCATACTGCTTCAAATGTATTGTGCGAATGTGGTCACTCTAACCGCGACACCACACTGGGCCTGAAAGCTATACTTTTCCTTGCTAAGTGTGGCAATGCTATACAGATATTAAGTCATAATATTACTACTTCAAAACAAAATATCAGAAACTGTTTGCCAGTTGATAGGAATCTTGTGCAATCTTGGTAGTCAGGAATATATATTGGCTAGTGTCCCCCAAATATTATTGTTTCCTGGTGACATTTAAAAATTTCCCGATACAGGGTTGCCTTCAGATGTCTTCTAAAAGTCAGATAGTTGTTTATTTCCTTGATATCTGATAGTGCATTTGGGGTCCGAATCATTTAAACACTAATGTGAGCACCTTAAATTGTGCCCAGTAACGAGCTGGCAAGCAACACAAACCAGGGGCCTGAAGACGAACATTTGGTTGATGGTTTGAAATCAAAATCTCTATTCAGCATTCTTATTGCTGTCAAGGGGCACCAAGCAGGTTACAACGTGTCCTCACGACCGCCCTGTGAAGTAAGGAAGGCAAGGAGATAGTGATTTACTCAAGGTTGAGAGAACTTAAGGGCTTGTATTCACAACAATGTGTTTCCTCCCAATCAAATCTTAACACCCAGTCGCTTCTCCTCATAGACACACCAAATTTTAGCGACATTATCCTTTTCTCCTTCAAGAGAGTCAGGATTAACTCTGTGATGCACTGCAGTGTGATGCACTGGAATGAGTGGAAATGTTTGTTAATCTAAAAAAAGTACCAAATGTAAACACAAGTTTAAGGTGCAATCTGTCTAGTTCAGCTGCTCTGTCACCTCCATTTGTTTCCTTGTGACGTGTTGTTTGCAAATCCCATGCAAGTCCCACAGAAAGTTTGGAGTGGGGATGTTAAGAAAGTGTGTGTGTGTTAGTGTGTATGGGAAGCAATGTTTGGTGTGCAGCGATTTAAGTGCTATGTGTGTAAAGCACTAGTTGACATACAGGGACTTCAGTTGATTTATAAGAGCAATGAATTGTTTGCAAATGGATTGCTTGCACACCCTGCCTTAAAAGAGTTCCTATACGCAGCAAATGTGCATATGCTGAATTACCGGTAGATAAACTGGTGGTTTCTTTGTTTCCTGTGAAAAACAGCTAGCTAGGTCTGAGCCCGCCTAACAACTCGGTGGCCTAAAGAACAATATAGGGGGCATTATTTGGGTTAATTTGTATGGCAGTGGTTGTTTTTTTTTTTTTTTTGGTCAGGAATCATTACCCCCTCTGTGTAACTGAAGAAAATTCAGTACGTGCTCTGGTGATGCACAGATCTCTCCCATGGTCAAATTTGTCTTTAGCATACATTTCTAATTTTGGGCGAGATTTGTGCGTTAGTACTTCACGGTGCTTGTTTTTTTCCAGATATGCAAAAGAGCAGAAGTCGCTCTTGCACCTGCAAAATCTGGAGAGAGGGCAGGAGAGAGTAGAATGTGTATCAGATATCTCTTTGCTCTTAAAAAAAACACCAGCCATCACGCCCACCTCCCCAATTATCTTTTGTAGCTGAAAAATAAGACCTGTGAGGCAGCTGGAAATTTGTCATAGGTGATTCAGTGGGGGAGGGGAAGGCAGTCATGGAGGCACAAGAATATGGCCAGGGCGAAAGTTGAAACTGCACATTTGTGGCCTTGTGTGATGTGACTGCGCCACACAAGTAGATTTTGTTTCTAAGAAAATGAATTCCAATTGTTGGGAATCACAAATATTGCACTTGAGTTGGGCCCTAAATGCAGGCTTCGCGTAGGCCACTGTGAGAACAGGATACTGGACTAGAAAGGCCTTTGGCCTGATCCAGCACGTTTTTCTTATGTCCTTAAAACATGTACAGATGTTCAGTAGGTTACTGTGTGTCCATGGTGCAGTTGTGTCATGTGCTCGGGCATACCAAAAGATAATTTTGTTTCTTGTTCTTCTGTATATTTTAATTTCTACTCAAACATTTAAGTGAGTCTCACAGCTCTGAAGTATTGGCCCGTTAGGGGAGGTCATGAGATTTCTTAAAAAACAGATTAGTTTCACTGCTCATAGATTAGCTTTATCTTTACACAGGTTGAGTAGTCTTAACGCATACATGAATCTTTTAAAGTGTGTATAAAAAGTGTGGTGTTGTATAAAAGACTGGCTACTAAACACCAAATACAGGCAGCGATCGATTTGCGTTCTGAGGCACTGTGCACTGGTGCAGTAGAATTGGAACACCCATTGAAAAAAACCTGCAAACCGCCTGTTCTGTGGTGTAGTGGTTAAGAGCGATAGACTCGTAATCTGGTGAACCAGGTTCGAGTCTCTGCTTTTCCACATGCAGCTGCTGGGTGACCTTGGGCTAGTCACACTTCTCTGAAGTCTCTCAGCCCCACTCACCTCACAGAGTGATAAAGCGGGATATCAAATCCAAACGCTACAAACTCTACTTTTTGTGACATTTTCTGCTCACTTCTGGGTTCGGTGTAATGTGCATGTGTGCAGTTACACACATATTGAATGTGCCTAAAATGGTCATTGTCTGTAAGCTTTTTGAAAAATGGACTTTATAATATCTTGGAATAGCAACTACATATTCAGCCATATATCTTTTACTTTGTGTTACAAATTGTTTTTTATTTTTGTTTGTATTTATCAGCTTACTTTTTCTACGACTCAGATGTTTCTGCGACTATGTATAGATTTTTTTTTTATTTTTTAAAAGATAGGAAGCATGGGTTGTGTGACAAATATAACCAATGTGCACAACTGGGAGGATAATTCTGATCCATGTATCCTGAATAAAGTAGTAATGAATACAGATATTTGGGGAAATCCTTTCATAAGCATGCATCAGATGAAAAGAAAACTGTTTGCTGCAGTTCATCCATCTTGCTTGTGGAAAATAAAGTGTGGCATATGGCTGCAATCCTAAACACACTTACTTGGAGTCAAGTTCCATTAAAATCAGTAAGTCTTACTTCCAAGTACATGTGCACAGAATTGTGCTGTAAAGCATGCTACTGGGTTGCAACTATTTTGAGTTTAAGTGAACTTGAGCATACCTTAATTAAATGTGTAGTGATTCTAATCCACTTTATTTTGTTCACTTACTTAAAAGATTTAAACTCCATTTTTCCATCTATGGTCCCCAAGGTGACTTACAAACAGAATAAAATAATGCAAGGAGCCTGTTCGGGGGGGTCAAGTTCGTCCGGGGGGTCCGGCACACTTCCTCCGCGCAGCTCTGCTCTTCCCCCCTGGAACCTTTGACTCCAGCAGAGTAAACACAGCAGAAGCAGAAGCAGGAACGTTCTGTCGTGTGGTAATAACTCAGGCTGAAACACAGCAATCTCCTTATCTTTAAAGTCTTTATTGCTGTACAGGTCAACACATCGTAAATCTTCCCGGTGAGACGCAACTCATGTTGCTCCTTTCTCCATGGAGCTTAACACGCAGACTGAAAACACACGGAGAAATCCACGCCCCTTCCGTGTTCTCTGCCCGCCCTCAGAATGTGAGGCGTCATCACTCAGAACTCTTAACCCTGTAAGCTCTGAGCCCCCTCAACACCCCCTCTCGAATCACATTCTGAGAGGACTTCTGAGTGTTCAACACCTTCCCCATTGCCTTCCGCCCCTTCCTGGCATCGTTGTTAGGCACCTGTTGAACCTCACAAACCTCAGGTTCGCACTGTGCGAAACCAACCCACGCATTTGTGACCTGGAACCTCTCAGGTGGAATTCCCTTTGTCGCCCGCGATGACCGCCTGGGCACAAACTGGGGTGCTCCTCCTGACCCACTGGGGCCAGCATGTGCGTCTTCCTCATCAGAAGACTCCCCCTCTGACTTGACACGTCTGTGAGCTTTCTCCATTATACGCACAGGAGATGAGGGCTCACTCTTGGACACTCCCTTAACAACCTGTGGAGACGCCCTACTCTGTTCAGGGTCCTGGTCTCCACCAGCAGGTTCAGGCTCTGGCTCTCTTTCCTCCTCAGAGTCGGACAGACAATCTGAGTGAACGTTAGAGCTCGCTTTGCGCCTAGCCCAGCCATCATGCTCAAAGAACTCAGCCTGTTTACTGACCAGAAGCTTGGTCTGATCACCTTCTGGGTATGCGAATCTCCACCCCTTGGTCGCGGGTTCATACCCACAGAAGATCATTTCCTGGTACTTTGGACCACCTTCTTGCTGCAACCACTTTGGTACAGGCACCATGGCCCTGCTACCGAAAGTGCGAAAGAAATGCACAAGCGGCTTCTGTCCGTTGAGCAAGAAATATGGGGTGTCACCTACCACTGCATTGTAGCACCTGTTCATCGAGAAATTGGCCGTTTTTACCGCCTCCCCCCAAAAACTGTGAGGCAAACCAGAGTCATCCAGTAGAATTTCGGATGCTCGAACCAGGGCTTTACTCCTCAGCTCTGCCACGCCACTCTCCTGAGGAGAAGTCACCTTGTGACGTATCCCCCTCTGGCGAAAGAAACCCTTTAGAGCAGACCCAGTGACCTCTGAACCTCGGTCACATTTGAACCCTTGCACCTTGGTGGAGAACCTCTGTTCCACCTCAGCAACCCAATCTTTGATCAGTTGCGCTGCGTCCTCCTTAGCTTTCAGCGTGAAAGCCCATGCGTTCCTAGTAAAATCATCTGTCAGCACCATCAGCCACTTGGCCTTGCCCAGACTTGGCTGTGGCATACCTATAAGGTCTGCATGCACAAGCTCAAAAGGCTTTGTGGTGACTCTCTCTACACTGGGATCATTAAACCCCTTGTTTCTGGCTTTCCTGCAAGCCTTGCACTTCAAAGGTTTACCACATTCTTTTACCTTGCAACCTTTGGTGCACTCTGATAACATCTGGACGTCCTCACAGGACCCATGTGACATTCTTTTGTGCCACACGCAAGCACACGACACATGAGTGTGGTCAGTGGCTTTCCCCTCACCCTCGAGAGGTGATTCCAGAACAAAGAGGTTGTTCTGATTTTTTCCAACACTTACGAGCTCCTTCCCATCTCTGGAAATTGTACAAACATCTTTTTCAAAACTCACAGAATATCCCTCCTGTAAAAGAGAAGGTACAGACAGCAAGCAATGCTTTATCTCAGGGAGAACATAAACCTTCAATTCAGCCTGTAAAAAAGAGACAAACAAGTTAGAAATATGGGTTACACGCCCCCGTGCACCTGTAGCAAATCTAACAGTTTTATCAGTTGAAACAGCTCTGCAGTTCCACATTTGTCCATCAGGTGGCGCTGTTACCAAATGGGCATTCGCAGCTGAGTCAACAACCCAACGTAGGACCCTCCCCCCTCTGGAGTTGTCCTTCTTTGTTGCCTTAGCAACCGACTTCCTGCTCCCCCCGACCTTGGAGCTCTCGTTGCAGGTGGTGTTGCTGTCCAGAACCGCCATCGCCGCAGTCAGCTGATAAGCTTTCTCACGCCTGCTCCCTCTGTTGCCATGGAAACCCGGCTGGTTCCCATGGGAAGTGTCCTTGGGACTTTCCTGCCCTGGCTTCCTTGCTCTCTGTGGGCAGCTCCATCGCAGGTGCTCCGGAGAACCGCAAACAAAACAGCAACGAATGGAAAACTTTTCAAACTTGCCTTTGGACGTCAGCGCCCCCCCAACCTTTCCAGCAGCTCTCCTTGAGGCTTTTCTGCTGTTGGGAAAATGGCTTTTGGCTTGTGCTGTGGTTTCTCTGCAAACCCCTCTCAGCTCCTGCCAAACAGCCTGGGCACCCTCAAGACCCTTGGACTGGCCTTCCTGGCCTGCACCCCCAAACTTGGGTGCACAGTCTCCAGAGGAACAGCTTGCCTCTGCTTTCCTCTTCCCAGCTTCCAGCAGCTTTCCAGCACACGGCTGCCTGTCTCTCTGGCGTGTCAAAGCATCGCAGCAGCTTTTAGACACGGCTCCAGCCCACTTTGGGCTTCCAGGGCGTCCCACAGCCCCTCCTTGACTCTCTGGGCGTTCCCCAGCTTCTGTGCAGCTTCTGGCCCCGTCTGGGCGTCCCTCAGGCTGGCGTCTAGCCCCCTCTGGTGTGGCTCCCACTCTCATCAGTGCCTGCCGACCGACCCAGGGCTCCTTCCCGTCTGCCTCTTCAAAAGGGACTGCACGCGATTCATGGCTGTCTGCCATCTCTCCCCGGGGGCCCAGCTTACTCACGAGTACCTCCCGGTCCGGCAGATCCTTCCCAGCGAGCTCCCTTCGCTCCAGCTGGCTCCAGCTACTCCTTAGCTGGCCTTTGGCTGCTGGCCTCTTTGCCTGCAGTTTCTCTTTCCCAGCGTCTCATCAGCTGGCCTCTGACTGCAGCCTCCTCACACGCACGAACGTTGCTTATCTTTATTGCTGATCCCCATAACCTGTTCGGGGGGGTCAAGTTCGTCCGGGGGGTCCGGCACACTTCCTCCGCGCAGCTCTGCTCTTCCCCCCTGGAACCTTTGACTCCAGCAGAGTAAACACAGCAGAAGCAGAAGCAGGAACGTTCTGTCGTGTGGTAATAACTCAGGCTGAAACACAGCAATCTCCTTATCTTTAAAGTCTTTATTGCTGTACAGATCAACACATCGTAAATCTTCCCGGTGAGACGCAACTCATGTTGCTCCTTTCTCCATGGAGCTTAACACGCAGACTGAAAACACACGGAGAAATCCACGCCCCTTCCGTGTTCTCTGCCCGCCCTCAGAATGTGAGGCGTCATCACTCAGAACTCTTAACCCTGTAAGTTCTGAGCCCCCTCAACAGAGCCATCTATAGTCACGGTCTCAGGCAGAATCTGAGAATCTTTTAGCAGTGCTAACAAGAGAATAGGATTGGTGGTTCGGGATTAATTTGATTTTGTGACCTTGAGAGCTTTAATTCGAAGGAGATTGTATTTCAGGTTCCCAGTTGTGCTTGACCTGTACAGTCTTCCATTCACACCCTAGCTTTCCCCCCATTTTATTTTTATTTTTGGAAAGGATCAATCGCTCTTCCTAATTTCATCTCTATACGCCACAACCTCATTAAATAAGAGAGACTTGATAAGGGTAGAAGCATTTGTTTCACCTACCAGGATGAGTGGGTGTAGCAATCCTCAGAGCTCATTTGTGGCTTTTGAAAAGTGACATTATTTATTTGTTTAAAAAAAGAGTTGCGTCAAGATGTCAGAGTCCAGTTCTACCGTGGGGGTTTAATTCAAGTGACAGCTGGCTTCTGTATTTGGCATGAGCTTTCAATCTGTGAACCAACCCCACCTGTTTTTTGCCAGGCGATTGGATCTTCACAATAAATAAAACACATAAGAGGGGAAAATGAGATACAAGGCTGTATAGATTAGCAAGACTTTACCGAATATGCACTGATCATGATTCAGAAACTTGATGCCATGTTTCTTCATACTGATATTGCATCCAAAGCCCCATGGATCCACTGAGAGGCCCAGTCTTCAGGCCTGGAGCTGGTGCAGCAAAAATAGATAAATAAATAGCACGACAACATCAACCCTCCCTCCAATTTTCCACCCTGGCCAGCATTAGCTGGTGGAGCTTTGGGTGCAGCAGTTGATCTTCCTCACTGCTCCGCAGCTGGAGTTTTGGATTATTCGGCCTCAAAGTATAGAAAGCTGCTTTACACTGAATCGGACCATTGGGTCCATCTAGCTCAGGGAGCAGGTGTTGAGGCTGGAGACATTCCCTGCCCCTACCTGGAGATGCTGAGGATGAAACTGGGGTGGGGGCTTCTACATGAACCATCTGCCCTACCACTGACCTATAGTCCTTCCCCTTTTGGTATATTTGGTTTTGATGAGTCATCTTGTGAGTGTTCCACTCTGATCGGCAGAAAATAATGAATAAATGTGCTCGCTCAGCACTGGGTAGGAGCCAAAGTCTTGCCACGACTTCGGCATGTCGTGAAGTGGCCATTGCGGCAGGGAGCATTGGTTCATTTGTTGCCTAAGCATCATGCGCACTTTCACTCTCTTCCCCCTCCACCCTGCTAAACAGCAGCAGCAGAATGTCGGCGATGAAATGGCTGCTCTTTGGGCAAATGCTGGGCCTCAAAAATAATTCAGAGCAGCACCAGTCTACTTTAGGCTTTAGATTGTGACAGAAATTGTCCACTCGTCATGTCCCAGAAGCTGTTTTCACTAACTGCTTCTTGGAATTCTTGCTAAGACAATGCTCTCATTCACCCCACACTCTGAATGAGGACTCAGCAATTGGTTTCATTTTTTAAAACCATGGTAATCTCTAGTTCTCTCCGAATTTTCACTTAATCTTTCCTGTAAAGTTTTACATGCTTAAGATTCTTCAACATTGCTGGTGAGTAACTCATATTTGAAATCCCGAGTTTAATACTGGGATCAAATAAAGGAACAGTCCCCCCCCCATTTCCTCTGAGAAAGGAGAAAAGTGTACAGAGAAAAGTGTGATTTTGAGCAATAAAAGGAGAAGGTGCTTAATTCTTTCCCAGCCACCTGATTTCCCATTCACAATTCCTGCTAAGCTGCTTTCCCTCCCATGCCATTCCAGATGCATGTTTTACATGAGAGCAGATAACCCAAAGAAGAGCCTTGCTAGATCAAGCCTAGCATCCTGTTTCCGGCAGTGGCCAATTAGATGCTTCTGGTGAGCTCGCAAGCAGGATATGAGGGCAACCGCCTTTACCTTGCAGATGTGGCAGTTGCAGTTAAATGCAGAGCTGCAGGATAGAACCAGCTATGTAGAACAGCTCTTTGAAGAACAATGCTCTTGAAAATCCTTTCTCAGAAATACTTGAAAGCAGAGTAATTTCACTCACCTCTTCATGTATTCAGGCCAAAAATTGCATGCAGTGTTGGGGGTGAATGGTCGCGGGCCAGTTGGCTTTAATACTACAAGTCATGGCTGGGTTTACCCTTGTTCTGAAGCTCTGCACAAAAAGAATGTTACAGTGGTACCTTGGCTCTCGAACTTAATCCATTCCGGGAGTCTGTTCGACTCCCAAAACCGTTTGAAAACCAAGGTGTGGCTTCCGATCGGCTGTAGGAGCTTCCTGCACTCAAGCAAAAGCTGTGTTGGATGTTTGGCTTCCGAAAAATGTTCGCAAACCGGAACACTGACTTCTGGGTTAGCGGCGTTCGGGAGCCGATTTGTTCGGCAACTAAGCCGTTCGAGAACCAAGGTACCACTGTACTCTTAAACTGACTAAAGGATCTAAAATATGGAGATCTCCCACCTTCATTAGAAATTTTAGAAACCCCAGAGATTTGAAATAGTTCATTGGATTTTCTACTTCAGTACTTGCCAGACATCACCTTGGTTCAGATGTCATTCATTTATGTATGTATGCCATTTATTTATGTAAGCCACTCTCTGTGTGGCTTACACAAATCAGTGCTGAGATGGTCCCTGCCCTCAGGTTCATGAACTAAAAAGATATAACAGCAAGAAATGGGAGGGAAGAAAGTTCATGAGCAAGCCATGCTTTGAACATTGGGGTCCAGGGCCTCTCCAATTGTCTCCTGCCCTTCCTGGTTCACAATAAATGTAGCTCGCTGTGAAGTCCAAATCAGGCAAAAGGCCATTACCACTAACTGTAGTTCCCCTCTTAATCAAAAATAGAAACCATGGTTTGGAATGGGTTTTCAGTTGTGGTTTGGAGGCAAACTATGGTTTGTGGCAGCAATAGTTTGCTTGATTTGGAGATTGTGGTAAACTAGATTACCATGGAATTGTGGGATGGGGTGGGGTGGAAGTCAGAGTTCATGAGGAGAAAAGGAAAGATAACGATGGAGCATGTAGGGCATGAGACATGATCCTGATAGTTTGACCATGACATTTAAACAAGGTTACTGTGCTGTGTTTGATGCCGTGACAGTTTTAAAGCTGCCTGTAATTTTATTTAAGACAGGCAGGGTATTACACTGTGGTGACGAAGTGGAAGTATATAATCCTTACTGGAATGCAATTCAATTATAACGGCTAAGTTAAGTAGCTTTAGGTTATTATACATTGGTTCTGTCATCTTCATTTGGGTAAGGAGTTGGCAGAGGCACTACTGAGATCAGAGATCAGTGTACGGAATATCAATGCACATCTTATTTTATTAACATATAAATCAACCTCGTATATCCTGATAAAACTTAAAGTGATGTTCTCATCGTATGAAAAGTGGCTCTGAGGGGGGAAAGTGTGTCTAGAAACTGCACTGGGACGTGCCTAGACGGAGGACTGACGTATAGAAGGTGAGCTACCAGTTTGATGGCTCCTGGCCATTGTAGCAAAGACCATAAATCGTCAAGTGGAGATAGGCATTTCCACCTGTTAAGGGATCTGTGACTGGCTGTTGCATGTCCATAATTACAGACTTACATCTTTTTTATGCTGTAGTCTTCAAAAACCAGAATCCACCTTTAGCCCAAGAGTGCATTTGGGGACCCCCATCTTTACTTATTGTACTGCTGTTTTTGCAAACCATCTTAGATCAGGCTGTAACACAGGGGGGGGGGTGGTCATGACCCACCTGTACAAGCCCAGTGTACAATGTTGTACAGCAGGGATAGGAAACCTCAGGTTCAGGGGCTCAATTGCTGCTCTCCAGGCTTCACCCCTCACTGGACTTGCTTCACAGTCTCTTTCAATGCTTTTGGGAGTGGCTGCCGAGACCATATAACACTGGTTCTGAAAGATCTTCATTGGCTCCCAGCACATTTCCCAGCACAATTCAAAGTGTTGGTGCTGACCTTTAAAGCCCTAAATGGCTTCGGTCCAGTATACCTGAAGGAGTGTCTCCACCCCCATCATCCAGCCTGGACACTGAGGTCCAGCACCGAGGGCATTCTGGCGGTTCCTTCGCTGTGAGAAGTGAGGTTACAGGGAACCAGGCAGAGGGCCTTCTCGGTAGTGGCGCCTGCCCTGTGGAACGCCCTCCCAGCAGATGTCAAGGCAATTAGCAACTATTTTACTTTTAAAAGACAACTGAAAGCGGCCCTGTTTAGGGAAGTTTCTAATGATTGATGCTTTATTGTTTTTAATATTCGGTTGGAAGCTGCCCAGAACGGCTGGGGAAACCCCGCCAGATGGGCAGGGTATAAATAAATATTATTATTATTATTATTATTATTATTATTATTATGATGCCTTCCTAGAACATGTTTTTGAACTCTGAAAATGCCTGCCAGGATGGAGCATATAGAGGTGTGTGTTTGTTTGTAGAAACTAGCCAACTCTACAAAGGTAAAATTTACACTCATTGCTCCACCCACTTTTGCCTCTAGCTCCACCCACTGTTGGCACATGACCCCTGGAGAGTTGCCCATAAGGGAATGCTGCCTTCTGGGTGAAAAAAGGGTTCTCTGCTCCTGCTGTACGGTGTTTCTCTCAGCAAGCATACTGCTGCAAGTACATTTGAGATGTGGGTAGGACAACACATCTACCGTAGTATTCTACTTGGAATATAGCAATGGAAGCCAAGACAAGGATAGCAGAACAGTAAAAACAGAGTTGGATCCATCAAAGTGTTTACTGAATCAAGGTCAAAGTTGTGTGTGCAGGCGAATCTAGATTCCTAAAATGAAGACCTCCAGATTCTAGATTGCATTCTGCAATTTCAATGCACAAGGATGAGTTTCAGTCCAGTTATGAAACCTGAAGGACAAACGAAGCATTAGTTCGTGGAATTAAGTAAGGCTGCAAGCTTTGGTCTACTTACTTGGAAGCAATATCCACTGAATACAGTGAGACTTGTCTCTAAATAGAAGATAGCCCTTCAAAGCCCCAGGGGAAAGAGTGCAGAGTGGAGACTGTGCTAAAAAAACCACCCATTGATTCTCTGCATATTTTATAGGTTCCAAATGCATGTCTCTGTTATAATGTTTTCCCTTCTGGGCCTGACCAATAATACATTTCTTTTCAACTGGGCTGAGCACTAAAGGAGCACTGGTTCCTAATTCAGTAGTCTCTCTTGGAACTATTAAAAATAGCTAAATCCAAGAACAGGTGCGTACAAGAGATAGTAAAGAGGGAGGCCAGGGAAAACGAAAAACCAGCTGTTCTGTTCTTCCTTTTCAGACTAGGCTGATGTAGACACGAAGAGACAGATGGGCAGACCTTTGCCATGCAGCCAGAGACAGGCAACACAATCCTGTCTCTTCCTTAAATGTAAACCTTTTGTCTTCAGTGAAGTTGTTAATGAATGAATCATTCCTTTGTATAAAAGGGTCATCATTTCTTTAAAAAACAAAACAAAACAATAGCCAGAGCTAGCTAGCCTAATAAGGAAAGCATCTGAACTGAGAATTTGAAATTTAATGGGATTAGCTAAAATTTAACTAGTTGCGATGAAACTTTTCTGAAAAGGCTAGTTAATCAACCTACAGTTGGTGATGGTGTTTCTCTTTAGCGACCCTGCCTGGCCACCCTCGTTCCTCTTTTTCTATGCCTTTTTGTTCTCTGAAAGATAGAAATGTTGTATTAGCTGTCAGCTCCAGAGCAATCTTGCCCTTGTGTTGTTGCTGTTAAAAAGTTATTCCCCTCTTTCCCGCTCCACAAAGGAGTAGGTCAGAGCAGCATGCAAATATAAAAAGCAGACTTTTAAGAACGATCTAACCTTGAAAACGTAGGTCAGCTTCAATAACAGCAGCAAAAAGCAAAAAAACTCAGAAAGAGCAGCATTAACAAGCACCCTACTCTTTCAAACACTTCTTTTATTTGTTTTGCTTTTATTTGTTTTGTGCTTGGGAAACCATCATGGTAATGGATGGGCAAATTGACTTTGGGGAGAACCACCACCAAGAAGTCTCTGTCTCCGTTAGCCAGCCACCTTGCCTTGGAAAGGGGTAGGGAGAGGGAGAAAGTACTAAAAGTTGGACCCTGGTGGGAAATTTTAACAACCAGGCAGGTTCACATGGAGACCATTTAATGCTTTGTGGATCACAACCAACATACTGAATTGTGCCAGAAAACAAACTGATAGCCAGCAATGCTGTTTAACTATCATATATTGTTGCTTTGCTGTCTCATTTCAATATGGCATTGACAACTTATTTCAGCATCCTATCTGTTACTTAAAAATGTGAGTGGATACCAAAGTTTCCATGGAAATAGGTGTAGAAAAACCAGCTGTCCTAGCAATTCTAAGTGGAGGTAGAATTCTTGTGGACTATTGCTTGTTATAGTTTTGGGACCATTCACTCAACTGAACAGCACTATTTCCCCCCCATATAATCATAGACTCCAGAGAAATCAAGAGTGTGAATAAATATGTATATATGTTGTATGTTGTATGTACTTAAAAGCAGTTATGTAATTTTTAAAATTTCAAAAAAAAATCTTACGTGATTGCATAACTAGGGAGAGCTGCAACAAGGCTGCTTCATAAATGTTAACATAATCAACTTCTTTTTATCATTTCTCGTATGTCTAATAACAGAACAGAGTGCTTTCTAGATCCAGCTCCATCTTGTCAGGGTCCTTCATCGCAACAAAAATAAAACAAGACATTGTCCGCTTCACGTTCTCAGTTCTTTGGCAACCTAATATAAACTAACATTTTGTAAAGCCACAAAGTGTGGCAATTCCCACTATTCCTTTTTCTTTCTTGTTAAAAATCTAGCCAGAGAGGATTTACCAGGCAGTCCCATTATAATTGGGAAAAGAACTAGTAAAACCAAAGTGAGATGGAAGCAGAATAAAAATGAGGTAAAAATAAAAGAAGTATTCTCACATCGAGGGAGGAGAGCCATACCGAAAACACAGAGCTATCAAATGAATGGTTTGGCGCCGAATATTTCACTCTAAAAGACAATTACAGCTCAGGCCTTGCTATTGATTTCAGTGGGAATTTGGCTACCAGCCTTTGGTTTGGGTGTAGAAAGCCCTACACAGCTTGGAACCAGAATACCTGAAAGATAGGTGCCTCACCCTTTATATGCCCTATTGATCACTGTGTTCTGTGTTCCTACCAATAACACCTTAACTAGGAGGTCCATTCTGCACAATGTAGGAAATGGGAATGGTCAAAATGTAAACGAAGGGGACATTGGTGAGGTGAAAAGGGAGAAGGGAATGTGGAAGAAGGTAGGGTGGCAAGCAGGGGTGCCAGCCCTTAGTCTTATATATTTGTGTTTCTCTAACATTTAGGTCTTCTTAGAGACTATCTTTAAAGACAGCATATCTCATCTCTGGACTGCTGTTGCGAATTGGAACGAACCTTTTATGCGTTCCGTATCTGTGTATACCTGGTTGGGGTTTTGTGTCTCACGGTCTTTCCAATGAATAGTCCAATAAATAGTCATTGAAAGTTGTTGTCGAAAACGAACCTGTTGCCTTTGGGTTTCATAAGGTGGTGTAGCAATCGAGATTTTAAGGGTCGCAAAACTAAAAGCTGTGGGGGTTTTTTCAATTCTCTTTCCGTCCTGCCACCCAGGCAGGTTTTCCGTTGACCGACAGTGGTGGTCCAGAGAACTTTAAGCCTTCTTAGGTTAAGGCAGCGACGTGGTGGAGCTCGATAAAATTTTTGAATTGTCCTGAGAATGTTCCTCAAGACAAACCCAAGTCAGTTAGACACACACACTGTGTGTGGGTGGGTTGAAGTTCAAAAGGAAATGCATATTTGCTTAGGGAACACCCAGTCCTGTCAGCCAACAGCTACTAGCGTGCTTATCAGCGGCATGTGATAAATTTCACCTTGATTCCTCTTTTATCGCCCTTTAAATATATGTGCTATAAAAGAAACTTGTAGGCATATTTCATTTCCTCCCTTTCTTAAAAAGTAAAAGGAAAATATATTTGTATGCATGTATTACACACACACACACACTTATACACATATATATTTAATAACTTTGGTTTCTTCTAGATTTGACTTCTTTCGGTCTGATCCTGTGCTTTCTGTCTTAGAAGTAAATGCCGCTGAGTTCAGTGGAACTTGCAGGTACAGCAGTTCCAGGGAATCTTTTTTGGAGAAGAAGTTTTTACTTTCTTTCCAAGGAGCTGAAGAGGAAGATGATTCAATGGTTATTCATAATAATACAGGTTGTGAAAAGTCCAGTGATTGACAGGCGGTACAGGACAAACAAAAGGAAGCACTTCAGACAGTGTTGATTAATTTATTGAATTCACGGCCATAAAATGTGGGCATGGCCTCTGGCTTTTAATGACTTTTAAAGAAAGGGATTAGATTAGACATTTCCATGGAGGACGGGTCTTTCAGAGACTGCAAGTCAGGGAAGTTGAATGAAACAGGCCTGTCCAGAGAGAGAATATGCAGAGACAAACATCCAGTAATGAGATTACCAAGGGTAGTTGGGAGGCCAACTTGGATATACATTTGACCCTGACTGTCTACATATTTCTCTGCCCACTGACCCTTCATAGCAGAAGTGGCGAGTCCTGCTTCGAAACTGGGACCGTTTCTAGCAAGTAAATGTGTGGTGCTGCCATATTCAGGATTGGACTCCTCGTTGACATCCGTCTTGTCTCAAAAGACAATGGAGTGCGCCTCTGGGGTTGAAAAGTCCAATGGCTGTATTAGCAACACCGAAGGGACCTCCCTGTGGCACAAGCCTGGGGCTCCGTATATGGAAGTCCTGGGCTTCCCAGATGACAAGACTCCTCCCTGGTGTGGTGTAGTGGTTAAGAGCAGTAGTCTCGTAATCTGGTGAACCAGGTTCGCTTCCCTGCTCCTCCACATGCAGCTTCTGGGTGACCTTGGGCGAGTCACCCTTCTTTGAAGTCTCTCAGACCCACTCACCTCATAGAGTGTTTGTTGTGGGGGAGGAAGGGAAAGGAGAATGTTAGCTGCTTTGAGACTCCTTCGGGTAGTGATAAAGCGGGATATCAAATCCAAACTCTTCTTCTTCTTCCTCCCTTCTCGGCCTCGCTGATGTGATCCAAAGGAAAGCGGAGCAATACGTTTGGCACCTGCTTGACGGCAGGTTTTGCTGAAAGGAGGCGTACAAGACATCATCCAGCCGTCTTATGGACGCCCCTACAGATTTGTGTAGGGCAGTTTGTTTTTCAAAGAGGGCCAGATTTGATGAAGGGAAGGGCCGTGAGGGCCGACCAATGTTGTTGACCTTTTTTTAGGATTTTACCCCAAGAAATAAACTGCCACAGGGGCCACATTAAACCAACCAGCGGGCCGGATTAGGCCCCTGAAACGGGCTTTGGACATTCCTGGGGTAGAGTGATGGGGTCTGGCTTTGGGTGGGGGTCAAAAGTAGCCTTCAAGGCATCTCTATCTGCCCTTTAAGACTCTCACCAGTCCACACTTATCTTAGTCCTTTTTCTATTCAAAACCTCACTCCAAATAACAAATTCCATTGGAGATAGAAAATTAGCTTACCAGGGCTCACCAGGTCTGCTCTGCTGGCTTTTTAATGGAGGGAGTTGGAGGAGCATTTAAAAAGCAACGGAGCATAGTTACCTGGTCTCTGAAGCGGTATGATCCATACTGCTATCAGACCATTACTCTTACCACCTTGTTCTGCTGAACTTGTAGATAAGACCCAAGTCCAGTTTTAGGACAATATAGGCTTGTTGCACCTGGAGTAGGCTAGAGCTGGGAAGAGGGGTGGAATGCAGCAACATTTATATTGTCACCGTGCCCACCATGCGAAGAACAGCTCAGGTAGGAAGTTGGTGTTCCACGCCAATCTCTGACACATCTTGCAATATTTTTTTTTCCTTTTCAATAATTTTTTTATTAGATTTTCCACAATGATAACACAAACCACAAAGCAAAATGATACACAAAAACAGAAAAAGAGCAAGAAAAAAAAGGGAACAATAAACAGATAAACAATAACAACAAACTTAATTCTTCACAAATCCAACCTTTTAAACATCTTGGTTGACTTCCTCAAATCCCTCCCTTCTGAGTTTCCCTGTAATTAAAAGTAACAGCTTTCAAATATCATTACTAAACTAAAACAATTTCCAATTATAGTCCATCT
The DNA here is from genome assembly GCF_027172205.1 of Podarcis raffonei. NCBI lineage: Eukaryota > Metazoa > Chordata > Lepidosauria > Squamata > Lacertidae > Podarcis > Podarcis raffonei. The sequence goes on along the minus strand of NC_070602.1, from coordinate 117,133,650 downwards.
TATTCACTTTTCTTAACATTCTAAATCCCATTAATTTAATTATAACTTACTTTAATCCTAGGCCTATTTGTTTCTTTCAAGTAATTTCTAATTTTTTATATTGCAATATTTATTCAAATAGTCCTTAAATTTCCTCCAGTCCTCTTGAAACTCCTCTTCTTTCTATGCAATATGTTATTTGTGGGAAACAGCCTGTGCCCTCCAAACTAGACAGAAGCGGAATTGTAAAACAAATAAATGTAAAATGTACACATACAGTCGTACCTTGGAAGTCGAACAGAATCCATTCTGGAAGTCCATTTGACTTCCAAAATGTTCAGAAACCAAAGCACGGCTTCTGATTGGCTGCAGGAAGCTCCTGGAGCCAATCGGAAGCCGTGGAAGCTCCGTTGGACGTTCAGCTTCCAAAAATAGTTCACAAACCGGAACAGTCACTTCCAGGTTTGCGGTGTTCGGGAGCCAAAACGTTCGAGAACTAAGCTGTTCGAAAACCAAGGTACGACCATTGCATTTTATTTTCTTCTGCAAATTTTTGGAAGTTCAGCTTTCCTCCACCCCGGTTTTGGCATTTCCTTTTGCGAAATTCCCCCACTGTCCATTCCTCAGACGGAGTTCTGCTGTTTGTCTCTCAACAGGTTGCTGGTTGGTGCCCCTCGAGAAAGAGGATTCCCATCACAGCTAGCCAACAGAACTGGAGGGTTGTACAGCTGTGACATCGCAACTCCAAATGCGAAATGCACACGGATAAAATTCGATGAGAAAGGTGAGCTCAGCAATATCTAGACTTCGTTCTGTTCTGTTTTACGCAAGGTTCAAACGCTCATTTTTTAAAAAAAATAATAAACTATTTGGGAGGGGTGGAATCCTATTTGTTGCTTTAATTTATGCTCTGGGAAGTTATTGACCATTATTTGAGAACAGTGCCATGGTGCCTCTGACTAAGACATGGGCACAGAACCCATATTTTCCTAAATCAGCATGGTATGCTGTTGTTGGGCAACTCTCTTTCATTTCTAGGAAGGTTACGCAGAAGAACTTCCTGATGCTTGTGTCCTTTTTAATAAAGCAAGTTTTTATTAAAGCTTTTTCATAAATAACACAACAGATGTTGGTACTGACCTTTAAAGTCCTAAACCGCCTCGGCCCAGTATACCTGAAGGAGCGTCCCCACCCACATCGTTCAGCCCAGACACTGATGTCCAGCTCCGAGGGCCTTCTGGCAGTTCCCTCCCTGTGAGAAGTGAGGTTACAGGGAACCAGGCAGAGGGCGAATGCCCTCCCATCAGATGTCAAGGAAATAAAAAACTATCTGACTTTTAGAAGACATCTGAAGGCAGCCCTGTTTAGGGAAATTTTTTAATCTCTGATGTTTTATTGTATTTTTAATATTCTGTTGGGAGCTGCCCAGAGTGGCTGGGGAAATAATAATAATAATAATAATAATAATAATAATAATAATAAGAAGGAGTCACCCAGAGTGGCTGGGGAAAAAATAAATTATTATCATTATTATTATTATTATTATTGAAACTTTAAAAAAAACATACAAAGGGAAAGAAAAAGAAAAACACCCTCTCTCAAAAGGTAGCTCTTAACCTTTGTCTCACCCAGAAAGTGGTGGACACTCCCAGATTTCACCTGGGAGCGTTCCTTTTTATTCCAGTCTCTCATCCTGGGATGGCTTCCCTTCCTTTCACTGCCATTATGTCTGGATTTTCCCAGACATTACCGGGATTTCAAAGGCAGAATTGACATTTGGAGTGGGGGCGGGATGCAACTTTCTCGCTTCCCCAGGGGGGAAAAAGCTTAACAATTTTTGGGTCTTTCTTTTTTTTTTTTTAAAAAAAAGCTCAGTTAAGGCACTAGAGGAGTCACAGCTTTGTTATATAGCTCTGCAAATCACTTAATCCTCTCAAAATTAAATATAATATTAATATTCCCAGGCCGAAATGTCCGTAGTGATGCTCATTTGAACCGTCCTGTGTGAATATTGTAGGCAAACACTGCCATCTAAAGACAGTTTCAGGTATTGAATGAATATATGGTGCAATCGTAAGCATTCCTACTCAGAAGTAAACCCCACTGAGTCCAACAAGACTTTCCTCCAGGTAAATTGTGTATAGAATTGTAGCCTTACCTGTCAGCGGAGTCGTAGTTAAAATAATATGTTTGTAAGTCTCTAGAGAAATGTTATTTTAGAAGTTGGGTGTTTTTTTTAAAAAAAAACCCAAAATCACCTTGTGATAATTTTTCAGCTGATCTGAGTAAAGAAAGCAAAGAAGACCAATGGATGGGTGTTACTGTCCAGAGTCAAGGGCCTGGGGGAAAAGTCGTGGTAAGTTCTCCGTGAATCACCAGTCGGCAGACATTTTGTTAATGGTATTTCTCACTACATTTTAAATTGAAAAATACTAGGAATCGACCTGAGAAATAATTCCCTCTATTTCCAGTTTTTGGACCGTGAATGCCATTGATTACAAGGTCAAGAATGGCTACTATTATATTACTATCAGCCACCATTATGTACCTTATTTTTTGCTCTATAAGACTCACTTTTACCCTCCTAAAAAGTAAGCGGAAATGTGTGTGCGTCTTATGGAGCGAATGCAGGCTGCTCAGAATATTTTTTTTCTTGTTTTCCTCTTCCAAAACTAGGTGCGTCTTATAGAGCGAAAAATACGGTAGGCAGAGCAGGCTTGAAGGAAACCTGGAAGCTACAGATGCACAAAAATATTTAGTGGGGGGGTCCTAGTGGGAAGGAACCCACAAAATAGTCCAATGGGGAGTAAACATGCTGAGTGGCCATGGAATGGCGACTGAATGTTGGGGGGTGGAAATGGAGTGGTTGGAAATCGGAACAACAGCTCTCCACACCGCAACATTTTATTACAGGTTTCACTTGCATCCTGTGTATACTTCTCTTGATTCTTAGGCACAGTGGTCTTCAGGTACCATTGCAACATTCATATTCTAAGGAAAAGAGAGCGCATTCACAGAACCTTTAAAAAAGTTATTTTGCTAGTGCAGAATTCAGCAGCCAGGTTTGAGCATATTGCACCGATCCTGGTCAAACTGCACTGACTACCAGTTAGCTTCTGGGCCCAACTCAAAGTACTGGTTTTGACCTATAAAGCCTTAAATGGCTCAGGACCGCAATTCCTCAAGGACCGCCTCTGTCCATATGAACCTACCTGGACCTTGAGATCATCTTTTGAACCCCTCCTTCGTATGCCCCCTCCTCCAGAGGTCCGGAGGGTGGCAGCATGAGAACGGGGCCTTCTCTGTAGTGGCTCCCTATCTGTGGAATGCTCTCCCCAGGGAAGTTCGCCTGGCACCTTCATTATACACCTTTAGGCGCCAGGCAAAAACGTTCCTTTTTAACCAGGCCTTGGGTTGATTTGATTTACATCCCTTGCCCTTTTAAAATGTGTTGTTTTTTGAAGGGGGCTGTTGGGTTTTTGTTTTTATTTTTATTATGTATTTTGTGGTTTTATATCTTCATTTTATCCTGTCAACCGCCCTGAGACCCCCAGGTATAAGGCGGTATAATAATAATAATAATAATAATAATAATAATAATAATGCCATCAAACTGATGAATGCTTCACTGATACCTTCCCGTAACTGTCCTAATTAAAAAAATATTGTGAGGCAAAATAAAAATGCATACTTCCAGATGATTTAAAAGTCATCCGTCCTTTGGTATGGCAGCATGTTGGCTGTTCAGCGCGGAAGCATTCAATATCAGTGAATGTGATGTCAGCCAATCTAGGATTGTACCCTCTTAATTCCTCAGCCCTGCCAACCTCCATATAGTTGCCCTGCTGAAGTGCCAGTGGCCCCTTTTCATTTCTCTTGCGGATAAGGCAGCTCAGCTTTCCTTATTGCCTACGGTGTTCTTAATGCCTTTCAGACTTGTGCCCATCGCTATGAGAAAAGGCAGTACGTCAACACGATCCAGGAAACCCGAGATATCATTGGAAAGTGCTACGTGCTGAATCAGGACCTGTCCAGCAGCGAGGAAATGGGTGGCGAGGATTGGAGCTTTTGCGATGGCCGGTTGCGAGGCCATGAGAAGTTTGGCTCCTGCCAGCAAGGCGTAGCTGCCACTTTCACCAGAGATTTTCATTATGTTGTGTTTGGGGCACCGGGTGCTTATAACTGGAAAGGTATGGCTTGGATTTTTCTTCAAATATCACTCCTGCGGGGTAGCTTAGTCAGTAGAGGATGAAACTCTGAATCTCAGGGTTGTGGATTCGAGCCCCACGCTGGGCAAAAAGGGGTTAGGTTAGATGACCCTTGTGATTTCTTCCAGTGTTACGATTCTATGATTTCTGTTCTCCGTTTACAGTTTGGCTGCTGTTTCAGTGTCAACAACTTTGTTATTTTGTTTGTAGATTCTTGATCTGTATACCCCCCCACCTACATTGATGCTCTTTCCCTCCAAATCAAAACGTTAGGTGTACTCAAACGGCTTGGCTCCCGAAAAAATCGGCTCCCAAATGCCGCAAACCCGGAAGTGATATCTGGAAGTTTTTTTGGAATCCGAACGTCCAGCGCGGCTTCCGATTGAGTGCAGGAAGCTCCTGCAGCCAATCAGAAGCCGCGCCTTGGTTTTCGAACAGTTTTGGGAGTCGAACGGACTCCCAGAAACGGATTAAGTTCGAGAACCAAGCGAACCACTGTATCTGCTTTTCATGCTCCCGAATTGGTGCTTTCACTAAATTACATGAAGGTGCTTTATACTGAGTCAGACTATTGCTCTCTCTAGGCCAGTAGTTCCCACATTTCCCCGCCCCCATAAACATTCATAGATCAGCTGAGAACTGGGGGCATTTTATCGCTAGGACTGGGCGATACCTGGTTTTCAACATCGTGATATATCACCAGCTAAACATTGCAATAAGTGTGGAGCTATGAAGAGGCATGGGCTGACTTCATGGCTTTTCCCACATAGTGATTTTTGCCGGCGACTGCTCTTGAGATTCGCTCCCGTCTGCAGGAGGCGAGGGAGAGCTGAACCAGCAGAGCTAACAGGCGCTGCAGGAATCGAGAAGCATCAGTTGGCTTCATGGTTTTCCTTACATTTTGATTTTTGCATAGCACACACGTGCGCGCACAAACAAACATCATGATTTGCCATATATTGCCAGGTCAAAAATTATGAAATGGATATCACAATACAGACTTCAAACCGGTTTTGGATGATATATCGATATATCGCCAGCCCTAATGTCATCTCCACCCCCTGTGTGTGTGTGCTCATGTGAAAATATAGGGTGGCCTACTCGATATATTACTGGGACGTGAGTGGTGCTGTGGTCTAAACCACTGAGCCTCTTGGACTTGCCGATCAGAAGGTTGGTGGTTCGCATCCCCGCCACGTGGTGAGCGCCTGTTGCTCTGTCCCAGCTCCTGCCAACCTAGCAATCAAAAGCACACCAGTGCAAATAGATAAATAGGTACCGCTCCGGCGGGAAGGTAAACGGCGTTTCCATGCGCTCTGGTTTCCGTCATGGTGTCCCTTTTAGTCATGCTGGCCACATGACCGGGAAAAACTGTGTGTGGACAAACGTCAGCTCCCTCGGCCTGAAAAGCAAGATGAGTGTCGCAACCCCATAGTCGCCTTTGACTGAACTTAACCATCCAGGGGTCCTTTACCTTTACCTTTTATAGGGCGGCCATACTCACTGCAGGCATGTGGCCCTCAAAGGGTTGACCAAGGGTAAATGTGGCCTCCGGAACAAAAAAGTTGCCACAGCCGAGATCACTGTTAATTTTTTTGTAGCCAAGTAAAAATGCACTCAGTTGGGGGGAAAATGTTTGAAAAAATAAAACGACAGTAATAGTAGTAGTAGTAATAATAATAAATAAATAAATCCTGTTGAATTTTGTGGCCTCCAAATTAAATAAAAGCCGATGGATTGGTTTGTGCTTACTTAGGCTAAAAAGCTGTGAAATACCACTTTTCTTTTTTAAAAAAACAAGGTTGTTGTTGTTTTTGGCTGCATTCTGTCATGCCAACAGCTGTGGCCTTCTATTCTTCCCTGACCTTTCTCCTTTGCAAAAATAGCAGAGTGCCCCTGTGCCCCGCACATGAACCATGCAAAACCCTTGACCCTTGGCGCAAGGTGTACTTGAGTTTACCCTTCCAAATTCTGAAAACTGGACCACCCTGATGCGGTGCGTCAAATAAAGAGCCATTGCGTTAGTTGAATTGCAGGTACTTATTGCCGCAGCGCTTGGTTTGAAGAGTGCTCTTTTACGGCCTGGAGAAAAAACACACACGTTTGTTTAGTTGAGAGCGTATTGTATACCTGTCAAAACCGAAGTGCTTGCTTTCTAAATAGTGCAGAAGTGTGTTTTCATAATTAGGGGACGGCTCTTTACCTAAGCAACAGCAGCAGCAGGGATTTAACATAATGGACATTTTTAAATGTTATGGTATTAGCGCGTGAAAAAAAAAAGTTTATAACAAACATCCACGCTGAAGAGTCTTTGCGAAATGCCACCTCTCATTTGCAGATGCAGATAAGCAGGATCCTCCCTGTTACTGCAGCCCACCCCAATTTGTCCACATGTTGTTGCAGTGCATGTCTGTTGGTCACGCTGGTAGGGGGCCGATGGGACTTATAGACCCAGACAGCTGGAGGGCACCACTTTGGGAAAGGCCACGTTCTTTTTTAAAAAAATCTCCCCTTGACCCAGTGCTAAGACAATTCCTGATTTTAAATGACTTTTCTGTGGACTTTGGGCTCAGAACGTGACTTCCTGAGTAACTTAGCTTTTCATTATCAGCACAAATCACTTAGTTTTTTTTGTATCAACCCTCAGGGTTGTGGAAGTAAAACTGCCCTTGCCGAAGGTGGAGGATGGCTGAGGGAACATAAGGTGCTGAGGACCTCCCTCTTGGAGGATGATTTGGCACACCGGAGGAAAACTCCTTTGCCATTATTGTGCCGTTGCCAGTTCTGTGCTGTTTGTACACTGGGGCTCGGAAGAGGCCATTTTGAGGGTGGGTGGGTGTGTCAAAAGAGCACCCCAAGTTCCCTTGTTCCCCTGGCAGCCACCACATGGTCCAAATAAATACCTTTCTTAGAGTTGGTGCTCTCAATTCCATCCCATTAGAATTGAAGGTGGTGGAGTTGAGAGAGCAATGCAAGAGGAAAGTTATGCCTTCTCTTTCTCTTCTTACTTGGCCAATTTTCCTTGGTTACCGCAGCTTAGGACCGCGATACCTCAAGGACCACCGCTCTCTCTCTCTCTCTGAACCCACCTGGGCCCTGAGTTCCTCTTTTGAGGCCCTTCTTTGTGTGCCTCCTCCCTGAAATATCTGGAGGGTGGCAACATAAGAACAGGCCTTTTCTGCAGTGGCTCCCAACTCGTGGAATGCTCTCTCTAGTGAGCATTCTAGCTCTCTAGAATAATGACTCTCTAGTCATTATTCACCTTTAAGGCAAAAACTTTCTTCTGTGAACAGAACCTGATTGATATCTGATGGCCTTTAAACAAGTGTTGGGGGAGGATTATTGGAATGTTTTTATTTTTATTGTGTATTTTGTGTTTGTATATTGTGATTTATGTTGTGACCACCCTGAGACCTGCAGGTATAGGGCGGTATACAAATTTAATAAACAATAATAATAGCATCACATATTTGCTGCATCCTGCAACTTCAACCCAAGTCTAGAATGGGGCCCATTACACAGTGTTGCGTATCAATGTTCCTCCCTCCCTTTCCCACAAGGATTATACCATAGTTGCTTTGTCTTCTGTTTGCGTTAAAGTTTATTTTATTCCCCTCCCCTTCTCCCTTCCTTTGTCATTCATCCCACTTTTTTGTTCTTTGCCATTTCATATTTTTCCCCCCTAGGAGTGGTGCATGCAGAGCAAAGGAATCAGTCATATTTTGAAATGGGTATCTATGACGATGGGCCTTACGAAGTTGGCGGGGAGAACCAGCTTGATGAGAGCCTAGTTCCTGTTCCATCTAACAGTTACTTAGGTAGGACGAAGCTCTTCAGAGATCTCGAGGAAATTTCAGTACCCAAATGTGGAGCGAAAAAGTGAAACGCTGTTGGAAAGTAATTCAGTTACGGGCCCTCCCAACCCGCTTGCGTTTAAACCAAGAGCTTTTTGTGCGTGCCCTCCTTTGCCATTTCCACCACTGCTTTGAAGTGTAAAATGGTACTCTTGGTTGAGGTACCTCTAAGAGCTGCTAATGTAATGAGACATTTCAGAGCACCGATGAGGACTTGCAGATTTTTACATCGTGATTATAACCTCTCTCTCTCTCTCTCTCTCTCTCTCTCTCTCTCTCTCTCTGTCTTTCTCTTTCACACACACACAGTAAGTACTGTATGTGGATTAGTAGCCCTAAGCCATTTTACCTCAAAATGTCTTGCACAGGGAAGTTTAATGAAATCCTTTGTTACTCAAAAAGATTGTGATGGCTAAGAAATGATGTTCATGGTATATCTCCAGCGGATCGAGATCCAGAATTTCTCAGCTAACTTCTGAGGCCTCTTTGCCAACCCCGCAAGATTGGTGTGTCATATGGCAAATTGTCGAGATTGCATTTTTGTTTGCCCTCGCTTTCTGAGTGCCAGTTGAGTGCAATTTTTGCGGCGTTTTGCAACGAACGGTGAAAACAATTCCTTCTTAACGCAAACGGTGAAGAACAGCAAACAACTCACCGGCGTTTGCGCATGTCTCCTCCAAGAAGGGATAGGGGCCCTTAAGGATTGAATAGCAACCCATCTGTAAAAGCATACTTTGGGATGAGATTTTGTGAGGAACGTTTGAGCCCAAGGATGATATTTTGACATTAAAACTGATGAAGGGGATGGAAGGAAAAGTCTGTTTGTGTGTAAGCTGAGTTAATACAGCGTCATTTTTTTTAAAGCTCTGAGGCAGGATCCAAATTTACCGTATTTTTCGCTCTTTAAGACGTACTTTTCCCCTCCTAAAAAGTAAGGAGAAATGTGTGTGGGTCTTATGGAGCGAATGCAGGCTGCGCAGCTTTCGCTGAATAATAATAATAATAATAATAAATTTTATTTATATCCCGCCCTCCCCAGCCGAAGCCGGGCTCAGGGCGGCTAACAACAATCAAATAATCAAACAATCAAATAAACCAACATTCTAAAAATATTTCATTATAAAAATTAATTAAAATCAAATTAATGGCAACCATTAAGCAAAACTCTGTGCAGGTTGCCAGAGGAGGGAGTCAGGCTGCGCCCTGACCAAAGGCCTGGTGGAACAACTCTGTCTTGCAGGCCCTGCGGAAAGATGTCAAGTCCCGCAGGGCCCTAGTCTCTTCTGACAGAGCGTTCCACCAGATTGGAGCCGCAGCCGAGAAGGCCCTGGCTCTAGTTGAGGCCAGCCTAACCTCTTTGAGGCCTGGGACCTTCAGGATGTTTTTATTTGCAGACCGTAGGTTTCTTTGTGGGGCATACCAGGAGAGGCGGTCCCGTAGGTACGAGGTGCGCGCCGATCCCTCTTGGTTTTCTGGCTTCAGGGATAGCCGCGCGAAGCCTCTTCGGGGCAACGGGAGGAATGCTCCCCCTGCCCTGAAGAGGCTTGGCACGGCTATCCCAGAAGCCAGAAAACCAAGAGGGATCGCTGCTTTTGCTGAGCAGCGATCCCTCTTGCTGTTCTGACTTCGCTTTGCTGGAGAGGTGCTGCAGAGAGAGGGAGAATTTTTTCCCCCTTGTTCTCCTCCTCTAAAACAGGGTGCGCCTTATAGAGCAAAAAATACGGTGCAGTGGTACCTCAGGTTACATACGCTTCAGGTTACACACTGCACTAACCCAAAAATAGTGCTTCAGGTTAAGAACTTTGCTTCAGGATGAGAACAGAAATCGGGCTCCAGTGACACAGCAGCAGCAGGAGGCCCCATTAGCTAAAGTGGTGCTTCAGGTTAAGAACAGTTTCAGGTTAAGTACGGACCTCTGGTACGAATTAAGTACTTAACCTGAGGTACCACTGTACTTTACAATCCAGGACCTTTTTAGCCCTCACAGCAATCTGTTCAGCGGGGAGGTTTCCACGAATCTGACTCCCATTTGCCGTGAGAGAAAATCTGTAGATGTTAATGGGTATAGAAGGGTAGGAGTGTTAACCCCCAACCTCTTGTGTGGCAACAGGTCACATGCCCTGTAGCTTCAGGCAAGGCCCTAAAGGATGTAACTTGCCTATATTTCCACTGGTAAAACTTCTGCTCTCCTTCAGGTTTCCCCCCTAAGTCTCCATGTTGTTATGCTCTCTGCTTAACTTGTCCTTCTTTCTTTCTTTCCGTCATCTTCTTTCTCCACCCACATTTGCAGGTCTCCTTTTCCTGACAAGTGTGTCTTTTGGTAGCCCCGATCAGTTTGTGTACAAAACACTGCCTCCCAACGTCAGGGTAGGCAAGGCCACCGATCTGATGATGAATAGCTATCTAGGTTTGTGACCTCTGAATAGCGGTTGTCCATCTCGCTTCCTTCGTTACATTCCAGACTTTCGACATCATTATTTGTTTTCCATTTCAAGTTGGTGCGTGTTGTGGAAAATGCTCAAATGAGACGAGGGAACTTTTGAAAGCGAAAAAGAATCCTCAGGACTCAAGCTTTCAGGGTGCTGGCTTGGCTAGGTGTCTGCAAGTCAAGGATGGAGAGCCTGTGGACCTCATTGACTGCTCCACCAAAACGTGGATAGAGAGGAGCCAGTAAGATGAAGGTGGCCGCACCAAAGAGGGAGTGCTCAAATTGTTTACTGCACTGTACTGTACTTATAGAGCTGAATGTAGAAGTTCAGCATCAGTACCTGGGGGAATCGCGCCATAAGCATGATACATTTTTCATGAGGTCTTAACATTCCTTTAACATCATGGGAGTGCTCTGTTAAAGCAAGTGAACGCTTGAATCAATTTTTATTTATTACAAAGTCTGAAGAAAGCACAACGAAATTGCTATGAATGTGGCTCTCTGAAATCGGCACTGTATACAGTGGTACCTCGGTTTTCAAGTGACTCGGACGCCGAACGTTTTGGTTTTCGAACGCCGAAACCCCAGAAGTAAACACTTCTGTTTTCGAACGCTCCTCAGAATTTAAAAGGCTTCTGCTGCATTCCCCCCCAATTTTCTCCACTGACTTTGCAGACTGCCCTTTGCGCCTCGGTTGTCGAACATTTCGGAAGTCGAGCGGTCTTCCGGAACGGATTACGTTCGACAACCGAAGTACCACTGTATGTGCTGCTTTGAGCCTGCTTCAGTGTCTGCTGGGAGAGGACAGGTTTAAGCTTTTAATCTACATGTGTAGACCCTGTTAGGTGGGTTTTCATTGACCCTGTGCTTCCAGTCACCCCATTAACTTAGCAACAATCACAGAGGCTTTGCCCTACAATAGCACCACACCTTCAACTGTTTGTCTGTTTTATGTTGTGCGGTAGGTTTTTCTCTGGACTCTGGAAAAGGCATCACTTCGCAGAACGAGCTCACTTTTGTGTCTGGAGCTCCAAGAGCAAACCACAGTGGAGCGGTTGTCCTTTTGAAAAAAGACACTGTCATTCAACGGGCATTGTCTCCCGAGCACACATTTGAAGGCGAGGGGCTGGCCTCCTCTTTTGGCTATGATGTGGCCGTTGTAGACCTCAACAGTGATGGGTAAGTCTGCCCTCTAGCTCTTCTTTCTTCTAGTACCATGGGGAAATGTGATCGCATCTTTCTTTTTTTGCAAAGTGGGAGAAACATAGCTGTCAACGTTTCCCCTTTTTTAAGGGAAACTCCCTTATTCCGGATAGGATTCCTCGCAAGAAAAGGGGAAAGTTGTCAGCTATGGGGAGAAATGAGGCTGTTCCCAATCATGAACTTGAGTCACTCTTATGAGCGGTACAATCTTGTGCATGTTTACTCAGAAGTAAGTCCCATTGAGTTAAAAGAGGCTTACTCCCAGGTGAGTGATCATAGGAATGCAGCCCAAGTTCCATACATGCAAAAACTGGACGAGCAGTGACCAACTTGGCAAGATGGTCGTGAGTTCAGTGAGAATAAAACACTGTAAAAAAATACAGCAAAGTACTGTAGAAATGGCCAGGGGGGTGGAAATCTAGCCGTTTATCACTGAACTTCTTAAAACTGAATTCAAGAGATCTCTCTGAGCAGCTGTATTATTTGGAAGCCTTGTGTTGAATTGTGCACTCTGCTGAACATGTTATCGTTCTGAGGTCACTTTTATCACCTGCTTCTCACAGTTGCCTTAAACACAATGAACTTGTTGTTTTCTCAGTTGGCAAGATATTGTTGTTGGAGCGCCGCAGTACTTTGACAGGGAAGGAGAAATTGGCGGTGCTGTGTACATTTACATTAACCAGCAAGGCAAGTGGGAAGGAGTCAAACCAGTTCGGCTCACGGGACCAGCAGACTCCATGTTTGGAATCGCAGTCGAAAATATTGGTGACATTAACCAAGATGGCTTTGAAGGTAAGCTGGAAAACGATTGGCCTGCTCTTTGATGATGATGATGAATTTCATTTCTATACCACATTATATTTTTAAGAACAATATTTCCGGGCGGTTTGCAACCTACATCAAAACATCATATAAAACAATCCAGAATATTATTATTATTTATTAAATTTGTATACCGCCCTTCATCTGAAGAATGCAGGGTGGATCACAAGATACAAAAGACAAAATGAGGACATAAAAGACATAATAAAGCAAAAAACAAAACAAACCCCAATAACCTGCTTTCTGGAGAAAGTCAAATAGAAAGTATACATTCAAAGCAACATGATTAACGGGAAACTAAATATTTCAAGATGAAATATTACAAAGGAGGTTCGACTACAAAAGCACATTTAACACAGCAAAATTAACAACAACAAAAACCACATGAACATTTCAAAGGAAAACACTACTAAAGGAAGTTGTCATCATTCATTCCATCTCTATACCGCTTTATATTTTAAAGAACACATCTCAAAGCGGTTTACAACAACATGACAACGTCAAATAAAACAATTCAGAATAAAACAAATTCAAGCTCCAAGGAAGAAAATGTTTCAGATCCTTTTCTAAGTGAACATTTTGTTTTCCCCAGTCGCCTGCCTGGCATCCAGAGATCTCCACGTGGTTGCCATTGCACCTGCGCCAGCTGCCAAATGCGTCTAATTTCTGATTCTTGGGCCTGGACAAACTCCATGGGCCCTGCCTTATTTGAGCAATCCATGTAGCTTTGAAAACCTGCATGTTCAGTTTGACTGTTGTTGTCCTTCTCTCTTTTTTTATACAACAGATATTGCTGTAGGGGCTCCATATGACGACTCTGGCAAGGTGTATATTTATCATGGCTCCAAGGACGGGATAAACACAAAACCAGCACAGGTACTAGCTAGTGACGTTCGCTTCTCCTTCCAGTGGAACTGAAATATTTATTTCGCTTGTTTCCTAAGCTTCTCCCAAGCAGCTGCCCACTTATAGTTCTCTGCCACCTGCTTCCCTCTCTCCTTTGACTTTGCACAGCACTCTCTTCTCTTCCTAATATCTTTTCATGTAAGACCCCATCTGCACTATACATTTAAAGCAATATCATACCACTTTAAACAGTCGTGCTTTCCACCAATGCATCCTGGGAACTGTAGTTGGTTATAAGGGCATTGAGTGTTGGTAAAAGGTAAAGGGACCCCTGACCATTAGGTCCAGTCGTGACCGACTCTGGGGGTGCGGCGCTCATCTCCCTTTATTGGCCGAGGGAGCCGGCGTACAGCTTCCGGGTCATATGGCCAGCATGACTAAGCTGCTTCTAGCGAACCAGAGCAGCGCACGGAAACGCCTTTTACCTTCCCACCGGAGTGGTACCTATTTATCTACTTGCACTTTGACGTGCTTTCGAACTAGGATCCCTATTCCCCTAATAGAGCTTCAATTCCGGAGTTTCCTGGAAAGAGAGGTTGGTTGTTAAAGCACGCTGGAAATTGTAGCTCTCTGGAACGGTTTTGTCCTACGTTTCCTCAAGCTATTCCTCTTAAGAGACGCTGCTTGCTAAGTCTTTTGCCTTCTGTAGACAATAAGATAAAGGCCTTTATCCTGTTGTTGCAGAATTCAGCTCTTCCTTCAGATTTGTATTATTATTATTTTTTGTATTATTAATTTTTTGCATGTGTGGAGCATGGCCTGCCTCCTAATAAATGCAGACGTGATATTCTTTTATTGTTTTAATTGCCATTGATTTTTCTGTTTTTATTTATAAGCTTTATGCAGACAGGAAATCTTGGGGGGAAATTGACTATGTGTCCCGATGGCTTGTCAATGGACTCTTTTAACTGCATTAATCAATAATTCTTATAATGACTTATGGTTCTGGAGATTGGTGTTGATGAGATAGATGCTTGGCTAGTTCTTTTCAGTGGGAAGTGCTCACCTAATTTCCATTGATACCGTATTGGTCTGAATATAAGCCTCACTTTTTCCCCAAATTCCAACCGTGAAAAGTTGAAAATGCGGCTTAAATTCGCAACCTTACAAAAATGGGCTTTCATACGATATCGCCGCCGAAACAGACATACGGTAAAACGGAACAAAAAAATGTTTTATTGCCGATTTGCGAGCTTGAGACTGTTCATTTGCCGTTTACGGGAGTCAGTGCCTGTGGAATTGCAGCCAATTGAATAGCGATTTGCGATTTCAGCGATTCTACGGTAACTTTTGCGGGCTTGCAAGATCAAAGGCTTAAATTGGCTCGGAGTTGCAATTCTACCAACCGCAGCGATTTTGAGCCTGTAACCCAATTTTAAGGGAGCGGCTTATATTCGGCTATTGTCTCCCCCCAAAAAAAATTTTTAAGGTGCGGCTTATTTGCTGGTGTGGGTTATATTCTGGCCAATACGGTAGCCTATGATTCTGTGACATTTGACAGCACCCTCTTCCATAGTGTGTACCCCATTGCGGCTCCTTTCTGACTTCCCTTAGCTGTGCTCCCCTTTTTATGACCCTTTTCTATGTCTGATTTACTCTCTGCCTTTTTCCTAAGGTGACGTTCTACTAATTGCAGGGCGAATCTTTGACCTTCCAAGTTGTATGACCCTCCAAGCCCCATCAGCCATAGCAATCCTGTTCAGTGATTAGGGACGTTGTAGTTTAGCAACATCTCAAGGGCCAAAGGTTCCCCACACCAGATGAAGCTGCTAAATACATGCATTTATTATTTAAATGTTTTTAAACCACCCTTCATCTTTAGAGGACTGTATGCAGGGACATGAACATATCAGAAAATATTCCCAAAATCCAATACACTGAAAAACTACAAAGACAACAGTGTTTATGGATGGCAGTCAAGTAGCAAAATACAGCATAACAATTTCCATTTTTTCGCACTGTTTCAGATTCTGGATGGTGGGGCAAACGGAGTCTCGTCCTTTGGTTATTCTATCACCGGAAACATGGACCTTGACAAAAACTCCTATCCTGATATTGCTGTTGGGTCTCTTTCAGATTCTGTAGCTGTTTACAGGTGTGTAGCGCCTTCTTGATTTAACCTTGATTTAACTCTGGGGTCCTTAATGTGGCACCTGTCACACCCTGGTTGTTCTCAGACACCTCCTTTGTCACCCTTAAAAAATAACTGAGGGTTTGGGGCATTGTTTGTTTGGAAGGTTTCCTGCTTTCTTTGTTTGTTTTTTTAATTTGTTATGGGGTGTGCACAGGTTTTTTGTTTATTTGGAGGAGGCGGGGGAGTCTGAGCATCACCAGTTTTCTTCTGTGAAATGGGTATTTTGTGGTGCCCTAAGTTTTTTCCATGGGGTCACGAAGAGTTGGACTAAACAACAACAACAACAACAACAACAACAGTTTCTTAGATTTCCAAATGTGCCACTGAGCCCAAACATTTTTGAGGAGACAAGACTTAACAGTTGGCATGAGTTTCCACTGTGTACTTTTCATCTTTTAAGAACGGTGAGGCCCCAAACTTTCATAAATATTAAAATAAGTGAGTCCTTGAACAAGAGCAGTCACATGGGCATAATTCTCTCAGACATAGGAATGATGATATAGTAAATGTGCCTTGGACTGTACCATTTCAGAGTGTTGGGGGCCTAGAATCCTCCCCCCCTACAATCAATATTTCAGTGTTCAGGGAATTGTTTTCCAGTGTGGATGGCCAAGCCAGTCATGTGACTCTATCTGCTGCCCAGTGGCGTAGCGTGGGTTGCCAGTGCCCGGGGCTCCATGGCGGGAGGGAAATGGATGGGTGCACATTCAACTGCCCAGCGATATCCATGTCACCCAAGAGATCGCAGCCGCAGAGATAAGAAAATAAGAGCCGTTCCTTTTGTCCTGGTTCGCATGGACAAGCTGTTTTCAATGGAGCCCTGTGGCAGAAGCGTGCAGCTGTGTTGAGGCAGCAATGGGTGTTGAAATTTTGCGCCCCTAACTGTTTTGAGCATGGGGAAACCGCCCCTTTGGCCCCCATCCCACGCTACACCACCGCTGCTGCCTAAAGTAGAACAGACCAGACACAGGAGAATGTCATCCAGGCCTAAGTTGCCACTGTTGTGGGAATAATTGTGCATAAAAACAGAGACAGACAGAAAGAATGACAGACAGACTAGGACTGAGGAAGAGAAGTCAGTTTTATTCTAAATGCAGTCACCCAGCCTTTGTTTATCAGATGTGCAACATATTTTGATTAAATGTTTTACGCTAAACCCTCTTGTGCTTTCGGTGCTAACACACTGCAAAGAACTAGGCCACTCTGTCAGAGCCTCTCCCTACTACAGCATGAAAATAGAAAGCCCAACCGGACTTTCCCTGTTTATTAGCCTAAGAATTCCTTCCTCAAGTGCCATTCATCAAAATAACAAGTTTCTTCCCCAACCTCCTCTTCCCTCTTGACATACAAGATCGCGGCCTGTGGTGAACGTTAAGAAAACTATTAAGATAGACCCTGGCAGAATAGACCTAAAGAAAAAGAACTGTGAAGTCCCCAGCGGGATTTGGTAAGCCGTTGAATTCCTAATATTTGTTTCAATGTTTTGGCAAACGTTCATGTGTTTCATATGCACGAGAATTTCCACTATATGGTGCACTGCATGGGAGGTTACTATGCCAGCCTGCAAATACACTGTTACCTGTTAAGTTGGATTGTTGATGTTACTCCTGTATTGTTTAAGAGCTACAACAATGCCTCTTCTTGCCATGTTGCCTTGGTAATGTTGGAAGCAAGGGACCATTGTTCCAACCCATCCCTCTCCCATATTGAGGCAGCAGGGCCTCATGGGTCTCTTCCTCCTCGCCGTCTTTACCAATATCTACTCTCCTAGCCTGAAGGCCGCAGTTCTTAAAGACCTGGCCTGAAGAGGAATTTTGCTTTGCCTTTCTGTGGCCGCTCAAGGCACACTTCTTCCCTGTACCGTTGGGCAAATGTTGTAGTACGGAAGGCACCCAATTCTTCTGGCCAGCCGTGCTTAGGGGACCGTGAGGGTCCTGGCTCAGCTCTTCAGGGTCCAACCCTCAGGTTCTGTGAGCTCTGAACCACCAGCCTCTGATTCTGTGGGCTTTGAACCACCAGCATGGCAGTCCTGGTCTCAGCTGGCTTCTTCTCCTTGGAGCTCAAGGCTGGAGCCCTACAAACCTTTTATGGTGGAGACCGCGCTGCCAGGTTTTTGAAGATCCTTGGGCAAGGTGTCCGCAGTGCGCCTGCTCCACGAGTCACCATTTTTGCTGCAGTCACCATTGCCTTTTCTCTTTGGGACCAGCCTGTACCGTTGCCCAGAACACCAAGCAAGCTCTTCTTCACATTGTTCTTGTCCCTGATCACTAGGGTTGGGCGACATCCGGTTTTCAACATTGTGGTATATCAGCAGCTTTATACCGCAATACGGTGGTTCCTCTGGTTACGAACTTAATCTGTTCTGGAGGTCTGTTTGTAACCTGAAACTGCTCATAACATGAGGCCAGCTTTGGCTAATGGCGCCTCCCGCTGTTGCTGCGCTGCCTGCACGCGACTTCCGCTCACATCCCGGGGCAAAGTTCGCAGCAAGGGGCATCTACTTCCTGGTTAGGGGAACTCGTAACCTGCAGCGTTCGCAAGGAGGACAGTACATAACACGAGGTTCCACTGTACGCTGATACATCACGATGTCTGGAACGTATCGCAGCTGCGTCTTCCTATCCCCACCACCTTACAGGAAGAAGAAACAGCTGAGATACATCACCCAGCCCTACTGAGCAAGCTGGAGGGACATCAGGGCTTCGTTAAACTGCTCAGGTGGGGGGCAGGAAGCGCCCTGTCCCCCATCTGAGCAAGTACAAATACCACTCAGGCTCACGCAAGCTGGAGAGGCAGGGGGCTTCCTTAAAGACGCAGGCAGGCAGAGCCCAAGAAGGTGCTCCCCCAGAACCTTCTTCAGCTCCGCCTGCAACTTGAGCTGGTGCACCGTATTGCCAGCTCAAATTGTCTGAAACCAGTAGTGCGATCTGAACGCCGTACCAGTTTCAGACAATTTATCAATATACTTGGCCCTCACTCTGCCCCCCAGCCTGCATCTGATTGGCTAGCCGGGGAGGGGGCGGAGCAACGGTCCAGCAAGCAAGGTGGGGTGTCACCCAGGCTCGGGAATTCTGGGCCGGGTTGCAAACCCCGCCCATCGCTTAGATGGATGAGTGGATGAGCTGGTAAAATTGTCTGAAACCAGCTAAAATTGTCTGAAACCAGTATTGTGATCTGAACGCCATACCGGTTTCAAACAAATTATTATTATTATTATTATTATTATTATTATTATTAATAATAATAATAATAATAATAATAATTTATTATTTATACCCTGCCCATCTGGCTGGGTTTCCCCAGCCACTCTGGGCGGCTTCCAACTGAATATTAAAAACAATACAGGTTCAGACATTAAAAAATTCCCTAAACAGGGCTGCCTTCAGTTGTCTTTTAACTGGTATGGCGTATATATCGCCCAACTTTACTGATTGCTTAGAGCAGATGGGGTAGTGGCAGTGAAGAGGCAGAAGAGCAGCAAGGATTTCAAGGGGTTGACCATAGCAGTCTCTTTCCCTTTTCCTTCTTGGGACAATACAAACACCAGGCCTCAAGACGACAGAAGATGTGTTTATGGCACCAAGTACCTGACTATAGAGGGTGGGCATTGAAGCAATGCATTTACTCTCGAGATCCCAGCAGCTTTTGGTGAAATGTCTCTAGTGCTGAACTCTTTGAAGTTTATTTCTGTGCTCTTGAATTCTTCCAGCGTGAACATTGAAGCCTGCTTTGAGTACACAGCTAGTTCCAGTGACTTCAACCCCAAACTAAGTAAGTTGCTATGATATAACGATACTTGCATATCGTTAAGTGTAGCTCCCACAACAATTTTTCCCATTTGCAAATGTGTCCATGGACCCCAATTTTTATTTTGTTTGCAATCCCCTGTTCTGCATTGTTTTAACTTCACGTGTTCATGCAAAAATGCCTGAAGTTCGACACTTGTGTCCTTACAAAGCCAGCTCAGTGGCACATCTTGCAAGGTGACCAGGTCTTAAAACTTGTTGCCTTCCTAGGTGTGTAGGTATGTTGATATGTACAGTATAGATAGGTATTATATAGAGTAATGTAGGTACGTTTTATGTTATGAAAATAAGGTAGTGTGTTATGTATGTGTACTAAATGTATATGTTTTATATGCCTATAAAAAATCTAAAAAAAATAAAAATAAAATAAAACTTGTTGCCTTCCAGGGCAAGGCAGGGAAAAATGGGATAATGTACAACATCTGTAAGATAGTATACCAGCCTTTCCCAACCTGGTGCCCCTCCCCACGTGTTAAGGTAAAGGTAAAGGGATAAAGGGACCCCTGACCATTGGCCGAGGGAGTCAGCATACATCTTCCGGGTCATGTGGCCAGGATGACTAAGCTGCTTCTGGTGAACCAGAGCAGCGCACAGAAATGCCGTTTACCTTCCCGCTAGAGCGGTACCTATTTATCTACTTGCACTTTGACGTGCTTTCAAACTGCTAGGTTGGCAGGAGCAGGGACTGAGCAACGGGAGCTCACCCCATCGTGGGGATTCGAACTGCCAACCTTCTGATTGGCAAGTCCTAGGCTCTGTGGTTTAATCCACAGACTACAAATCCCATAAGCCCCCTAAGGCATGGATGGTGGGATTTGTAGTCCAGCAATATCTAGAGTGCGCTAGGTTAGGAAGGCTGAACTGCATTGATTTCTAGTACTATTTAAACAAAGAGCAGTGAATTAAACATGGTACAACTTGTCTTCCCTTATACTATTTCTGAGGGTTCTTTTTCTTTCCACTCCAACCCCACCCCCTTCCCAGTTCTGAACTATACAATTGAAGTAGAAAATGAGAGGAGGCGATCGGGCTGGCCATCCAGAGTGCAGTTTTCCGATCGACTCTCTTCCAGAGGGCAGTCTCTTGAGCGACTCTCCGATCAGCTGAGTGGGAGTGTGACTCTCCAAGGACAGAAGAAAGAAGAGTGTGTGACAAAAAAACTTGTATTGCAGGTATGAGAAGCCCAGAGGCTTCTGTTTCTAATGCTGCCCCATTCAGGTCTAGTTTCGCCAACAATACGCTTTCAGGTGAACTTGAGGTGGCCTCCGGCTTGTGGTCACATATGAGATCCGTTGTGATGCCGTGATTAGAAAGCTGGCTTGGGAAAACCTGTGGCCAAGTTCCCACACAGCCATGAAGCCCATTGGGTGACCTTTGGCCAGTCCGTTTCCATCAGCCTTAGCCTACCTCACAGGGTTGTTGTTAATATACAGTAGAACAACATGTATGCCAGCTATCGCGAGCTCCGTGAGTTTGCATGTTCAAATCATTGCACAGAATAACAATGTCATGTTTGTTTCTTTAGTTCAGGCAAAAGGAGTTTGCATAACATAATAATAATTTATTATTTATACCCCGCCCATCTGGCTGGGTTTCCCCAGCCACTCTGGGTGGCTTCCAACAAAACACTAAAATGCAATAACCTTTTAAACATTAAAAGCTTCCCTAAACAGGGCTGCCTTCAGATGTCTTCTAAAAGTTTGGTAGTTATTTTTCTCTTTGACATCTGGTGGGAGGGCGTTCCACAGGGCGGGCGCCACTACCGAGAAGGCCCTCTGCCTGGTTCCCTGTAACTTGGCTTCTCGCAGGGAGGGAACCGCCAGAAGGCCCTTGGAGCTGGACCTCAGTGTCAGGGCTGAACGATGGGGGTGGAGACGCTTCTTCAGATATACTGGACCGAGGCTGTTTAGGGCTTTAAAGGTCAGCACCAACACTTTGAATTGTGCTCGGAAATGTACTGGGAGCCAGTGTAGGTCTTTCAAGACCGGTGTTATATGATAGAAATATCAAAACATTATGCATGTATGTAAGCACCCTAGGAACAAATTCCTTGCTTGCGCCCTTTGGTGTTACAAGCAAGGAATTTGCCCACCATTTCATTTGACTTTAATATTTTTTTAAAAATAGTCCACTAAAGGCCTCCATTCCTCTATAAAAAGTTCATCGTTTAGTCCTTTACTTTCAAAAGCCACTCCTCCTTCATTGGAACCTCTTCTTTCCATTTCTGCGCATATAATATCCTAGCTGCTGCTGCTGTCACATACATAAATAGTTTGGCAATGCGAGTAGTTACTTTTAGGTTAAATATTTGTGGGATGCCCCTAGCCTGTTGAACTAATGTGCCAGTGTTGGAAACCGAGATGTTGTCACAGTGATGGCATTGTGCAGGCTGGGGCCTTCGTGCAAGCTGAATGCACAGTAATTTTGAAGCCAGGATATTTGCTGCCAAACCCAGCAGGGGGTTATTCTGTGTGCTAATAATTCAAATGTATGTATCTCTTAGGAAAATATCAAAGATAAACTGCGTCCAATTCCTATAACAGTTGGCGTCGCAATAAACGGCTCCGAGTCCAGCTCTCAGTCTAGGAGGAGACAAGGACGGTCGCTCCCAGAACTTCTTCCCATTCTAAATTCCAATGAACCAAGTACAGTTAATGCTGAAGTAAGTTTTTCCCCCCCTTCCTTTTCTAATCCTGAGATCTGTTCCAGCCTGATTAGTTCACTTTGCACCACGTCTCAGAAACACATAGAAAGAAGGAAAGGTTTGTCTGAGTAACAATTCAGAGATCTGTGTTTGTAATGCCTGCATGCTTGTTGAGTGCGCTGTCTGTTAATCCAAAACTCACAGGGGGCATGAGGTATGACTGTAAAAGCTAAATGTTTAAAATTGGAGGTGGGGGGAGAAAGAAAGAAAAAATACCCCAAAATAAGCCACTCCATTCCTTGCTGCTCCTGGCTGCATACTGGGGGGGGGGGCATTGCGGGTGGCCTTTCCCCTTCCTCACGCTCTCCCTTCCCAGCCTTGCGAGGAGAGGATGCGGGGCTGCGCACAGGGCGGGCGCCACTTTGCTGTTTGCCCCCGCTCCTGGCTGCATACCGTAAGGTCGCGAATATAAGCAGCACTTTAACTTTTCACGGTCGGAATTTGGGATAAAAGTGAGGCTTATATTCAGGCCAATACGGTATATAGGCACAAGACCAATAATAGGTACATTGTCAGGCTTTCCAAACTCCTTGAAAGCAAATTCTGCACCTCATAAATATTTGGGTGTAGAAATTTGGCACAGCACTATTTGGGTTGATTGAATTTAGGTGTCGTGCGGAAAAAGACCAAAAAAGTGACTCGTGGCGCAAAATTACTATACCTCCTCTGTTTCCTATGTGGCTGTAACTCTTTAAATTCAATGCTGTTTCAAATCTAAACTTGTGTTCATTGTAGGTGCAGTTCCTGAAAGAAGGTTGTGGAGAAGACAATATTTGCCACAGCAATTTGAAGCTTCAT
Source organism: Podarcis raffonei (assembly GCF_027172205.1). NCBI lineage: Eukaryota > Metazoa > Chordata > Lepidosauria > Squamata > Lacertidae > Podarcis > Podarcis raffonei. The sequence continues at coordinate 117,110,808 of NC_070602.1, read as the reverse complement.
TACAGATTTTGCACCAAAGAAGGAAATGAAGACAGATTTTCCTATTTACCAATGTAAGTCTTTAAGGATACCAGTTTTGAAAATAAAGTCGCTTGTGTTCCTTGGAGGCTTTTCTTCCCGCCAGTCCCTAAAACCTGACTCGTTCTGTGTCCTTAGTAAGAACAACATTCCAGTGCTTGTCCTCAAAGACCAAAAAGACATTGCCCTTGAAATCACAGTGACAAACAATCCGTCGGACCCAAGAGATCCTGAGGCAGATGGCGAAGATGCCCATGAAGCTAGACTCATAGCTACCTTTCCAGATAGCTTGACTTACTCTGCTTTTAGGGAGCTGAAAGCCTTTCCGGTAAGTTCTGTTTCTGTGTAAAAAAAGCATTTCAGGAAAACACGTTGTAAACTTTATCACGGGAAATCGCGTTGGTGAAACACTGGACTCCACAATGTCATCTCGTGTCGCCGTGTTATAACGCACGTAAAACGCTTTTTCTTTGCTAATGTAGCTGAGTCCCAGGTGATGCGGACGTTCAAAGAACCTTTTCGTTATTTCATTTAACTCTTTGCATTGAAACATCGATCTCTTTTAACTCAGGAGAAACAACTGACCTGCGGGGCTAATCCAAACGGCTCTCAAGTAGACTGTGAACTTGGAAATCCTTTCAAGAGAAATTCTTCTGTAAGTGGTTTTTTCTTATAGAGCCAATGCCTGGTGTACAGTGGTACCTTGGCTTTTAAACGTAATACGTTCTGGAAGACTGTTTGACTTCCGAAGCGTTCCAAAACCGAGGCACAAAGGCCTGTTGGCAAATTCAGTTGAGAAAATTGAAAAATACACAGCAGAAGCTGTTGGACTTCCGAGGCGTGTTTGAAAATGGAAGCATTTACTTCCGGGTTTTTGGTGTTCTGGTTCCGAAATGTTCGTCAACGGAGACGTTGGAGAACCGAAGTTCCACTGTATTTTAAAACCAGTGTTTACTCAACATCTGATAACTGAAATGTGCTCCTTTTCTTCCAAGCTAAAATCACTCCCCCCAAAAAGCTACTGTATTTTTCTGTGTATAAAACGTCCCCATGTATAAGATGACCCCTATTTTTTTTAACCCAAACGTAAGAAATTAAGTTGTTTAGCTTTTTGGGGTGGGGTGGGGGAGGTCACTTCCGCCAATTGCTCACCCGCCTGCTTGCCACAGCCACTGCCGATCACACTCCTTGCAACAGCTGCCAATTGTCTACTCACTTGCCGCCACCAACATCCCACCTGCCCACTTGTTGCAGCCACCAATCACCCGCCCAATCGCCGCTGCCAATCTCCTGCTTGCTGCTGCCATTAATCGCACATCCCCCCTCTGGATTCACTATATAAGACACCCAATTTTTGCCTATTTTTTTTTAAAGCAAAAAACACCGTCTTATACATGGAAAAGTATGGTATTCATTAACCATCTAGTCAGGACAGAAACTTATAATAACAATCAAAAGTAACGTGAAGGAGCATTTTACAGTTGATATGTAAAAGAAAGGATCGGAAACAATGAAGCACAAAATTAGGGCATTATATTTACACCATAGTAAACAGAGCAACCCAAAAAACAGGGATTCTCCACCCTTGGAGTGATAACAGAGCTCTCCCCTCTACTCCAGCTTGGTGTCCCCTGAACACCTTTTTTAAAAAAAATCTAAACATGGTGAGACATAAATAAAAGATAGAGAAAAGAAACAGAACCCATGTAGAAAGGAAAATAAAGGGGAGGGGGACCCAAACTATACTTTAAAGGTAAAGGAACCCCTGACCATTAGGTCCAGTCGTGGCTGACTCTGGAGTTGCGGCGCTCGTCTCGCTTTATTGGCCGAGGGAGCCGGCGTACAGCTTCCGGGTCATGTGGCCAGCATGACTAAACCGCTTCTGGCGAACCAGAGCAGCGCACGGAAACGCCGTTTACCTTCCCGCCAGAGCGGTACCTATTTATCTACTTGCACTTTGACGTGCTTTCGAACTGCTAGGTTGGCAGGAGCAGGGACCGAGCAACGGGGATTCGAACCACCAACCTTCTGATCAGCAAGTCCTAGGCTCTGTGGTTTAACCCACAGCGCCACCCGCGTCCCAAACTATACTTTACAAGGTTGTTATTGTACTTCACCAGATCTTCACCTATTACAGTATTTGTAAGAATGGATTCCAAATATCATTGAATTTGTCCAGGGCAAGTCTGCATTCATATGCAAGTTGTTCATATGTTGTGAGTTTGTGTAAGTCTTCAATCCAATCATAGAAGGGAGCCGCATTTTTATTTTTCCAATTATCAAAATCAGTCTTTTTGCTGTGGTAAGGGCACGGAGAGTCCATTCATATTGCCCTTTCGTAAGGTTCCAGGTGCTGGGTATATCATTCAAGAGGGTATTTTGCTCTGTAAGTGTAAGGCTGTTCCGTACAGTTCTGTTGATAGTTTCAGTTACCTTCTGCCAAAAATATTTCAGTATAGGACAATGAAAAAACATATGTCGCCTAAACACCTTGCTGAACATTTCATAGTCAATTCAAGTATCTAGCCAATGACTGCCAGTCCCTTAAAGCATCTATCAGAATTACCTATCTAGAACATAAAGCAAAAATTTATATGTCTCTAATATATATTAATCACTTTGCATTTATTCCATTTCTCAGGTTACATTCTACGTGATTTTAAGTACAACTAAAGTCAATGTCGATACCAAGGACTTGGACATTAATCTGAAATTGGAGACGTAAGATTTTAATTTTTTTTTTAAAAAAGCATTAGTTGCTTTTTCTAACGCTTGTAAATATTCTGAAATGGTTGTGACTTGTTTGTGAATGTGGCGTAATTATGACATGGAAATGGTTAGTGGTTTTAAAAACAAAACAGAAAAAACAAGTGTCCTTTTGTTTCCTTTTTGTTGCAGAACAAGCAATCAAGTTAATTTAGATCCAATTACCGCTAGTGCTAAAGTAGTTATTGAACTGCTTTTGTCACTCACAGGGTAAGTGTCTTATATTTAGCATAACAAATCAATGCTAGAGACAATCCTTTAGCGATGGCCATTAAAATGTGATGTTTCTTTTAACAATAGGGCGGCTAAGCCTGCCCAGGTGTACTTTGGAGGCAACGTCATCGGTGAAAGTGCTATGAAATCTGAGGAGGACATTGGCAGCTTAATAGAATATGAATTCAGAGTAAGTTGATATATATATGAAGGAATAGTTCTAGCACCTTCATTATACATCTTTAGGCACAAAGCGAAAACGTTCCTTTTCAACCAGGCCTTTGACTTGTTGACATCTGATGTCTTTTTAAATGTGCGTGTGTGTGTGTGTGTGTTATTCGTTTGTTGTTGTTCTTCCTTTTACAATGTATTTTGTGTTTTTTATATTGTAATGTTATCAGGGCCAGATTTAGGTTTGATGAGGCCCTAAGCTACTGAAGGTCATGGGGCCCTTTATATGTCCAGCTGTCCTTTGTCAACAACAAATTGTCGCGGTTTTTGTGTGTTGAATATATGCTATATGGTAATTTATGGACCTAATAGGTATCCAAAGCCATTTGCACATGTTGCCGTGCAACCAGTCCATGCAGAATGCAGGCACCCTATATATAGAAATGAGCAAACCAGTGATATTTTAGGGAGCAAGCTAGCAGGCGGGGCCCATTACTTACATCATAGGAACCCACACAACACAGAACACTGTTGCTGTATGTAGGTTTTATTTTATTTGTTTTTTTATCTTACGTTTTGGAAATGTACATCCAGATTTTTTTCCTTTAACTTTTTGGGGGTCTCCAAGAGAGTGGAGCCCTAAGCTATAGCTTGTTTTGCTTATACGGAAATACGGCCCTGAATGTTATGTTGGCAACTGCCCTGAGATCTGGAGATGAAGGTCGATATGCAAAAAAACAACCAATATCGATAATGTCTTGTTGCATGAGAAAATGCATGTTTGTTTTGTTTTTAATATTCTTGACAGATAATTAACTTGGGCAAGCCACTAAAAACATTTGGCACTGCTTCCTTGGACATCCTGTGGCCAAAAGAAATCAAGGGAGGCAAATGGCTGCTGTATTTGGTATCTATCAACTCCAAAGAGTTAGGAGAAGTCCAGTGCGAACCTCGGAATGAAATAAACCCTTTGGGAATTAAGGTAAATAAGCGTTGCCTGTCCGAACATTGCAGGGATTTATTGGGTGGTGATGCTGCTCTATATACTTTTGACAAGCCTGCAGAATTCAGTTCTCCTGCATAAATCCTGCTCCAACTACTCAGTTGTGTTAATCTTTTAAATCTTCTATAGCAGGGGTGGCCAACTCCCAAGAGACTGCGATCTACTTACAGAGTTAAAAATGAGCAGTGATCTACCCCATTTTGGGGGGTTCAGGTCATAGTTGCTGAGCTTTGTTTAGAGGAGCTAAAGTTGTTTAGCTTCTTTGTGGGGAGTCTGTGATCTACCACAGACGTCCCGTGATCTACCGGTAGATCATGAATCTACCTGTTGGACGTGCCTGTTCTATAGCACACTTCTTTAAAAAAAGACCCGACTGCATTTATATCCCTGTTCATTTTTATAGATGTCTCGAAGTTCAAGGACAAAACGTCAAGTCGCAGAGAAACAGACAGAGGGTGGCAAAAGCTTTTCTTTGTTTTCAGAAAGAAAATATAAGACTTTGGTAAGCATTTCCCTTAACCTGTTTCCAGCTGCTTTGTATGCCTCTCTCTCCCTTTATTTTCCAAATTAGTCCCTTTATTTTCCAAATTAGTCATCAAGTATTTATGCAGGGAGATATTAGGGATAAAGATTTTGAATTCCTGTTGAATAATTTTATTGAGTTACATGTAACACGTATTTTAAAAATAACTTGTTTTGAAATTTAAAGGATTACAGTCGCTTGTCACCTTAAAGATGACCACTTTTATCTGGACATAAATGTTTGCAGATTAGAGCCCAATTTATTAGTGGGCACTAGTCTGTGACAGTTTACGTCCTAATAAAATGATTCACAAAGTAACTGGCTTGTGTTTAACTATATAAATTCTTTATACATCATATAAACATAACTCTTTTCACATTATCTAACCGAGTCGAAGCAATAAGGACCAACATTTAGAACAGGAAATACAAATAGATCAGTTCTTATATACGTAATGTCCAAATAGAAGCTTTTGTGTTCCACGTATGTACGAATGAATCAGATGTGAACCATACTTTCCAAAGGCAGATGTGGAACATTACAAAGAAAAGATAATCTTTTGCAAGTACTGCTCCTTAAAGTTGTTACGTTTGACACTTGTATTCGCTAAGACATACGTGGAACACAAAAGATTCTATTTGGACATTACGTATATAAGAACTGATCTATTTGTATTTCCTGTTCTAAAAGCTTTCATTGTTCCTTTTGGCTGCAAAACAGCACATTTGGAAGAAACATTGGGTATTCACCTTAAAAGTATGCACTTAAAAAAAAGTTTTGCGTATTTAATGCAGGAATGTAACAAGGAGGCAAACTGTGTCACCATAAGATGCCCACTACAGGGACTGGACAGCAAAGCATCTGTTGTGTTGCGTTCAAGACTATGGAATAGCACTTTTCTAGAGGTATGCTTTGTTAACTTGTCTTAGATAGATTCCCTGTTCAGGGAAGTTTTTAATGTGTGACATTTTAATGTATTTTTAATCTTTGTTGGAAGCCGCCCAGAGTGGCTGGGGAAACCCAGCCAGATGGGCGGGGTACAAATAATTTATTATTATTATTATTTATTATTATTATTATTATTATTATTATTATTATTATTATTAGGACCACCTCTTTTTATTTGACCTAATGAAAATCTTTCTTTCTTTCTTTCTTTCTTTCTTTCCTTCTTTCTTTCTTTCTTTCTTTCCTACCCCGCTTTACCAGGAATACTCTAAAATGAGCTACCTAGACATTGTTCTTAGAGCAACCATCAGCATCGCTGCGGCAGATAACATTAAGCTGGCAAACGAAGCTACTGATGTGAGTCTGTAACATTTCTTTTGACGATGGAGGCCGTACGTTTTCGTAGGCGGGGGGGAATTCTTCCTTCGGGCACGAGGCACACAGTATGTTCAACAGGGAATATACATCAGTAAGGAATCCTCTTTCAGCCTGAGGGTGGAATTCCCTTATGGCTGATTTCCCAGGGGCCACATATGTCTGGTTGGCGGGGCCAGGGCAAAAGTGGATGGAGCCACAACTGTAAATCTCAACTTTTTACAGTGTGCTGATTTCTGCACACATGCCTGCATTCCAGGGAATTTGACCATCTGGGTCCCTTCTAACTCTACAATTCAGTGAGTCTGCAACTCAGCCCAGGCAAGCAGGAAGCACTGTTGGTAGTGCGAGGATACAATCCAGCTTGGCAAAGACACCCAAGGAGGCTGCATAGCAGGGGGAGTGAAAAGGGTGTAGCCTGGAGAGAGGGGGTGTGGATGGGGAAAGCCAGATAGAGCTACTTCCCCCCCCAAATAATATTTATTAATTTCAGTAAATAAACATAGTAAAGAAAGAAAAGATTAACAATAATAAAGACAAACAAAAAAGAAAAGAAAGAAAAAAGAAACATACAACATATTACCACTTAATTAATTAAAATTAAGTACAGTGGTGCCTCGCAAGACGAAATTAATCCGTTCCGCGAGTCCCTTCGTCTTGCGGTTTTTTCGTCTTGCGAAGCACGGCTATTAGCGGCTTAGCGGCTATTAACGGCTTAGCGGCTATTAACGGCTTAGCGGCTTTAAGAAAAAGGAAACAAACTCGCAAGAACTCGCAAGACATTTCGTCTTGCGGAGCAAGCCCATAGGGAAATTTGTCTTGCGGAACGACGCAAAAAACGGAAAACCCTTTCGTCTAGCGAGTTTTTCGTCTTGCGAGGCATTCAGCTTGCGGGGCACCACTGTACCATCCATCTTCATAAATATAGTATTTGACTTCCTCAAATCTTTTCCATCCAAATTTCTTAGTAATTATATGTAGCAGTTTTCAATATCAGTGTTTCAAAAGACCATAACACAGTCCTAATCATATTACATAGCTTTCCTTATCGTACATTTTCTTATTTATAAATTTAATTCCATTTTAATCCTAGGCCTAATTGTTTCTTTCAAGTGATTACATATCTTTAATATTACAGTATTTATTCAAGTAGTCTTTAAATTTCTTGATAGAGCTGCTTTTCAGGGCTGCATTTGCCCCCACCCCACCGAACCTAAGATTTCCCACTTTGCTGTAGACCAGGGTTTCCCAAACTGGGGTCTCCAGCCATTGTGTGGACTACAACTCCCATCACCCCTAGCTATCAGGACCCAATGGTCAGGGATGTTGGGAACTGTAGTCCAGAAACAGCTGGAGACCCAAGTTTGGGAAACCCGATTGCAGACGATACTGAGCTAGACAGCCCGATGGACTTGCTTGGGTATAAGATAGCCTTCCTACGTTCCTACTTTTAGTTGCTAGTAATAAACCATCTGAAAAACGGTTTTGATTCCATTGCTCAAAAGGATGCAGATTTTTAAAGTTCAGCACATTGTGCTATCTTCTCCACTGACATCTATGTATTTTCCCGATCTGTAGGTGCGGGTGACTGTCTTCCCTGCAAAGACGGTAGCTCTGTATAAAGGGGTGCCTTGGTGGATCATCTTAGTAGCTATTCTCGCAGGCTTGTTAATGCTTGCTCTGTTGGTATTCTTGCTATGGAAGGTGAGTTGTTTTACTAATACGCTATTTTAATATGTGCTCCACACATCATGGGGTTGTTGTTTTTTTACAGATGGAAAGATACCACCATCCACTTAGTATAGGGAAATGTCTTTCCTTTGGTTGAGATGTTAAGTGAAACAACTTGCCTAAGCAAGCAAGTAGTAGGAGTAAAAAACCAGTTTTGATGTTATAATTATTTGTGCTGAATAATACCTGGTGATAATTTTAAACTCATGTGCATTTTGTTTTTTTGTAGGATAGCATTTATCTTCATAAGATGCCAAAATAGTATTTATAATATGAAAATTAATTTTGAGACTTGTTATTAAATGAGGAAGCAATTCCTAATTTTAAAATAAATATGCATAGACATGACTCAATCTCGTTAGGATTGAACGTTGGCACTGAGGCTGTTTTTTGTTTTTTGTTTACAAAGGACAGAATTCAGAAATTAACCAAGATCATAAAGGAGACCACATGTAATGCTAAGCCAAACCATAGCTTAGCACGACCAATCAAATGTCCAGATTCCTGGAAAGAATATCATGACTGCCGTGTTCCTCTAATACTGCTCCTGCTGCACTGCTGTGAGATAAGCTATGGTTTGGCTTAGTGTTACATCTAAATCAGACCTGCGGTTTATCTCCCCCAAACCACAAGTAGCAAGCCATAGAATAAACCTTGACTACTGTTCATGGTTTATCTGCAGCATGATAAATCTTGAGTCTAGATTTGGATGCAACCAAGCCATGCCATGGCTTATTTCACCACAGCATAGTAGAAACAGAACTGGAGGAAGAACAAAGCAGCCGCAATCTTCTTCCCAAGAAACCCACAAATTTTCCTCATTCGTGCCAAGCTATGATTTGGTTTAGCTTTTTTCTGTATGAACTAAGCCAGTCTCTTTCATGATCTCGGTTCGCTTCAGAATCCTGTCCTTTGTAGATATGTAAAAATAGCCTAGCATTATGTGTGAACCAGGTCACCATCTTGAGATGTTTTTCACATATCTACATCTAAACACGCTCTGTGTGTGTATGTGTACATGAATGTGCTGCCCCTTGCATCAAAGGATAATTGATAAGGATTTCAGCTCGCTACCTAATGGACCCAATCATTCTCCGTGCGAAGCATTGTTGCCCAGATATATGGGGATTCCCATAGGACTCAATATGCCACCCTTTCCACTACCTCAGTGTGCAGGACGATGCCATGTGCCAAAAACCTTACAGGAAATGGAAGGTTCATGAACACCTCCCACAGTTCTTCCTCTCAGTGCTGTTCAGATTAGTTGAGGTCAAGGTGTTGAGTTGCCCACACAAAAAATGGGACACAGAAATTCCATCAGAAACCTTTTTATACATAGGCAAAAAAGGGGGGGGTCTTCACAGTCACTCCCTCTTTAAAACACCCGTTTGATTTCTCAGAAAAGTGAATCAGGTTTTGTTTTTTGCTAGAGAAAACAAACATTATGTGCTTTCAACAGTGTCAGCCTCATGCACGGAGCATTTATATCCGGTTCCCCGTATTTTTTAAAATTAATGTTTGCCAGCCTGCTGATAATGTATAATGTATATAACTGAAGGGTGAAAACAGCAAGTGACAATGCCAGCGATGGAAAAGTCCTACTGCAAGCAAGTCAGCTTCAAAGGTTATTGTGACATAATTGGACGGATATTTTAACATGCACATACATCTGGTTCACCTTTTTTTTCTTTTTGCTTTTCACATTAGTCCATAACATTGACTAAATGCCTTGCTTCCTTATAGTGTGGTTTCTTCAAGAGAGATAAGAAAGATCATTATGATGCCAAATATCACAAGGCTGAAATCCATGCTCAGCCATCTGATAAAGAGAGGCTTACTTCTGATGCATAGTATTGATCTACTTCTGTAATTGGTAATTGATCAGTTTTTTTTTTGAATTTGTTAGCTGCTGCGGGACATGCTTTTTGGTTGTGGTGGCTAATGACTGGAAGCTTGCTGCATCTGTTTCCATTAATTGCTGCATTTTCAAAATATCAATTTGCGCTTGCTTATGTCGTTTATAACCGTCTCTCCCTCTCTCAAAGCACGAAGACGCAAATCCTTTCGTCAATTATTTTTAACAGCTGTTTACTTGTGCGTTCTTCCTTGAAATTCTGAAGGCTTTCCGCCTAAGGATGGCAATCCAGCTTCTCAACATGTAGGCTCATGATCCAGGTGACAGATTGTCCCCATGGAGCTATGTTATTCTGCTATGAAAAAAAGGAAATGTTCTAAGGAGTCCCTGGGCTCCGTTCTTCATTGAGAAGATGGGTTCTATCAGGAGCAAACTAGACATGATGTTAAAGGCATCTGCACACTTCAATATGCAGATTGTAAAAAAATGGAAATAGCATCATCTGGAAAGAAGAGGGGATGATAGACAGATAATTTATTATGGTCAAAGACCAGCTCGCATAACACAGTAAAAACAGTGTTCATAAAGATAAAATATACAATTAGAGCAGATTGCAGCAATAGCTCATGAGTTAAAACTGAGATATAATACATACACCCGTACAACTGAGATTTGGGCTACCATAAAAATTGACCCTGAGGCACCCCAAAGGACGACTTCAGCATTTCCCTAGTAAACTATTTTATTCTAGAGGATGATCTGTGCCTACAAATCTGGGTGCAGAATCTGGCTACCAGCCAGGTCGTCTTGTGATCTTTGCCTAAGAGGAGAGAATTAAGTTTAGACTCATCTGAAAGACTGGTGAGCCTCTTCAGCAAAGGATCAGTGGTGTCTCTACGAATCTCAACATAAAGGTAAAGGTAAAGGTAAAGGTACCCCTGCCCATACGGGCCAGTCTTGACAGACTCTGGGGTTGTGCGCCCATCTCACTTAAGAGGCCGGGGGCCAGCGCTGTCCGGAGACACTTCCGGGTCACGTGGCCAGCGTGACAAAGCTGCATCTGGCGAGCCAGCGCAGCACACACGGAAACGCCGTTTACCTTCCCGCCAGTAAGCGGTCCCTATTTATCTACTTGCACCTGGGGGTGCTTTCGAACTGCTAGGTTGGCAGGCGCTGGGACCGAGCAACGGGAGCGCACCCCGCCACGGGGATTCGAACCGCCGACCTTTCGATCGGCAAGCCCTAGGCGCTGAGGCTTTTACCCACAGCGCCACCCGTGGAGCACCTCAACATAAAAAGGACACCTAAAAAAATGTTCGGGGCTTCCTATTTCCCATAATGAAGAGGGGATGATAATTGTCAGGATCCCTCCGTTCTCCGAAGTTGCTGTTCACCTTGGGAGGAAATCTCTTGCTGTGATTCCTGCACCCACCCTGGCCAAAGCAAATGCGAGCTCCAGAAGAGGGATTTTCCGCAGCAAAGGAGGAATTGGTTAAATTACCCCTCCCCACATGCCTCAGTCCCAATAATGATCAGTCCTAGCCCTATGGCTGATGCTATATATTATTTTTAATACCTTCACATTAAACTAAATGCAAAAGTTGAATGTTCTATATAGTTTGGCCCAGTGGCAAGCTTTCCCGAAGGCCACCTTGGCCAACCACAATGGATCTTTCTCAGCAATATGCAATAGAGGTTTGGATGTGTCCTAGACTGAACTCTGGATCCACATGGACCTATGAGGATTTGACCTCCTGCCCCATGTTAATGCGTGTGGATCCTAGGACATGTCTGAGAATCCTCTGCAAGGTGCTGGGATTCTGTAGCTGCCTTAGAGGTAAACTGCTGTGGGAAGGGAAATTGTGGAGCCAAGCTGCCATTCATTGGCAAACAGCGAGGAGCTAGGTAACTCCAGCTCGCTCACCTAGATATAGGAACATTTTCAGATGTGAGACTTGGACAGCCTTGGAACCTCCTGTGCTGTTTTGTTCGAATGTGAGTTGATAGCATGAGAGAGAAAGCATGAGAGACCTGAATAGAAATGAGCACCCATCCCAACTTTAGCTTTCCCACTGAAACATGAAGCAAGAAGCTCTAAGCCTGTGTGTGTGTGAAAATGGTTTTCTTCCACTGACTGCGGTGCAAGTTTTCATATAGGTAGTTATTGAAACTATTAGAGGTGGTTCGTTTAAACCTGCCTGTGGGTTCTTTCAACATTAAAAACAATCGCCACTATGGCATTAGCATTTTAAGGTTTTACTTCCCCAATCCATCACATAGTTAAAGCTGCAATCCTGGACCCATTTACCTGGGAGAATGCTCTGCTGAACTGAGTGGGACTTTAATCTGAGTAGACATGTATATGATTGTGGTGTGTGTGTGCGTGCGTGCGTGTGTGTGCATCTGGACTGTGGGCTGTGATTGCAGTCCACAACAATTAAATCAATGTGAGATTTGACATAGGCTTCAATATAGCATGAGCCATACCATATATAGATTGTAGGATTCCACATATGTTTTGCTCCTGCGCTCAGAAGTTCAATAGCTCTATTAACCACTAATGCATGCCGAAAGCCTTTATTGCTGGTACTGCTTTTTCTCGTAAAGGGCTGTTCTCAATTTGTCAATTTCTGTGGGAAGTTTATGGTAAATTTTGAACTTCTGTTTTCTATCCTTAAATATGCATTTCTCCTCTGAAGCTTGCCTTCTGCATGATGCCATGTGCTGCTGCGAAACCTGAAGTCATATTTAAGTAAATATTATATTCTGTTTGCTGGATTGCCGGGACAACCACTTTGATCTTTAATGAGCAAAAGCATTACCTCTAAAAGAAGCTGAAATGAGTCATTTGTCAGACAAAACGAGCATTTATCTTAGGTTCTGAGTCTGTTGAACAATCTCAAGACTCAGGCACTGAGGGGCGGATTCAGAGGCCTATGAGCTTCTAATCTGGTGCCCATTTGCCATGAGTGAAAAACCGGAGGCAAGATAATGCCTGCGGATGTTTGTGCTAATTCCCTGTATCCATTGGTGGTCTTCAGATCTCGTGAGATTTGCAGAAACCAATCAGAAGCACCATTAAGCAGAACATTCAACATGCTGAACAGTGAGATCCCCAGCCAAGCTCAGCTTGAGAGACTAGAGAAAAAGGCCCTTCCTGTGTGGCATGCACTCTCAAGACCGACAGGTCCCAAAGTTCCTGCAGGCATTTCTCATATACGTAGGTGAGAGGAACCAGCAGGGCCTGTCATTAGAAAAACAGGACATCTCAAGGACATTGAGATCCCAGGGAAATTGGTGATGAGATTTACAGGGCCATGGGAGTAAACAAGTTAGGCTTCTGGCCTCCAGAGTGCATACCCTGTTTCCCCGAAAATAAGACAGTGTCTTATATTAATTTTTGCTCCCAAAGATGCGCTAGGTCTTATTTTCAGGGGATGTCTTGTTTTTCCATGAAGAAGAATACGGTACATGTTGAGCAACAACAAAAAAAGGAAATTTATTACCTGTACAGTGGTACCTCGGGTTAAGAACTTAATTCGTTCCAGAGGTCCGTTCTTAACCTGAAACTGTTCTTAACCTGAAGCACCACTTTAGCTAATAGGGCCTCCCGCAGCCGCCGCACTGCCGGAGCACGATTTCTGTTCTCACCCTGAAGCGAAGTTCTTAACCCGAGGTACTATTTCTGGGTTAGCAGAGTCTGTAACCTGAAGCGTATGTAACCCGAGGTACCACTGTATACTGTACAACGCCTTATGGTAGCTTCGGGGGCCTTATATTCCGGGGTGGCCTTATATTACAGTGAGAGGCAAAACTAGAAGTCGGTCTTATTTTTGGGCGATGTCTTACTTTCGAGGAAACAGGGTAGAATAAGCAAGGCTACCCCCCCCTCCCCGCAGTGATGGAGAACAGTGCCTACAGGGCATTCCTCTCTTGTGTATTATTAATTATTTGTCTCTTGTGTATAATCAACGCATGCCGTACTGTCTTGTCTGGCGGCTGCAAGTAGAAATCGGGCAGCTGGGGGCGAGAGTCAGCATTCATACCAAGCTAGGAGGGAAGGCACTGGGAAATAGCAAGGCTGAACAGCCTCACTCTTCCACCGAGTAGGATGTAGCTATGAGGCAGTCAAGTGGGGAGAGGTGCTTTCCACTTCTGGTTGCCCCCAGCCTTCTGTGAAGTGAGAAGGCCGATCCCTTCTCTCCCTCCCAAAGTTCTTTAGAAAAGTGGGGAGCCTTGCACAAGGGAAGTTTTCACTGCTGGATGCCATTCGACCTGGTCTTCATCCCCTTACTTCATCCCTTGTGAATCCTCAGTTTGTGCTAGAGCAGGCATAGGCAAACTCGGCCCTCCAGATGTTTTGGGACTACAACTCCCATCATCCCTAGCTAACAGGACCAGTGGTCAAGGATGATGGGAGTTGTAGTCCCAAAACATCTGGAGGGCCGAGTTTGCCTGTGCTAGAGAGTTGGGTTTTTGTTTTTTAGAGGGGAGGGGAAGAGTTAGGTTTCTGCCTTTCTATCCAAACTGGCACAAAGTGAGGTGCCATTCCCGATTCTGCCCACCTCACCCCCGAGTTCTGATATGCAGAACTTGAAATCAATATTTTGCTCTGTTTGTCACTTAAGAAATTCCTCACCGCCACCAGAGACCATATTTGTGAGACCTTGGCTCTACAGGGAACTGTTTTCATAGTTTACTAATATAGGATTATTAATCCAGAATCCACAAACTCAACTTTTATATTGACAACATACAGAGTATAACTATGTTGGCTCAACTTTTTTTCTTTTTTTAAAAAAAAGTATTATTTTTATAAGGTAGATTTGAGATTAATGGAAGTGATTTCTATTTACCTGCTTGGATTGCGCTCTTTGCCGACTTCTGCTGCTGCTGCTATATTTGGGGTGCTGCATTTTGCCTGTTCTCTTTAAAGGAAGGCTTGTCTGTGTTCTGCCGGCGCAAAGACGTAACCGCACATCTAACTCCTGTCTTGGATTTCCTTCCCCTATAGTGTGGGTTCTTCCAGCGTTCCAGGTACGATGACAGCGTCCCACGCTACCACGCTGTAAGAATTCGGAAAGAGGAGAGGCAGATCAAAGAAGGAAAAACTAAAGAGAATTATGCAAAAAAACAGTGGATCACGAAATGGGATGAAAACGAAAGTTATTCCTAGGGATCACCCCTGAACTGAAGGCTCATTAAAAAAAAAAAGTGTATTTGACTCACATGATGGAAGGTTGGAAGTCCTATGTAGAGAAACAGCTGCCTTAAAAAAAATATTGTTACTTCTAAACGAAAGCATTTTTTTGTTTTACAGACCTAACTTTGAAGACTGCTTAAACCAATCTACATGCCTTATCTAAAATGTCCAATGTTCAAAAGCCATTTCAGTTTTAATCGAAATTATCAGGCAGGAAAGGAAGAGGGGAGAGAGTCTGTAGAGGGAAAATAATCTCAGGCTGCTTTGTCTTGGTCTGGAATGGTTGAGCCAATTGTGTGGGAGAGGCGATTGTCCATACGCTAAATAGAGATGAAGTAACCTGAGATATGTGGCTTATTAGAACTCTCCTGTGAGAATTTGAAGTTTGCATTAGTTCGAACTGCATGTTCGGTCCTGTCTCAACCTGGCTAACCTTCTTGCCCTGTTTTCTTGCATACCTGAGCAGCTAACCTATGAAAGATACTATGATCATTTCCCTAAACATGGGTGCTCTTTAACATTTCAGTTCAATGGTCTTTTGTTATTTAAATCTGTGTCTTGGTGGGAGGGGATATCGCCTTGCATGGAACACAACGTCACTTTTTTTGTGAGGAGAGTCCAGCCACACAACACTAAACAGACACATATACGGTATAAGACTTGAGTGTGACAGATTGGCATTGCCTACCTCTCCCATTTGTGGTTGCAACTTCCCAGTGGTAGCAAGCCAAGCATTAACTTTGGAACATGCTTTATATTTCCTGGTTTTTAGGGGCATCCCAGCCCCTCAAAAAACCTGGAAGATACTCTCCCTTGCTCTCATGCATATGGAAGCTGGTTGTAAGTATTCACTTGCGAGAGACACTCTGCAAATGGTCGCAAGTTTATTCCTTCCCATTTCTAGGATTAAGCCATGGCACTGAAAATAGGTTGTAAACTTTGATGGGAGTCTGCTAAAATCAAACCTTTCACTTTGCCCATGTAAGTAAAGTAACGGGTTCTTTCATTTGGGGGGGAATGTATGGCTTGGATTTTGAAAGGCTTTTTTTTGTTTTCATTTTGTAAAAAAAAACCCCCCGCATGCAACAGAAGCAAACGTTTCCCGACATTTTGTCAAGCTTTCGTACATTTGGTTGGTTGTTGGGTTTATTTGTTTTTTGTTTCTGCCAATACATATTTATGTGTTCTTGTACAAAAAGAAGTAGGCATTCAAGAACCGATGCAAATTGGTGTGGCTAAATTTCTAAAGGAGAGGTGAAACTTAGCTTTGTGTGGAAGTCATATTCATGCAAAAGCCATTCCTTCTGTCTATGAATATATGGAGAATAGGGGATGTTTCTCAGTAGTGAGAACATGGCGCTTTGCATGCGCTTAAATAGGGTTGCCACATTACCCAAAGCTGGGGTTTTTTAAGCGTTTCTTTAAAAAAAAAAAAAAAAGCCCTCCTTGCCATATGTCCAGGTTTTCCCGATTCATTTTGCCACTTCAGGAAAAATCCACCCTGACTCCATTTTGCAACCCAATTCCCGCATGTGTCCACGGAAAACCCGGACATATGGTAGCCCTAATTTAAAGGCACTCCTTCCTTTAACTACTGTACTGATCCTACTGTGGCAAAGGGAGGGGAGTTTTAAAATTACTGCCCTGCCACCCGAAAAATCACCACCCACCAACATGCATAGCGGCATTGACATGTGTACGTCAGGTAATTTTGAAATCTCCAACAGTGCAATCGTATACACGTCTACTCAGGAGCAGGTCCTGTTGAGTTCCATGGGTCTTACTCCTAAATAAGCATCTATACGATTGCACCCTAAATCTGCTAATTCCTTGTCCTAACTCTTGTGCGCAGCCATGGTAGCCAGCATTATCTTAAAATGTGCAATAGGCCATCTATCAATCATGCTTTTTAAAGATCAGTTTGTGTGCCCCTGTTGCTCACACCAAATATACACAGGTTTGTTTTTCAAAGCTTGAATATTAGTTGTACTTTTTGTATATACTGTAAGTCATTCCTATATATTTATTTTTACCATAAATCTTTGTCTTTGACTAACTGTTAAGCCAAAGATTTTCTTTTTTTTAATGAACTTTAAATATAGTGAGCAATAGTGTGTAAGAGTTCAGGGTTTAAGACCGAACACTTTCCACCAGATGTGCCAATTCTTAAACCTTTGGATACCAACGACTAAAACATTCTTGTAAAATCCTTCTTTATACATATTTCTGATTGTGTAATAGAGGAAGTATTGTATCTTCTGAATAATTTGTGCACTAATGCACTGCAGATGTTTTATCTATAGAAGTTTTATATGACTAACTTATGTGGCAAGTGTTCCATGGGTGGGTGGGGGGACGAGGGGGGAGGTTTTCTAACTCTGTATTTCTGTATTTGCAACAAGATCAACTACTGCAAATGTTATCGCACTTGAAACAAAGGATAAGCTACGAATAAATTTAACTATGGATCTTCACCGGTCCAATTTAAGACTACTGACTAAATGTCCTAAATACCTAAATTTTGATTTTAAGAATAGTTCCATACAGTTTGATACTTGTGATTGTAACCAAGGTATTTGCTGTTGGTTTTTTTTAAGCTACATCTCTATATATTACAAAAGCCCTCATTGGTACTGATTAAGCAAGGATCATAAATGTGCTGTAACATTTACTATATATGAAATATCAACAGAAGCTTTAATATGTGCAGATAGTTTGAGATTGGGTGAAAACTATGCAAACCTTTAAATATCTATCGTCAGGAACCAGACTCTATATGCCTTACAGTTACACTACAAAAAAATAAAATAAAAATAAAGCGCTAGCTGCTGGTGATTATTGTCCTTTCCAAGGCTGTCAAGTTCAACTTCTTTCATTCCACCTTGATCTGGGATCAGTCAGTCAGTAGAGCATGAAACCCTTAACCTCTAGAGTCGTGGGTTCAAGACCATGTTGGGCAAAAGATTCCAGTGTGGTGTAGTGGTTAAGAGCAGTAGACTCGTAATTTGGTGAACCGGGTTCGCTTCCCCACTCCTCCACATGCAACTGCTGGGTGACCTTGGGCCAGTCACACTTCTCTGAAGTCTCTCAGCCCCACTTACCTCACAGAGTGTTTGTTGTGGGGGAGGAAGGGAAAAGGAGAATGTTCACCGCTTTGAGACTCCTTCGGGTAGTGATAAAGCAGGATATCAAATCCAAACTCTTCTTCTTCCTGCACCATTGCAGGGAGTTGGGCAAAATGAATCTATTTTCCAACTCAAGGCTTCATAGAATCAGTCTTCGGACAAACCAAAAAAAAAAAAGAAATAAAACTCTGACCACGCAGTTTATATAAAAAAGTATTATTTCCCCCCCCCAAAAAGTCTTTTTAAAAAATTAAATATTTAAACTTATTATTGCCAAACCTCATTTACCAACTCCAGTGCCTCGCAACGTATTCCACCAAATACTGCTGCTTTGTCTCAGCTAAACAGGGTCTCTTACAAGAGCCTCGTAGCAGCACTTCTTAAATCATTATCGTTCAGAATCCCACAGCTATGGGCTTTGAAACTTGAAAAGGCAGAACTTTAAAACACTACTGCATCTTCTCATTAAAAAAAAAAAAAAATTCTGGTGCCTTGTCAAAAAAGGGGGGCAAATCCATAGGCAATGCTAAATTAGGGCTGGTCTTTATTATAAAGTGTCATCTCAAGTCACGTCACTGGTATATATATTCATTTTAGACATTGTCGCTAACATCAAATGTTAAATCATGGCTAAAAATCACCTGTGGATATTTGTATAAAAAGTGTGAAATAAATTTTGTATGAAAAGCTCTTTCTGTGGTGGTGTATTGTGTACAACTTACACATTTTTTATTTCTGCAAACATGTAACCCATATTAAGTCTGGTTAGGGCCACTCCATACAGTATACAGCAGAAAACACAAAATCAAAACAGCTAAATTAAAAACAAACAAACTTGAGATTCAAATTATAAAATGCTTGGCATAGCAAAAGATATGCTGTTCTCTAACCAGGGTATTTATGACTGTAGAGGCAAATCAAGAAAACCTATTAGTTTCAGACTCAGATTTAAACCGATTCCACCACTAAAACAATCTAAAGGTAATTCCTCCAATGAAGGATAAGATTGAGGAATCCTTAGTATACTATAGAAAACTATACCTTTCCTGTATTAAATATAATTCAATTTATAGATTATATAATTTAGGCTGCAATCCTGTTCAGACTTACTTGGGAGTAAGTCCCATTGAACATACTTGCTCTTGAGTAACAGTGAACAGGATTTTCACTGTCAGCAATTCTTAACAAAACATACAGAATTGTCACAAAAAAAGGATGTTGGACGCATGAGTTACTATGTTATACAACGTGCTATACAATCAAAATAGAATAAGGGGCCAGGCCAAGATAATTACACCAACAAATTTTCTAAAGTGTTTAAAGTACAGTTTATTCCCAGATTAACTTTTATAATTTTCATACTGTATAGAAAGGAAGACATTTCCAGTATGCTCAGGGAAACAATACAAATTATACTATGACCCTGGAAAGAAATAAGTGGGGATGCGCAGTGTTGAATGTGGACCACAAAATTCT
Organism: Podarcis raffonei; assembly: GCF_027172205.1. NCBI lineage: Eukaryota > Metazoa > Chordata > Lepidosauria > Squamata > Lacertidae > Podarcis > Podarcis raffonei. The sequence continues at coordinate 117,091,401 of NC_070602.1, read as the reverse complement.
ACCCTCAGTATTAGCAGAACGATTAAAACCATGGACTTTTTTACGCACAGAGATCAGTTAAATGTTTAAAACAACCATCAGCTGAGAGAAAATGAGGGAAATTAGTGTTGCTTCTTTGGCTGATCGACGGTAAGCTGTTGATGCAGAAAAGGCTTTTAATACAGCAGAGAGGCGTTTTTATGAGGGAAGCTTTTGAGGCAACACTGCATGGGACCAGTTCTGAGAGCCTGGGTAGATTACATAGGGCCACTTTGTTTAGGATTCTGAAAAATGCTAAATTTCACAGCTCGGGGGAGGGGAGGGAGGTAAGGTAAGGTTGCCCATTTTCTCATTGGAAGGAAGTCTTAGCAAATTTAGCCTCAACATAATGCAATGGATGAACATTGCCAAAAAATTGTGTGAAATCAAACACTTTGGGAAAAGATAGAATGAATAATTCAGGGAATAAAGGTAAAGGTAAAGGGACCCCTGACCATTAGGTCCAGTCGTGACCGACTGGAGTTGTAGCGCTCATCTCGCCTTACTGGCTGAGGGAGCTTCCGGGTCATGTGGCCAGCATGACTAAGCCGCTTCTGGTGAACCAGAGCAGCGCATGGAAACGCCGTTTACCTTCCCGCCAGAGTGGTACCTATTTATCTACTTGCACTGGCATGCTTTCGAACTGCTAGGTTGGCAAGAGCAGGGACCGAGCAACGGGAACTCACCCAGTCACGGGGATTCGAACCGCCGACCATCTGATCAGCAAGTCCTAGGCTCTGTGGTTTAACTCACAGCGCCACCCGCGTCCCAGTTCAGGGAATACTTTGTGACTATTTTACCAGAATCAACAAGCTTGATTATTAAATATTTTCAGGAATGCAGCAAATAAGGACAATAAGGGGTGGGAGGGCAGGAACAAAGCTTTGCAAAAAAATACTTTTTTGGAAATTGTTGTCGGGGGAGGGGGGAGCCTGGTATTTGATGGTCATGTCAGAACTGACACAAATTTAAAAGCGCAGGCAAGTCATGGAGCTCTGAAGAACACCTTGGGATTAAAAAATACACCCATGTATTTTGGAATTATAAATATCCTCAGGAACATGCCTGACTGGAAATCCTGCCAGTGTTGGCTGATTATTTCCAAAAGCCCTTGTTTATACTTACAATCTATTCATTTATAATTTGCAGGGATTTCCTGTATTTAGAACTCGGTCACTTCAATTCAACTTTTAAACATTGCTTTTGTATGTTCTTTTGTACATTTCTGTTTTCTTACAAGTAAAATGTTTTTTTAAGTCCTGCTTAAAAAAAAAAGGAACCTCATTACACAGTTTCAGTGGAACATTTTTAATTTATTTTTTGGTAAAGACAGGCATGGCTAGGCTGTTAGACACACCGCTATTAAGGGCCCCTCATTTTCAAAGAATTGTGTTAAGGATTACGAAACTTAATCCTATAGATGTACATGTGAAAAAGTTTCACTAATGACAGATCAGGTCCCATGTTGTCATTATACCATTGCATTTGGGAGTTCCAGCCAGTTACACAGCTATGCATAATATACTTATTAAGTTAGCATGAATAAAAAAACAAACAGATTTTACATGTCCACAATACAGTGGTACCTTGAGTTAAGTACTTAATTCGTTCAGGAGGTCCGTTCTTAACCTGAAACTGTTCTTAACCTGAAGCACCACTTTAGATAATGGGGCCGCTGCGCCGCCGGAGCACGATTTCTGTTCTCATCCTGAAGCAAAGTTCTTAACCCAAGGTACTATTTCTGGGTTAGCGGAGTCTGTAACCTGAAGCGTATGTAACCCGAGGTATCAATGTATAGGAAGCAATTCCGTCACGCTGATTCTACATTTGACAGTTCAGGCAGGTCTCTTCAGCAACCAATAAATGGAAGTGGTGTTTGAGAATCAGCAGCCACTACCAAAGGGAGGAACCAACACACAAATTCATGAAAATGGTAGTTATGCAGTAAGGTGTGAGTCTACTGCACTGCAGAAAACTAAGGCCTTTTCACAGAATGTGTATGTATTGACTATGTAGTACTCAGTGTAGTGGATGGGGGGGGGAAGTACTCAGTAAAACATGCATTATGTTTACTAATAACTAAGATACTGACCGAGGGACGCAGGTGGCGCTGTGGGTAAAAGCCTCAGTGCCTAGGGCTTGCCGATCGAAAGGTCGGCGGTTCGAATCCCCGCAGCGGGGTGCGCTCCCGTTGCTCGGTCCCAGCGCCTGCCAACCTAGCAGTTTGAAAGCACCCCCGGGTGCAAGTAGATAAATAGGGACCGCTTACTGGCGGGAAGGTAAATGGCGTTTCCGTGTGCGGCTCTGGCTCACCAGAGCAGCGATGTCATGCTGGCCACGTGACCCGGAAGTGTCTCTGGACAGCGCTGGCCCCCAGCCTCTTGAGTGAGATGGGCGCACAACCCCAGAGTCTGTCAAGACTGGCCCGTACGGGCAGGGGTACCTTTACCTTTAAGATACTGACCAGGTTGGGAAAGTAATCAAAAAAGCAGACTTCAATGGAATAAACCATCCTGAAAGAATAGTCTCTACTACTCAAAATTAATCTTACAATACAATCCTACTCTGCTGAGAAGCGATGTCTAGTGAGAAGTAAATCCAACTGGACTTGCTCTCCGATGTGTATAGGGATGCATCTTTAATAATATGCTATAGATTCCAATTCGAACCGCTGCAAAAGGGTGAGCTCCCGTTGCTCTGTCCCAGCTTCTGACAACCTAGCAGTTCGAAAGCATGCCAGTGCAAGTAGATAAATAGGTACTGCTGCAGCGGGAAGGTAAACAGTGTTTCTGTGCGCTCTGGTTTCTGCCACGGTGTCCCGTTGTGCCAGAAGCGGTTTAGTCATGCTGGCCACATGACCCGGAAAGCTGTCTGTGGACAAACGCCGGCTCCCTTGGCCTGAAAGTGAGATGAGCGCCGCAACCCCATAGTCACCTTTGACTGGACTTAACCTTTTTTTACCTTATAGATTCCAATCCTGTCTGCCAGAACCGATTGCTCTAATTAGCGTAGTCAAATCCAAAAGACAAGGCTCCCATAACTGTAAGAGTTAGTGTAAAAAAGGCAGTATCTTCTATATTTTCTTTTGCATTGCCTTTTATGTAACTGATAACAATTCATTAGCACTGTTCTGTTTTGCATCTGGTCACCCTACTGCTAACAGTCCTCACCAAGTTCTCTTTTTAATCATAATCATGTTTATGCAGCAGTCGCAATGAATTCAGTGGGCCTTACTCTGTAGTAAGTAGACACATAAATACACCCTAATATAGGCCCACCTTGAGCAGAACCTTCCAGAGCAGCAGCCAAAAGCTGTTTTCATGTGGGAACTGGGTGTGTGAGAGTCTATTTATGATGCTATCTCCCACCCCCTCGACTGACACATCTTTAAATAGCTGCAGGCCAACAAATGGGAAAGTTAAAACTTTAAAAAAAATAAATAAATGCAGTGGTGAGAAAAACCTTATTCATGATTTTTAGCAGACAAAAAAGGGTGCGGGAATTTCTGTTCTCCCCTTGCAGTGCGTAACAACATAATCCTATGCATGTTTATTTGGAAGTCCTACTATATTGTTCAGTGGGGTTTGTTCCCAGATGCATTCAGGATTGCAGCCAAAGTCACTCAAGACTGTACTCCTGTGTGCTTAAGAATCATAGAACTGTATTGTGTACATTGCAAAAAAAGGGGGGTTGTTATTGTAGTTAACCACACATTAATTAAATATGGTATTTATAAAAACCGAGAGTACCTTTTTTCCTGTTTTGTTTCCCATATGGGTTTTATTTCTTGTTTCCCCCCCCCCTTCATTTTTGTCTTATCTTACTCTGTGCATTTGCAATTTTGTACTTTTTTACTTTTCAATAAAGAATTAAAAAGAGAGAGAGAATAACAGAATTGTAGAGTTGGCCTTGCTGGGGAGCACATCCTACTTCTGAGCTCCGTTGCGAGGTGCGTTAAAGCTAACCCAATTCTCCCTGCCATCCCCGTATCCCTGAGTGGCTGGGCCAGAGTCAGGGGCAACCCACTAGGATGGGCGGCATATAATAATAATAATAATAATAATAATAATAATAATAATAATAATAATAATGATGATGATGATG